>NC_057824.1:52812364-53133302 GCF_910594005.1 Cervus elaphus | reverse complement strand
GCTGAGCAGAGTTCCACATGCCATACAGGAGAAAGACAGCAGAGTGTAGGTGTCCATTCATGGACCATAATTTTGTTAACCAAGTCTCTCAGCATTGGACAGTTAGGGTGTTCTTGGCTTCGGCTAGCCTAATGAATACTAAAGCTAACTGCTTTGGTTACTTCCGTGCATATAGTTTCCACTGTCTTCCGACTATTTCCTCCTTTATCTTCCCGGATGCGGCCACAGCATCGCGTCTCCTCGAATGCGACGGTCCTCACGGTCCCGTTTTCTCTGCTGTCCGCAGGAAACCACGTTCTGGCCAGTGGCTCTGTGCGGATCCCCAGGTTCATGCTCCTGGAGTCTGGGGGTCTGCAGATCGCCCCAGTCTTCATCCAGGATGCCGGCAACTACACCTGCCACGCCGCCAACTCAGAGGGCTCCCTGAACGCGTCTGCCACGCTCACCGTGTGGAGTAAGGACCACGGCCCACGTGGACCGTTCTGTTAATAATGGTCTAATCAGCACATTGTCTGCGCTTGGGGATGTCAATATGCCCTTGGACTCCCTAATCTAATCAAAGGAGAATCATTATTTTTACAACTAATTTAGAGAAATCTGTTGAGCAATTAGTTTTTTCAGCTTCTAAAAGAACAATTAGAAAATGTATTCAAAGATTTAATGGGGACATTTCAGGAGAGATAAAGGTTAACTTTTTAAAGTCAGTAGAGTAGGGGTATTATGCCAAACTAGCTCGAATAACAAAACTGAGAAGTTGGCTAATTTTATACAAATCACATGAGAAAAATGGATCAAGAATTAAAATCCCAGGGGAAGTATTTTCTCCATACTGTAATTAAATCAATTAAAACACTCCTCATATATTAAGTATGGAGGTTTCCTATGTGTAGGAGTGAACTATAACACAGGTTTCTGAAACGCAGAATAAAGTGTTTTCCAGAACCTAGGGATTGGATTACCAAGTATTCAGCTTCACTGACTGATGGACTTTTCCCTCTCTGCTTCATCCGTTTCCATATCACTACAAAATTATTGTTCAAAGCAGCTGGAAACAGTGCTCATTAATAGATTTTGGTAAAGCCATCTATATGAGGAGAGAAACTTTTAACTGCACAAGGGAATAATTTGTTGAAATACCATCCTTGAAGAAAAACTAAAAGAAAACAAAACACTTGTGCTTTATTTCATGTCTGGTTTACATTTGTATGATATAGTTGGTGTCCACTCTGATAAATGACCCTTCCTAATTTATTAGGTGTTCTAGAGATATCACTAGTTTAAAAAAAAAAAAAAAAGCCCCCCCCCCCAATATTGTTAAATATTTACTAGAAAAGAGGTTTTGTTCCACCGGATAACCTAATCTGTCAACCACGTCTGATTCATCCAGTGTCCCTGGAAATCAACCGTAAGTGTAAAAGCTGATGTCTGCATCTCTGTAGGTCATTCTCCAGAGTATTTTGTGGGTCTGCTAGGATGCAAAATTGTAATAACACAAGAATGGCTGGCACAGCCCTGCCTGGCCTGGGGGTCTTCCGAGGCAGCCCGGCTCTGTCCGTCCCAGTGGGAGCAGCAGCAGCACCCCTTTCATAGTCAGGAAAACCGAGCTCCCAGCAGAGGTGTTTCTCTGGATGCCCCACGGGTGAGCGGTCAGGCAGGGACCCAGCCTCCTGACTCCAGGTTCCGGGCTCTTTCCTGCCTCAGAGCAGCGCCCACCTCCAGGGTGTGCGGGGTGGGGACACATGGGGCAGGGCTGTGGAGGGCGGGCGGACGGTCAGGCCTGCACGGAGCCCCAGGTCCCCTGCGCACTGGCCCCGGGCTGTCGGGCAAGAGACCCTGCAGGGCAGAGCACCGGCTTCCCCGCCTGGTCACTGGAGAATCACAGCCCTCACAAGACTGTTGTAGGGATTAAGTAAACCCATAAATGAAAGTGCTTTGCAAAGCCACGAGGTGCAGTGTGGACCTCACCAGAATGTTGATCATCTTGGGAAAGAATCCAGATTCTTCCTCAGAGCGTAGAGCCTGGTAGACACCTGCCTGTGATCTTGCTTCCCGCTTCCTTCTGGAGTGTTCCGAGGTCAGGGGACGACCTGGGGGGTGGGGGGCAGAAGGCCTGCCTGCCTCCCCGAGATGCAGACGGGCTTGCTTTCAATTCCCCGAACATCTCTGAGCGCTTCTGTTTATACTCGTTTTGCCAATGTGAGAGGAAGCGAGGAGGTTGTGATGTCAGATGACCAGTTCGTTACCGCCCCCCACCCCACCCCAGGGGAGGAAGCTCTCAGCCACGTGGTCCTGTCTGAGCTGCAGCTTGTGTCTTTGCAGATCGAACATCCATCGTGACCCCTCCGGAGGACCGCGTGGTGATCAAGGGGACCACGGCCACGCTGCACTGCGGAGCCACCCACGACCCACGCATTTCTCTCCGGTCAGCTCCGTCAGTTACAGCATTAACATTCCGTGAGCTGGGGCCCTGAGGCAGAGATGAGCGGGGAGAATCTCGAGAGCTTTGATTTCAGCCACAGACCCCTGATTACTGCCTCTTACGGTCCCGGGCCCCTTCATTAATCACACAGACCCCATTTTCCACTCCAGCCTTATGTATTATTTACAGTGAGCTGTGTTCCACTTCATGACTTCAATACAGTGTTTCATGATTTTCCTCCCAAGGTTAATACACTATCTGTAAAACATGCTTGTCAGAGGCTGATACTTAATGAGAGAAAAATCCAGCCGGATCGAATGGGATTTCAGCAGTGTTTGCACTGGGGCCGGGCTGGACCCGAGGGGTCCGCTCTACTGCCAGGATGGCTCCTGTGTATCAGGCAGAGAGGGAGAGCCGCGAGGGGAAAGGCCCCGCAGTGATCAACTCGCTTAGAGGAAAACACTCGGAAAGAGGGGAACCGGAGGACGTGAAGACCTGATCAGGGGACGGTGACCCCCGGCCCCCGCCTCTGTCTGACTCAGCCTGGGAAGGTCATGATGAAGAACCTGACCGTCCAGGTGGACACGGGGCAGCAGACACGGGTGGCTGTAGACCACGAGCTTCTTCCCAAAAAGCCGCCACTTGCAGAAGGGCTTTTAATTTTCAGAACCAGCCCTGAGCATGCATCTAGAAAGATGACATGGTCATCCTCGTGTTTCCACTCTGGCCTCAGCCCCAAAAGCATGCAGCTAGTCCCTGACAGAATCGAGGTGTCCCCCTGCTTCCTCACATTCCACTCTGAGCAGAGGGAGAAGGCGGTGGGTGCATAGACACGTCACCACCTGGATGTGGAGCCTCAGTTGTTTTCTCTGTTCTTGGGCAGCGATTGGACAAATTGAGAATTGGACAAATTGAGTATTTCTCTCTGCCTCTCTGGAGTTCCCCAGAGCTCAGAAATCAAGTTTGCCTTCCTTCCAAGAACGTTGAATGCAAAACAAACACACAAAAGCCAACGAGTTAGAAGATTACCTAGAGAATTCTTGGATCCTAGAGAATTCATTCGTTTCTAAAGGACCTGGGAGCATCACCCACAAAGGACAAACATATTTTCTGCTGCCCTAAGGCCACGAGAGAAACCCCCTCAGATCCGTGTGGTTTCCTCGTAGCTTTTAATGTGTGGTTAAACAGAGTCGGAGCTTGCTTCCTGAGAAGTGATTAGGTTGCTCGCTCTGGGCACCCCCGCCTGGACACCCTGAGGGGCGCCAACCCTGAGCGCTGCTCCCAGAGTGAGCAGCGGATTCACCTCCTCCCCGCAGGGTCAGTCCTGCTCTGTCTGCGGGCGGTTCCAGACGAGCCATTTGTCGACACCTGTGCTCTGCGTGCATCAAGCCTTTGAAGAACTGGGCACGTTTTGGAAATCCAGTCCAGGATCTGGGAAAGGAAAGCCAGCACTGTGATCCCATCCAGCAGTGGCCAGTGAGGGGCCCCTGCCCACCCACAGCCCCAGGCTGGACGAGCCCCTAGCGGCATCTACGTTTGAAAAGAAAAGCGTGCTAAAGCGTCATAAGGAATGAAAAGAGAAAGGCATGCAGTTTTTTGTGGGGTTTTTTTTCATTTATTTTTATTAGTTGGAGGCTGATTACTTTACAATATTGTAGTGGTTTCTGCCGTACATTGACCAGGACAGAATGACTGGGTGTTAAGAAAGCATGTTGACGGGTGTGATCCGTTTCTTCAGGAATTGGGGAATTCCACTCTGGGGATTTTTATGCAGCCCTGCCCCTGTCCAGCTGCACTCTGGCCTCCAGGACGTTCCTCAGCGGGAGGGGCAGATGTGGTGACAGTGTGACCACAACCCCTCAGACTTCCTGTCCCAACCCCAGGACCGAGCCGTGTCTGCCCTCGTCTTCACTGTCCTGCTTTTAACTTCAGATCTGCCTCTGTGTTGTGACCAAGACCTTAGGTTGCTTTCCTTTTTTAAGGTGTAATTCACCTTAGGTACCACCCTTTAAAGAGCACGGTTCAGTGGTTCTTACTGTTTACTACAATATATTCACAAGGTTGTGCTGCCCAGGAGGCTCTAGTGGTAAAGAACCCGCCTGCCAATGCAGGAGACGTAAGAGATGCGAGGTCGATCCCCGGGTCAGGAATATTCCCCTGGAGCAGGGCATGGCAACCCACTCCAGTATTCTTGCCTGGAGAACCCCATGGACAGGGGAGCCTGGTGGGCGACAGTCCGCGGGGTCACAAAGACTGGGACATACCTGAAGCCACGCAGCACACACGCATGTTCACAAAGTCATCAATGGCTCGCTTTTTAACAAAGGGTGACAGTCAGCGGCCGGGGTCCTCACTCAGGCCTCTCTGCTTGGCCCACAGCTATGTGTGGAAGAAGGACAACGTGGTCATCGCCCCGTCCAGCAGCTCCAGGGTCGTGGTGGAGAAAGACGGGTCCCTCCTCATCAGCCAGACGTGGTCGGGCGACATCGGGGACTACACGTGCGGCGTGGTCTCCGAGGGTGGGAACGACTCCAGGACAGCGCGCCTGGAGGTGATGTGAGTACCGTGCCTGCGTGCGCACCACGTCACCACTCCTCCACATGTGGTCACACGTGCGGTGGGTCACACAGCAGGGGTCAGAGGCCACCGCCTTGGACCGCAGGCAGGCACACTCGCAGGGTTAGGGGTTTGGTGATCACCTTGGGCCTCAGACACGCACACTTACAGGGTGGGGCTCGGTAACCTTAAAGTCGGATCATGTCCACCCTCAGCTTGGCTGGTTCACAATCGCTTCCCCTCCTCAGTGATCCCCACGACCCTGCGTCCTGATGGACTATTTACCCTGCCTTTCCACAGGATGCCTGTCAGAACCTCCAGCTGGTGAGGGATGGCAGGCCGGCCCAGTGCCCCTGAGAGCCCACTGCTCTCTGAAGGGAGGCGCGCACCTCCCACCAGGACTCACGGATGTGGCGGGCAACTGCCCACCCCGCCTGCCCGGCCTTCCAGGGTGGGGGGCCGTGGGGGCCACACTCACCTCCCACAGCCCCTCTCCTCACAGGCAGGAAGCTGAAGGGCCTGCTGACCAGGTCATCTTTGCAGCGTATATTTGTTGTTGTTCGGTCGCTAAGTAATGTCCAACTCTTTCGTGACCCCATGGACTGCAGTACGCCAGGCTCCTCTGTCCTCCACTGTGTCCTAGAGTTTGCTCAGATCCACGTCCATTGAGTCGGTGATGCCGTTTAACCATCTCATCCTCTGTCCCCCTCTTCTTCTCTCCCCCCTGGAGTGCAGGATGACACAGCTCTGCGTTTGAGGCCTGGCCATGTTTGGCATACCTGAGGCGCTCAGGCAATGCACACTGGTTGAATGAATGTGTGTGTCACAGGCCTCCAGTCGTCCCCCCAGCCAGCCCGCTCAGGCCTCTGGCCTTCCTTTGGGTATGCACGTGCCTGGGCCCCCCACCACTTGAGGGTGCCCGCCCTGCTCAGCCCTGGTCCTCTGTCTTCCTTCCCCCATCCACAGCTCACAGGAAGACCTTCCGAAAAATTGTTGGTGATTCTGGCGTCCACGACCCATGAATCCACGTGACATGCTGTGCTATTCACGGTTAAACTACCTTTGAGAACTCTTAAATCATCCATCATTGGTACCAAATAAATAAGTGTTAGCATTTCATAAAGATTCTGTCAGCAGAAGCCAAATGGCCTGCTTCCAGTGCAGGGCGTTCTTTCTAGTCTGCACAGTTTTTATGTTCTGCTGATTTACATATCTTCCCTGCTATTCACTTATTTGATTTCCTCTAAGTAAAATGCATTTTTTTTCCAGCAAATGTTGCTGTATCTATAAAATAATGGGCTTTCTGTAATGGGAAAACACCTCATCTCCAAATACAGAAATACTGCAGATTCGCAATTCGAACCAATTTAGGTGCGACTGGTTGCAGAGCTGATTTGAGAGACAGCGGTCCTTGTGAATTGTCGGTGTAATAAGCTCTCAGTTCTTCCAAATCGGAATGAATGGGGAAGGTTGTAGGTTAGAGCATGCGTATCTTTAGATCCAATAAGGTCCTAACTCTAGGACGTCGGCGATGACAATAGTGATGATAATAGTCATAACTCAGGATTGCGGGGCATTCGAGCTTCTCAGAGAACTTGCAAATCCAGCGCGTTAGCGTCTCCTGGATTCGCTCGGATGACAACAACCTCCTGTCGCAGGAGTGACTGAGAGCTGCTCACGGCTAATAGTGTCCTCAGAAGAGCCTGAAAGCGCGCTCGCCGGCGTCCCCACTCGAGTTAAAAGCCACTTTGTTAAATATAGAAATTAGGAGCATTACAAGTGGGCTTCTCAGGAGCAGGCCAGCCGCTGGCAGCTCTCCTGTGGGCTTGCTCCAGAGTTGGCGCCCTGGAGCGTCTGCTCTGTGTCAGCCTGGGTGTCGGGAGCTCGAGGACCCTGGTGGGGGCAGAAGCCACCGTCGCAGCAGGGTCACGGGTCACCCCCAAGCGATGCTGGCCTGGGGCCCTCCCCAGCTCGCATGCCGCAGCCTCTGTCTTCTCACCTGTGAACGGGGCACGTTGTCATTTACCTTGAAGGATGGGGGTGAAGTTTGAATGGACAGGCCAGGAGTTCCGCTCAGCAGGGACAGTCAGTCCCAGCTCTTATTATTCCTCACCATCTCATAAAAAAATGCTCCTCTTTACATCAACAGCACCCCCACACACACTGGGGCCAAGAGGTGTCTCTCTTTCACCCTCCTTTATTTCTGCCTGAAGTCTGTGACCCTCGGACGCACCAGGCTTGTCTGCCGTGGAGGCCTGGGTGCCTGGACAGGGGGCCCATCAGTGTCTGAGGAAGGCCCGCTCCACTTAGCAGGTTGAGACAGGTTTGGGTATTTGGTGCCACCAAGGAGGACTGATTTCAGAGGGGTCTGCCTCACCCCCTCCTGGGGGGAGAGGCCTCTGCAGTTCCAGAGGGTCTCATGATGCATCTGACCAATTCACAACAGTCTTGGTTATCCTGGTCACCGGTCGTGTTGGTTGTATCTGTCCTACCAGTTTGCTGGGGCCTTATAGGAAGAAACCGGGTCTGGGGTGGCTGCAGACCCCCGAAGCTTCTTGCTGTTTTGAGCACCCCAGAGGGACCAGACGCCAAGGCTCTGTGGGTTGACTGTTAATCATTTAAAAACCCAATTAGCACTGCATCTTTCCTTCTGAGACCAGAGACTAATTCCTCTGAGCCAGAGTACAGAGGAAAGCCTCATTTACAGAGCGGCTGGAAGACGCGGCCCCGAGGCAGTGGGAGAGGTTTCCTTCACTAGAGCCGCTTCTGAGAAAGCCGTAATACGGAGCGAACAATTTAGTGCCATTTATCAAGAGCTGTCGGGCCCCCTCTGCCTTCATCCTCAGAGTGAAGTCAGAGAAGATGGGTTTGACCGAGGCGACGTCGGTCCGCTCAAGGGGCAGTGCTTTTCTATAGAAAAATGCTCATCGGCCCCTCTCCCTCCAGGGCATCCCCCTGCGGGCGCCCCTTCACCATCCGCTTCCTCTCGGGTCTCTTCTCCAGCTGGTTTTTCCCAAACACACCTCGCTGCCTCTCCTCCCCACACAGCCAGGCCCGGTTGTTGGTAATTTCTGCCGTTACCACGGCCTAGTTCCCCCAGTGGCGAGGTCTCTTCAAACCGCGCGGTGGCTCAGCATGGGCTTCGGCCCCGCGTCCTCGGATCCCTTTCATTTGTCACCCCGTCTGCACGTCTGTGTCGGTGAGTCACTCTGCTCATCGTTTATCTCCTTTCCAAGCTGGCAGAGACATGCTGAGACACCCTATCCTGCTATCAGATAAGATCCTCCGAAATGGATTCAGAATATCGGAAAGCCTCATTTGTTGGCCCGGGATGGGTTAGTCGAGTATTTCACCACGCTTAATTTTCCAGATAACCGAAACTTATCATTTAAAGAAATAGTGTATGTTTCCAATGTATATTAAAGAGTTCTTTGCATTGTGAAACCGGTAATATTGAACACCAGAGATATGCTAGAGAGAATTTTCAAATGGGGAGAGCCTGGAACCAGAAAAAAAAAAAAAAAACACCTGAATTTCCTTCTGACTCGGAGTCCTGTGACGTACGTAAAAACAGCACTTTGCGCCGGCCGTGCTCCGGGGGGTGACCGTGGACTCGGGTGGCGGCGGACGAGGCCTCGTTATCTCCAGATGTGTCCCAGACAGCCACGTCTAGAGCTCGGCCCCGGCTCTAAACGTCTCAAGGCTACTTTGCCTTTTAGGTTCCTAGTCTCCCCAGTCTTTTTAGAAGTCCCTGCTCGCCCGTCCGCCGCGGCTCAAGGCCGCGTTGCTGCTGTTCACCGTGACCCCCTCTGCGCAGGCCGTGTGCTCTTTCCCTTGGTGGCCTTCCAGGGGCCGGGAGGCAGGCCTCCAGGCCCGCGCCCCAGGTGAGATGGATGGACCAGGGCCTTGTCTGAACCGGCCCCAGGACCTCCTGAGCGGACGCTGGACAGGAGGCTGCCTGGAGTGACCGGCAGGCACAGAGTGGTGAGCAGCCCTCCGTCTCGACAGCGCTCCAGCCCCAGGAAGAGAGCCGTCCACTCACCTGTCAGATGGGTTGTTGCTAAGTGCACCCGGTTTAGGCTGAGAGGCATGATCTGACACTGAGCGCAGACCCGGGGTCTTTCTGGCTGTGGGAACATTAGGATCAGACCCCTCGTAACCCCCGGGACAGGGTGTGCAGAGACGCGTGGGCCACAGCCGACTGTCCTCTTGTGCAGAAGAAGCCTGTCCCTTCCCACCGCCTCCTGTCCTGCCCATGCCTCCTCGGGGACAGGAGGGCTGCTCTGCGAGGCTGGTCCCGAGCCCACGATGCGCCCCTCCTCCGGCTGCCGTGTCTTCCCCAGACCCCACCCACGTCAGCCCCGGCCGCCTGCCTCTGAGCACTAACCAGCCTCATCTCACGTCTGTTCTCCCTCCTGACGGTTACACAGAGCGTCCTCTGACAGTTTGTGCCCAGGACCCTTTCTAACGAGCGGCCCTCAGGGTCCCAGTTCCAGCCCCGGAAAGCCAGCGTCACACTGACAGCCAGAGATTCTGGACCCAGGCCTCTCTCACTTGCCTCCCTCCAAGACGCAGTGCAAGCCCTGCGTTTCCCTGCTGCGACCCCATGGCGCCCCGGGTCCTGCCTGTGCCCCCGGCGGCCACTCCCGCCTGGTCCTCCACCTTTACCCCGATCCTCCTGGTCCTCGGCCCCCGCCTCTCCTGCGGGGCACTGCCTCTCGGATGCCGTCCCCGTCGTGGCTCCCCAGCTAGACGCTCCGGGCAGCCAGGGCCGGGGCCACCTCCTGGCTGTGTCCACCCCCCGGAGGGCGGGCTGGAGAGGGCTCTGCTCCTCCCTCCGCTCCAGCAGGGTCAGTGCACCCACCCTCCCCACGTCCCCCGCCTGCCGCTAGGCTTCAGGTGTCGGTGACGCGGGGTGGACGAGGCCGCCCTGGCGGAGGACGGGGGCCCGTCGTCCACATGTACCCTGGCCCTGCTCCACGGGCTCCACGACATTTGTTCAGCTGAAAAGGCTGTCAATCACAGAGGGAGTCGAGCTAGGCGTGATGAGTTCTGCTCGAGTCGGGGGCGGGGGTGCGCAGAGGTCCCCACAGAGGGAGCCTGAGCTCTGGGTGCTGGGCGAGTGGTGGGTTATGGGCTTGGTTGCCCCGGGCAGCGCTGTGCTCTCAGGAGAGCGCCTGGGGGTGGGGGGGGTGGGCAGTGCTGGCAGGAAGGGGGTGCTGCTGAGGCCAGGGCAGCGGCGTGACCCCCGGCAGAGCTCAGGGCTCCAGGCAGCCCAAGCCTCAGGAGCGCTGGTGTTGTGGACAGAGCGGAGGGGCCCCTTTCCTGATTTAAAGCTCGGTTCACAATTAAAGAGAAAACAGGACGGCGTTTCAGGCCTGAGTTCATCCTTCGCGGTGCTGATTTAAAGTCGCGGTCTATGTGAGAAATATTAGTTTGTTTATAAACCACATGGGTGGGTTAGAGGGAGCTGTGTTTCTTAGGTAGCTGCAAGCACATAACAGCTTAATAAATTTCCAAGGGTAATGAGTGCATTTTTTAAATTAAAAATATCAAGTGTAATTATGGCTTTCTGTGCTGGCCTGTGTGGGTCAGCAGTAATTGATGTGTAAGGGAGACCAGAGCTAGCTGGTGGGTGAAGTGGGTCACACCCAGCATCCCCTTTCCAGCCCCCGCCCCCCTCCAGCAGGGGGAGAAGCCAGTCCTAAGGTCCAAGCAGCAGGGCCCTGCTCCAGGGCCCAAGGTGAGAAGGTTAAACACGGGCCTGGCAGCTCAGGATTGCAAGGTCGCCGCCCCGTCAGTGGTAGAAACCACGCGACTGGGTTTTGAAGCTTCATCATCAGTAAATCCCAGTGAAGACCTGTTCTGTTCGTAGCTCCTTCCCAGAATTTATCTGCGTTTCCATTTTATAGCCTTGCTGATGGGTTGTTTACTGTTTCCACGGGTTTTCAGTTAGCGTTTTCACCACAGTTGCCTTTCACTGCCGCTCCCAAATCTCCATTACCAAGCAGAGCGCAGGGCGACAGGATCACTGAGCAAGCCCAGTCGAGAGACGGCCACGCGGTCCAAGGATGCATATGGGCATTTTGGCTGGTGACTCAAATAGCTGGTGTTGGAAACTTCCACAGTCGACCCTGTTTCCCCGGCCTTTTCCTCTTACGCGGCTTGCTGTGTTCCCATTAACAGCCTCTCTCTTCAGAAGCGAATTGGTGACCAAGTTTTCTCAATTAAACCATCTACTGTGTGAAACGGGCACTCCCCACTCGATTTCAGTGAGAGTCATTAGTTGTTTAATCCCTACCAGAGGGATTAAATCAAATTACGTTTGGAAAATAAAACACGTTGTGAATGGTGATGGTTTTTGTTTTTTTGGGAGGGCGGGGGAGGGCGGCAAGTAGTTAGTGTTTGTGTTCAGGGCCTGCTTGATGTTTTCCATTTTCAAAGCATCGCACACCGGAATCTGGCAGGGTAAGAGCCAGGAGGTTGTCACACCATTCTGATACACGCTTTTGGTTTTTTTTTTTTTCTTTCTTCCTTTGTGTCCTAGTGAGCTGCCTCATTCACCCCAGAACCTCGTGGCCAGCCTGAGCCCTGCCCACGGCCACGCCGTGGTGCTCTCCTGGGTCCGACCCTTCGACGGGAACAGCCCTGTTCTTTACTACATCGTGGAGCTGTCCGAGAACAGTGAGTAGGGACGCGGCGGTGTCGCCATGGGCCATAATCAGATTTCTCCCGGCTCTTAACATCTTTAAGCTTTCCTTCTGGCTCAGACCCACACCAGCCAGCGAAATGCTCCAGATGCTTCACGGAGTTTCAAACGGAAACCGCGGCTCAGGCTTCGGGAAAATGAAAGGGCGGCGTGGGCGCCCAGGCGGGCAGCAGCAGGGGTGGCCCCAGGGCCTCCCATGGGCACCGGGGTCTGTGCTGAGGCCCCGGGCCGTGCCCGCAGGGCCGCCGGGTCTGCGTGGCGTGGAGAGGACACCGCAGGAGCGGCCTCTTGCCGTCAGGATCCTGACATAGCCGACTCCCATGGGCGTCGTCTCCTTGAAATCAGGACTGTTTCGGGCGTCTTTGTGCCCTTAATAGGCAGGCTCCCTGGTGGAGTCCCCGAGGATGAGCTTGGTCACAGTCACCGACCCCAGGCCGTGAGGGAGGTGCCCTGTGGCGCCCGGGTTACGTAAAACAGGGCACGGCTTCAAACGCACGCCAGCTGTCCCCTCAGCAGTGTGCGCGGTTGGTCGGCTCTTTGTCAGACATCTTGCTTAAGTAAGAAGCAGGTTTTACATACAGTCATTCATTCCGTTCGTCCATGCATCTGTCCATCTGTCCAGTACTTAGGCGTCTGCTCTGCTCCAGGCACTCTGCTTGCTGGCTGCAGCGCTAACACGGTCAGCCCCAAGCCCTGACAGCAAGGACGTGGTCAGACGCGTCCTCGCGTCCTGCCGTGCCATGCTCGCCCATTGAGGCACCTTCATTCCAAGTGCCGTAGGGAGACAGTGCGGGGGGCCCAGATGGGAGGTGGTCGGATGGCGCCCCTAGCAGGTGGGCGTGGCGGGAGGCCTGGGCAGGCAAGGGCAGGGGGCAGCGTGTCACCTCCAGGCGTTTGGAAAGAGCTTCTGAAGTGAGGACAGCTTTGGGGAGGGGCCGGGACACTGAGAAGGTGACCAAGGGCATCCTCTGCCCCCCGGCTCCCCTGCTGGGCCCACCTGAGCTGGCCACTGCCCAGACGCTTTCCCTCAGAGCCTCTAGAGGAGAAGAGTCCGGGGTAGTGCGCACCGTCATCACGACTGCATCAAGCACTGTTAACACAAACACTCTGAAGTGGAGAAGACCATTCTCTCCAGCCGGCCCTGACTTCGTCTGCAGCCTGGGCCAGGTCAGTCCATGCCACTCTCAGTGGATGAGTCACACGTCTCCCCGCCGAGCAGATAGCAAGACCGGCACTGTCATCTGGGCCAATGATCTGGGTTTTATTTTTATTAGGGAACAGCGCCCTTAAGAAGCCCCTGAACACGCTGGCTAATCACGTTCAGAAAGAGCTGCTTAGCAGCTAGTGTGCTGAAATGGAGATGGTAGTTGGCCTGTGCTGAGGGCTGTGCCAGCCGACAGTCCCCACGTCCCGCTCCTCAGGGTCCTGGCCGCCGCCGGCACCACCTGGCAGGCAGAGTCAGCTGCCGTCCCCCTGGCAGCCGGGGTCCTGCAGGGACCACTATGGCGAGGCTCAGCGGCGGCGGCAGGCGCTGGGTGACACCTGCCCTCTCGACGTGCCAGCGTCACCGAAGGGCCTCGTCAGCGCTTTCATGGAGCAGAACTCTGGAGCTGCCGCCGTAGTGTGTCCCGGCGCCAGCCCGAGCCAAAGCCCGTGTGTGCGGAGCGTGGCCCCTGCAGGCGTCCCAAGCTCCTCCCAGGGAGCTGGCTGTTCTCTGATCCCAGGCATCTCTGCCAGAGGCCAGGGCCCGGAGAGAACTGCCCCGTCCAAGGCCCAGCCCGAGGGACGAGCCTACTGGGCTGAGGCGGGAAGGCCCAGTAGGGCCAGGGGAGCCCAGCGGACCCTCCACGGCGGTCCAGTGGTTAAGACAGCCCTCATCGACTGCACGGGGCACAGGTTCAATCCCTGGTCAGAGACCTAAGGTCCCACAGGCTGTGTGAGGCGGACAGAGGAACAGAGCGAGGGCTGGGGCTCTTGATGGCTTCACAGCAGGGACCCTGCAGACAGGCTGAGGACTCTACGCAGCAGAAGGACGGGGCCCGCTCTGAAGTGCTGGTTGAGTTTGATCAAGACTCATCTCTAAGATCGTTGCAGTCCCAAGGGGGCGAGTGCCAGAAAAGCCTGAGGGACTTTGAGGTGGCCCCAAGGGCAGGTCACCGGGTGGTGACCTCCGAGCCACCTTCAGGGTCACCTGATGCTCCAGGGGCCTGCACTTTTCATTGTTTTTGAGCTATTCTTACAACTCTAGAGTGATCTCGCAACTCTAGAGCTTTCTCCAGAAAGCTCGCAATGATGCAAATAATTCTTGTCCATAGGAATCGTGTGTCCTGGTGATAAGTCATGACCGTAGTAGTTGGTTATTGCTCTGAAGCTACTGGCCAGTTTTGCCCCTTTGTAAGTTCATTTTAGCCTTCCTGATGGTTAGCATGCGTGTATGTTGTTTGAATTCTCTTCTGATACATTGATTGTAACATCTTACTGGTTCCCTCATTAATCAATAGCAGCTAAAATCTTTAGTCTTTGCTGGTTGCACAGGAGATGGGGGTTCCATCCCTGGGTCAGGAAGATCCCCAGGAGAAGGGAATGGCTACCCACTCCATATACTTGCTGGGAAATCCCAAGGGTGGGAAGTCTGGTGGGCTCCAGTCCACGGGGCGGCAGAGACACCTCAAGGGCCCCAAATGTGTTTGTGCTTCCAGCAGCCTGGACACTAGCCCCAGGCCCACTTCTGACCCGGTCTCCAGCCGTAGTCTCTTCCTGCATAGAAGCACTCGTTGCTTAGAGAGCAGAGGCCAGGCTTATGGCGTGGTTCAGGTCAGTCCAGTCGCACAGTCGCGTCCCCGGGGAGGTGGGGAAAGCCTGCCTTCACGGCGAGACCGCTCACGGCTCAGCCCGCTCTCCTCCCGCACGGGTGTCTGTCTGTCTGTCAGCCTGCGGCTGCCACCCCGAGAGTATGTGTAGCCTCCTCCTCCCGCCTTGGTGTCATGAACTTCAAAGCTGACGCCTGGCTGCGTGTTGTCTTCTTGCCAAAGTGGCAGAGAGATTTTGTTCTTATGCTTCAGATTATTTGCAACCATCTTTGAAACACGTGTCACACGGATGCCTTCTCACCGCCTGTGAGAGTGAGGAGGTGGCTTCATCCGAGCCCACTTTCTGCGGGTTTTGCATGTTGAACCTCACAATGACAGCACTTGCTCCCATTTTAAAATCCACCCTCCCTGTTGCGTCGCCCTGTCATCGGCGTGGAGCTGGGCTGAGGTGGGGGGCTTGGGGGCTTGTCTGCTACCCCCGGCTGAGCGCCCCTCCACTTCTGGGCCTGTCCAGGCCCCGCGTCTAGCCGCTCTAGCCAGTGTCTCCTTCTCTGATGCAAACGGCCTCTCCCGTTCAGGGACCACACCCTTCCCAGGACCACGTCCCCTCGTGAGCCCACCTGGGGCACGTCCCGTGTCTCCCCCAGAGCTCAGGAGGCCCAGGCTGGGGGATGCAAACAGCTGACGGTCTCACAGCCTGTTCTTGCCGTCACTCTGGCCATATTCCTTAGCAGGGAATTTCATTTAGTTCCCAAGTTCTCAGCTCTTTTTGTTCTTCACTTTTAAGACAAAACTTAAAACTCTAACCCTGCAGAGTTTTATTGCTTCTCTAAAACAGATGCATCAGAGAAAGCCTTCCCAAAGTGGAGGCTGTGAAACTATTGTAACCGCCTGCTCTCTGGGGTTCTGAGTGAGACAGAAAATGCTGTCCCTTCCTGCTCCTTCTCCTGGCCCAGTGACCATCTCTGACTAGTCTCAACCTCTGCCCCAGCCTTCCTGGGGGAGCTTGGCCCATCCCTCCTTGGGGACCTTGGAGACCTCAGTCTTACCCCCAGGGGTGCCATGAGCAAGTCCGAGTCACAGCATCCTTTCAGAATTGCGCTTCAGTTCACTCACTTAAGGTATGTTTGATGCTGTGATAGAATCACGGAAGATCTCATGGTCTTCTCTCAGGAGTACAGCCTATTCTAAAAATGTTATTTCTGCCAGCTCGAGCTTGAAATTCTAAAGTGGCTCTACAAATTATATTCCTCTCATTCTTTTAATCATTCTTTATCCAGAATCCTCTAGAAGGATCTCATTTAACCTTCACGGAACCAGCTATTATCTGTGCTTCTCCTTTAACGTCTGGATGAGCTGTGATTAAGCCAGGGGAGGCTGTTCCGTGGCCCGGACACGCTCACCTCTGAGTTCTCACGTCCACCCAGAGCAGATGAGTGGCTCAGAGTGGGGATCAATTCCACAGCCCCCGTCCCAGCGGCTTCACCCTGAGGAGCTTGAGATTATGTGTTGTCTGGGCTTTGAAACTGTCTCTGTTGACACCATGACAATAATCTGAGGGCCCTTTAGCATAAAGAAGCAAATGCTATTCATCCCACCAAAGTAATTTCAATAACTCGTTGAGCTGAGCACTGAAATATAGGTCAGAGTCTCTGAAAAACTTGAAAATAATTACAGCAAGCACTTGAAAAATCATGAGGGTGGTTTAGAAAATAACCGTTAAGTATTGACCTGTGCTCATTTCATTTCATTTTTTTCTGCTGCTCTTTTCTTTCCAAATTTTGTAAATAAGTTTATGTTACTTTTTTGAGAGATACATACACATATATTTATATATGTCTATATACATTTAAAAAAAAGACTTACCTTTAGTATTACTGTGTGGATGTACAGTTCTCAGAGTCAATCCAGGTTTTCTAGCGTATGTGATTTCGGAGATTTTGTTAAGGAAAAAACCATTCAGGGCTTCCCTGGTGGTCCAGTGGTTAAGAATTGACCTTGCAACACAGGGGACGTCGGTTCGATCCCTGGTCCAGGAAGATCGCATGTGCTGCCGAGCAGCTGAGCCCGTGTGCTGCTTCCCCTGAAGCCCGAGCGCCACAGACCCCCCTGCTCCGCAACAGGAGAGGCCGCCGCAGCGGGAAGCCCACACAGCACCCGGAGCGTAGCCCCCACTCGCCACAATCACAGAAAGCCCACCCAGCAGCAAAGACCCAGCGCAGCCAAAAATAACTAAGCAAAATCACACGTAAGAAATAAAAACACTCAATGGTGAGAGGACCCCCGCGGGGATCTTGGGCAGGGCCGGTGCACATGGGGCCACGGGCCCCCCAGAGGGGGCGCCGGGTGACCGCTCTTCACAGCTAGTGGAGGTCGCAGCCCCTGCTATCAGCGCACCCCCCCAAAGGCAGCAGGTCCCCAAACAGGAGAGGCTCCCCTGAGCCCCGACAGGAGGGCCCACTCTGCAGAGCGTGAGCTCCAGGAGACCCCGTGGCCTTCAGTCCGGGCTCCCCACGTCCGGCCAGCGTGTGCCGGGTGGCCACACGCCACAGCCCCGCCGTCCTCCCTGCAGGAACCCCGGTGTCCACTGCAGGCCCATGTGCCCCCAGTCCACACCGCCCCGTTAACCGGCCAGCCTTTCCCTGCCCCCCACCTCCTACACATTTTGTTTGAGAACGTTTAGGTTTACAGAACAGTCATGGGGAGAGAGTTCCCCAGATCCCACGCTCGGTTTCCCCTCTCATCAACTTGCCTTCGTGTGGGAACTTGTTGAAATCAGTGAGCCCATGTTGCCGTACGTTCAGATTGTTACCTAAAGGCCAGGCTTTATTCGGTCTCCTCGGCGTTTTGCACATGTCTGTTTCTGTCCCAGGACCCCACCTGGGCCCACACCCCATTCGGGGGCCTTGGGCGTCTCCGCAGGCTCCTCCTGGCCTGGCAGGTTCTCACACTTACCGTGATGTGGACGATGGTGGCAGTCTGGGGAGGAAGGGGAGTGTCGGAGGTCCTCTCACAGTTAGACTGGGGTGAGGGGTCTGGGGGGTAGACCGCGGGGCGCAGCGCCCTCTCACCGCCCCCCCCCAACTACGCACCGCTCTCAGAGCGGCTGCTGCTGTTGATGCCGACGGGCCTGTGACGGGGGAGCTGCAAGTGAGCGTGCACCCGGGTTGCCTCCTCCGCGGCCCCATCCTGAGTGTGCACCGTCAGCCTGAGAAACCCAGAGCGCTTGCGTCCCGCGTCCACACGGCCAGCCCCGGCTGGGAGAGGAGAGTCTCCCCGAGCGTGACCTCCCTGGACCCCGAAGGTGATGGTCCAGAGGACAGCTCCCTTTCTGCATCCTCTCTGTGACAGAGCCCTTGGCTTTCCTGCTGCAATACCGAGCAACTGCCAGAAGTCGAAACAATGAAGTTGTACTAATCCGGAAGTGTCCACGACGTGGGAGGATCAGGCCGTCATCCGTGCCTCCGTCTCCCGTGTGTGGATGCGGACGATGGTGCCTGCTGCGGGCCACCATGGAGCCATCAGCAGCGCCTGGCACGGCAGGTGCTTCCCCCAGAGAAGGGACAGATCCGGGCCCTGGGGTCAGTCAGGCCCTCTGCTAGCTGCTGAGGCTCTGACAGTGACTCAGATGCATCCAGGCGGAGTTTATCTCCTGGGTGGCTGTTTAAGTGGATGCGTGTGAGTGCATGCTCAGTCACTCAGCTGTGTCCGACTCTTTCGTGACCCTGTGGACTTGCCCGCCAGGCTCCTCCGTCCATGGGATTTCCCAGGCAAGAATACTGGAGTAGGTTGGCCATTTCCTCCTCCAGGGGATCTTCCTGACACCGGGATCGACCCAGCATCTCCTACATTGGCAGGCGGATTCTTTACCACAGAGCCCCCTGGGAAGCCCCACTAGGTGGCTGTCTGTTATTATAAAATTCTTACAATAATACTTCTGTTTCAGGAGACACAGTGTGCAGACACTTGTAGCCAGATCAGCAGTGGAATTACAATTAGAAAAATAATAAATTTGCATCTTAATTTTCCTCTTAGCTCTCTCTGTAACCTGGGGGAAGTTGTTTTAATGAAAGCATGTTCATTCTTATTTGTACAAAAAAATACAAGGGACAGCATCAGTGAGGTCTCATCGTTTCATCTACCAAGTGTACAACTGAGGACAGTGAAATGCTCACTGCTGGCAATGCTGTGACAGAACAGTCACTTTCTACAAGCTTTTCATCAGGAAAAATACTAAATACGCACAAAGGTACAGAGTATTCTTGTGTTCGGTTTCAAAAACCATCAATAGTTTACCGTATTCTTTCATCAGTACCCCCACTCTTTTTTGCCAGAGTATTTTAAGAGAAGTGCCAGAGACTTTGTCATTTCATCCATAAGTGATGCAGTAAATACTCAAACAGGGACATCAAACAAAATTAACAGAATCCTTAATATCATCTTACACTCAGTCCACATTTAAGGGTCCCTATTTTAAAAAAGCCTTTCACAGTTGACTTGCTTGAATCAGGATCCAAACCAGGTCCGTCTGCCGCGTTGGTGGCTTCGCCTCTTTCATCTCTTGATCGACTTTCCCTGTTTCTGGCCGCCTGCCCCAGGCCCTGCCTTCCCTCCCACCCCCGTGCCCTGCTCTCCCTGGCGCAGAAGCCAGGGCGCTTCCTGTCCAGCGTCTCCAGGCTCTGGCCGCTTGCTTCCCCCGGTGCCGTCTTGGTTCCTGCATCTTTGTTATCGCCCAGAGACACTCAGCCCCTGGTTGTGTGTGCCTTCTTGGCACGCACGTGTGTGTGCGTGCATGTACTTCCTGGGTGCTGCTGGGCACCCCGTACCTCGTCCCATGAGGAGACAGTGGAGACTGCTCTGCTGTCAGTGACACTGGCCCGCCCAGGAGTCCAGGCGGCGACAGCCCGTATGTCTGGGGAGAAGCTACTTAAACTTCCTGGAGCCTTGGTTTCTCGGCCTGTTAAGCGGGGAGAGAGTGCCTCTTCCTCTAGAGGTCTCATGTGGTCACGGATGTGAAAGCCTCCAGAAGGCAGACAGCCGCACAGACATTAGGTAGTGACAGTGATAATGGTTTTTTTGGCAATTAAGGAAATTCTTTGGAAAGTAGTTTCCTTCCTCGAGTACCTTTAATTGAGAAAATGGTGATGCTCTTTTTTTTTAAATAAAAAAAAAGCTTCCAGTACATTTGGGAAGATTGAAAACCATCAACTTTTTAACCAACAGACCGAGTGCAGGGGTGATTACCGCCTCCTGGTTTCCGGGCACTGGAAGCCAGGAAAAAGGCTCAGTGATGCCCATCTGTGGAGCAGAGGTTTGTTTCATAGCCCAGCTGGGGAAGACTGGAATTTCTTACTCTTCTAGATCAGAGAAGCAAAGGGCATCCCCAAAGGGGAGGGAAGAAGCTATTGAGACTTTTATGGGGTGGTTTCCTCTATCAAAAGGTTCTTCTGCATTCCAGCCCTAAGAGAAGCATCTCCTGGTACTCTTCTGTGAGGACTGGGGGAAAGAATCTTTTAAAGGGATTTTGTGTTATTGATTGTCAGGAACAGAGTTGCTACTTAAATTTTAACACTTCTCAGCAAGCTAGCAATTCCGAAGCTTGTGAATGAGCAAATCCTCCCCAGAACCACTTTTTTTTTTTTTTTTGATACAAATCAGAGTGCCCATGAGATGGATCGGGTTCATTTGTATTAGTTTTCAGTTTAATCTCTCTTCCTGCCAGATCTTTTATCTTGGAGCAGGAGAGGGAAAAAGAACAAATAAAGAATCCTATAGATGCAGCAGGAGGACTGAGCAGAGCCCCAGGGTCCGAAGCAGATTAATAGGCCCTGTTGTCAAATCAGACTCGGCAGCGGCTCCTGCGGCTCGGGTGCACGTCCAGGAGCTGTTCACACCCTGCGTGAACAAATGGCCCCGAGTCAGGGCGCCGTGTGGGGCCAGTCGGGGTCCGGGGGTTGGGGGCAGAGGGGCCTGCGTGGGGCTGGAAGGCGGCGTCCGGGCGCTTCTCAGCCCCTGCCCTGTCGGTTCATCTTTAGTCCACGGGCTGGACCACTGTCCTTCTAATGCTGCCCCTTTGTGAAGTCGCCGCCGTACCTGGCTGAGCAGGTGAGCTGTTTGCTCCCAGACCCTTCCGTCTCTGTAGGAAGAGAGGGATGAAGAGACAGTTTATTGCGTCATGTCGCTCAAGACCCCGCGGGAGCAGACGCACTCTTGGCTTATGGTCAGGGGGTCTTAACGCAGGGAGGAGTGGGGGGAGGGAGCTGAGTGACCAGGGGCCGGCGACAGCGGGGCTAGACTCGCCCGTGGTCACAGGGCCCCGGGGAGCCGCAGAGCCTGGGGAGGGGCTGTGCAGAGTTGCCCCAGAGAAGAGAAGGGGATCTTGGTGTGAAGAGTGCAGACAGCGTCTCCAGTGAGGAGGGAAGAGCCCTGCCCTGCCTGACAGGCCCCCAGGGCACAGGCAAGGTGGGGATGGTCGTGAGAGTCTGGGTGAAGACGGGAGCATCCAGCAGAGTCCCCACCGGGGCCAGGCCTGGGCCAGAGGCATCAGCACGCTGACTGGTCTCAGGACTCACGTGGTATCCCCCACTGTGCTATGTGTACATCAGGTAAAATTTCTCATTGTGGTGAGATACACACAACATGAGACATCCCATCCTAACCATGTCTACGTGTGCACCCAGTTGCGTTAAGTACATTCACAGTGCCGTGCAACCAGTCCGCGGACTCTTTTCATCCCACAGAACTGAAGCTCTGTCCCATTAAACAGCTCCCGGCTCCCTCCCGGCCCCAGCCCTCTGCATTCTGGCCCCGTGAATCTGATCGCTCCAGGCGTCTCATTTAAGTGGATTTTTTTTTTTTTTTTTTTTTGTCCTTTTGTGTCTGGCTTATTTCACTAAGCATATAATGTCCTCACGGTTCATCCATAT
This sequence comes from Cervus elaphus, assembly GCF_910594005.1. Lineage (NCBI taxonomy): Eukaryota > Metazoa > Chordata > Mammalia > Artiodactyla > Cervidae > Cervus > Cervus elaphus. The sequence continues at coordinate 53,111,882 of NC_057824.1, read as the reverse complement.
GGGAGCATAGTTCAGAACTTCCTCCCTCCTCAAGGCTGACTAACATTCCGTCACGGATGGACCACATTCTGTTTATACATTCATCTGTTGATGGACACTTGGTTTGCACCACCTTTTAGCTACTGTGAATAATGCTATTAAGAGCATGAGTGTACAAACACCAGTTTGAGACCCTACTTTCAGTTCTTTGGGGTATGTATTTTGACATGGGATTGCTGGGTCACATGGTAATCCTATTTTTAACTTTTTGAGGAACTGCCACCCCTAGATGATGAAATGGCAACCCACTCCAGTGTTCCTGCTTGGGAAATCCCATGTACGCAGCAGCCCGACGGGCGGACAGTCCATGGGGTCGCAGAGGCAGACACAGTTGAACAACTGAGCACACATAATACGCATTTTCACATAAGAAGGAGGGACACAACTGAAGCACTGTAAGTGGAAGAGCGCAGAGTCAACGTCGGCCTCTGTCTTTTCAGCCGGGTGTCAGCCATCTTCAGGGTGGAACCTGTATCTCCTCTGAAGCCTGACTCAGCGTGCCTGGTTCCCACCAACCACATCCAGTGACGCTGACACTAGAGGCGCGTCTGTCCCCCTCTATGGTGACAGGGAACTCTTTTCTGTAAGGGAACCCGCCCAGAAAACCAGATCACCACGAGCTGTTTGATGCCCTAGAAGGGCCTCGGGCTCCCAAAGCAAAAGGAGACACTGGTGGGAGTTTTTCTATAGTTAGCTGGAGACGCACACGTTGCATTTTTAAAGGAAGCATAAGAGCAGGGGTCCTTGTCAGCGGTAGATCACCTGTATCACCCAGACGCCCAAGCCAGGAAGACCCAAATGCCCAGCTGGTGGCGAGGACTGCCGGCCCAGAAAGCCATTTTGGGAGCAGCTTTATTTGAAATAATTAAAAAGACTCAGCCTTCACGGCCCAATTGGCGCAGTGCTGCAGAGCGTGCGGCTTCCTCGAGGAGTCCAGACTTAGCATGGTCGGCGCTGCGTGTGGGTCAACAGGAGTCGCCTCCGAGGGCCTCATTTCATTCATTTGGGAACAGCTTGTGGCTACTTCTTCACCCATAAAGACCCCGAGCGCGTTCCTGATGAGCCCCAGGCGCAGACTCCTAGTCTTCATAGGCAGGCTTCTAGGTCTTTGCGGAAGTGGCTGTGATGTTGTGTGCGCGCCGTGCAGGCCTGTCTGCAGTCCCAGCTGAGCCTTGTCTGACACCAGGCTCACGAGGCACCCCCGTGTGACAGTCTCAGACGTGGGCGAGCGATCGCAGCAGCGTTTCCAAGGAAAAAGAAGGACAATCTGATTCCCGGAAGAGTCGCCCATCCCCCCGTCTCATTTCACTGGTAACTTGAAGACACAGTTCAGCCTCGGAGCGATTCCGAGTGGACCCGACAGAGGGCGCTTGTTCATCCTAAGGCTCCGCGAGGTGGTCGGGCCAAGAAGCCTGCCTCAACTCTGCGGAGAAATCCCTGGGAGGGGTGGGGGCCGGCAGAGCCTTCTGAAGCCTTGCAGGGGAGAGCTCCCTTGGCCCACAGGGCCGCCCTTCCACACCTACCGAGAAAGCCAGGGGAAAAGATCTCCTAAACTCTCTGTGAGTTTCATTGCGCGTCTCTCCAGCCAGAGCCGCTCAGGGGCGTGGATGGAACGGGCTGCCACGCAGATGGGCGGCAGAATGCATGGCCCATCTGTCTTTCTCATGCTCATTTCCTCTTTTATTAAAATGTTAATGAATATAGTTTTTATTTATCATTTGGTGGCGTGTGCAGCATCCTTTTCTGGGAGACAAATCTGCAATCTGCCACGTGAGCTGACAGAGAGCGTCTTCTCATTATCCAGTGAACACGGGAATGAGGAACAACGCTCTGGTTCCATTTAAACTGCCACGTGCAGGCTGAACAAAAAATATCCCTTTACGTGTAGACAACAGCATGGGGTTGGCAGCGGGCGCCCCCGGACTCGGGAGCGGGCGGCCTGAGTCCAGAGCCGGGCTCACTGGTGCTGGCCACGGGACGGGCACCTCGGGGCGCGCATCCGCGCAGTGGGGCCGACCCCTCCGTCTGCCTTGGCGAGCGAGTGAGCCGGTTTATGCGGACGCACTTTGCGTTCCCTTGTTATCATTCAGACGGGCGCCTGCAGAGGTTCGAACTTGTTCTGCTCCTCCCTTCAGACTCTCCCTGGAAAGTGCATCTGTCAGACGTCGGCCCCGAGATGACGAGCGTCACGGTGCGCGGCCTGACCCCGGCTCGCACCTACCAATTCCGCGTGTGCGCCGTGAACCAGGTGGGCAAGGGCCAGTACAGCGCGGAGACCAGCAGGTGAGCGGCCGCGTCTGCCTCCGCGCGGCCAGGGGAGCCGAGCGCGAGCGTCTCGTGGGGCGGAGGGAGGCCATCAGCGAGGTCACTTCGAGGTCATCGACCTCCGCCCTTAGTGACCTGAGGAGGGGCGGACACGAGTGGGAAGCCTGTAACCAAGAGGAAGCGCAGGGGTTCGCGGGGCGGGCCGGGGCTCCCTCACTGCAGAGGAGAGTTTCTTAGGCCCCTGGGGCGCTCTGACTACACGGGCAGGAGTCATTCCCGATCGCAGAGTCCCCTGTGTACTCGAGATTAAAGAGCTGGCGGTGTCTCTGGGCCCTTTGTGAGCCTGCGGGGCGGAACTCGTAAGCACCCAGCAGGTCCGCGGGAGGCACAGCGAGCCCCGCGTTTCCCCGGTGGTGGTCCTGATGCTGAGTCCTCCGCACCACCACCCCCCACCCACCCGCCCAGGCCGGCAACTGCTCTCAAGCCTGTTCAGATGTGACCTGGGGAAAGGGCTTCATCGCATCTCAGCGCGCCCTCCCCGGCCAGTGGGAGCTCTCGGAGCCTGTGCAGTGGAAGTGTTGAGAGCTGTCAACCACTGTTTTCTAATCGTGGGGGCTTGGTGTGCGAAATATTGAAGGCACTGAAGAAAGCGATTTGGAAGCAGCCCCGGACTCGGCCCGCGAGCGGGCTCGCTGGGGCTGGTGGTCCTTAAAGGGCGGAGGTACCGTGGGCTGCTCAGACAGAACAAGCTTGCCCCTGTGTCTTCCGGACCCATTATATTGATTTGTCCTTCCTGTCGGATCAGCTGTGTGTTTTGCTTTATTCCTCACTCGATTCGAGCACACAGTTCGGCTCAAGATTCAGCAGGACTGAGAAGGGGTGCGAGGGCCCCATGCTCCTGGGGCTCATCTCTCCTCCCCTCCCGCCCTCTCTTTTCAGACTGATGCTCCCCGAGGAGCCACCCAGCGCTCCCCCGAAAAACATAGTGGCCAGTGGGCGCACCAATCAGTCCATCATGGTCCAGTGGCAGCCGCCCCCAGAGACAGAGCACAATGGGGTGCTCCGTGGATACATCCTCAGGCAAGTAGCCCGTGCCCGGCCACGTTTAGGCCTCTGCGAACAGTCCAGTGTCTGTCTTGCTGAGGCGCAAGCTCAGATGTCTGTAGGAGCCCAGCAGTAATCCGGAGACCCAGGCCAGCGGTAGGACTCTCGGGGGTGGTGGGTACTGCGGCCAACAGCGAGAACGAGCGCCTGTGGGCAGCCTCTCGGGGACAGGCTCTGCAGATCCAGCCGTGATGCATACATACCTTCACGGGGTGCAGTTTAGCAGAACAGTAGGGAGTGTTCCAGGCTGGAAGCAAGGCATGCTTATTCCTTGTAAATCCTTTCACTCTTAGGTTTTTACCAGAGGTATGCCTTCTAAAGTATAAGGATTTTTAATTAAAAAGAATACAATTGATTTCATTACAAGCCAGTTTTTACCATGCTAGTATGTTGGGCTGCCAGGTTTTCCGGAATTATCAGAAAAAGATAAAAGCCTGGCTCTTTTACGTGCATTCTCACAGTTTTCCAATGTTGGGAATGAAACCATTATGTTCTAAAACACAGGGCAGGCCACACCCTCCCAGCCGCAGACCAGACATGGCCCAGGAGTGGCCAGTTGGCTCTCTCTGCCCGTCTGGGAGGGGTTTGGCTTCTGAGCACCTCTCATGAACCACGCCAGCCCTGGCTGGGTTGGCAGAGGAAACTGCTTTGCCAAAAACTACTGCTAAGTTTAAAATGGCAGCGAAAGCAATCGGTTTAGTAGTTTGTCAACGCAAGTAAAAGGAAAAAAGTAAAACAGTATTGAAAAGGTAACTGTGAACTCCCTCCTAATGGACTGTGCAGCCATGGACCCACCCGTCACCAGCCTCCGGGGGCAGGGCTGGTAGGTGTCCACCTCGCAGACGCCCAGCCCGCGCCTGTGCTAAACCTGTGGTCAGGAGACACCAGGTTAACAAAGGTCTCACGTGGAGTGATGTAACTCCGTAGCTAAACGTAAAACATTACGAGAGAGTTGCTTCTTTAACTCCATTGTCTGCGTACAGAAGTCAGCTCATCCCCAGCATGTATTTATGTAATCACCCACTCATCGTTTAATACACATTTATCTATACGCACGTAATGGGTGCCTGTTCACTGCTCTTCTCCAGTTGTCCTCAAGCATATGAGTTATCCTCTGAACACAAGCCAGATCATTATCTGCCTGAAGAGGTTCAAACGTGGCCGTCCCCCGGCTGCACAAGGGCCGCGGGGCTGAACCCGCACACAGGGCCCCCTCGGTCTCTGAGCCCCTGGCCTCCCTTCCCTGGTTCACAGAGGAGACTGCTGATCGGCCCCCTGTGGGCAGGGGGCGCCTGTGGACCCGTGGGTGGACCTATGGGCCCGTGGGTGCGTCCAGAGCCTGGTCTCTCTCCCCTGGAAAAGCAGCCCAGCGCTTCCTGCTGCTCCAGCCCAGGTTTTCCTCGCTGCTCGCCCAGCTGTCCCCTGGTCCCCTGCTCATCAACTAATGAAGATAATTGGCCTCCCCTCTGGACCGGCCTCCCCCTCCCATGCTTGTCATCCCATCCGCCTCTGTCTTTTTTTGACCACAGAGAGGAAAAGTTTCCTGGGGCTCCATCTGCCAAGTAAGGACTTTAAAAGTCAGGCCGCAAAGCCAGGCTCGGGGCGTGGAGTTTCCTAACGCAAGCTCTCTGATGTTGCGAGGCCCCGTCGGCCACTGCACACTTCCCTGTTTTGTGGGATTACGACTCTTAAAAGGATTTTCCATGATGGTGTCAGTGGAGGCAAGCGCTGGAAAAGAGGGCATCATATCTGCAGGGGCTTCAGTCCAGAGAGCCCTGAGACGCAGGTGTACCACACAGGCCATGAATATCCCAAGTTTTCAAAAATTAAAGACCCATGCCAAAATGAATTTGCTGGGAAACATTTCCAAATAATCCTCCAGTCTGCAGATCAGCTCTGTTTCCAAGCGTGTACCCTCCGGGGCACAGGACTCCATGTCAGACCAGCAGCACAGTCCACGGAAGAACAAAGTGGAAATAAATCACCGCCGCGGCTCCGGCCGTAAGAAGTAGTTAGAGTGCGTGTACAGTAATAAAATATTCATAATAATGGGCAGGGTGTTTCTTTGAGAGGAACATAGGGGTTATGTCCTTTAAAAACATTCTCCTGTTTATTTCCATGTAAAGAATCTTCTGTTCTCTCTGAGGCAGTCTCCTGGGCAACGTATCCGGCCCTTCAGCAGACGATGCCCCGCGCTTCTGTTATTAATTATGACCTTCCTAGACATTCTGTGAATATTACAAGAGTGCCCTGAGCCGCTGGTCAGAATGGACCACGCTGCCTGCCAGAAGGGAGAGGTGGATTCTCCCTGCCTCATACAGATAGGTCTGGGAGGAGGGGTGGGCAGGCTCAGTTTCAGGGTTCAGAACTCAGGGTTCTCCGTTAGCACACTTCCTACACAAGCCATGTTCCCAGCAGAGAAGTGTTTTTGGGGGTGCTTTAATCCATCACAGCTCCTTTGCACCCGTCGTTTCATCCTATTCTCCAACCGACCCCACGGGATGCCATCATTACCGCGTCACCTTGGGGAGGAGGAAGCCACGGCTCAGAGAGGTGAAGAGTTGGCCTCAGACCTGCCAGCTCGTGAGTCTTCTTCCCGGCTTGGTCTTCTGGGTGGCCGGCTCTGCTCTCCCTGGGACGCATACCAGACAGTGAAGCGGGATCTCCAGCAGCCACGCCCGGCTGTACCCTGCTGGGTACCCGCGGTCCTGGGCCCAGTCACGTGCCAGGCTACTCTGGAGTCTGGTGTGGGTGGGAGCCAACATTTGCCTTTTTTTCAAAATGCCTGCCTGATTGTCCCGGGGCCATTTATTCTCAAAGTCCCCGTTCTGTAGATGGGGAGACAGCTGGTACTCAGATGATGCCATACCAAGCCTTCCTTGCCTAGAAGACAGGCCGTCCTGAGACAGACGCGGTTCAGCCCGCCGTGAGCGGTGCCCAGCCCAGGCGGGGGAGTCCAGCGAGCTGCAGCGGGGTCGGGGTTGCGGGGAGAGGCACAGGTGGGTGTGAGGCCTCTTTCTTGCCCATCGCGGACGCCGCGTGTGCGCCAGCGCCTCCCCCAGGGCCGCTGCGGGCCCGTGTCCTGCGGCTCCTCTCAGGCGCACGGCAGGAAGGCCTTGGGCCTCCGTGCCCTTCATGACCTGCCTGCTCTCGGTTCTCTCTGCCTCCTCCCCAGCAGGACTCACCGCACACAAGCGGCCTGTAGCAGGAAGGGCTCAAAGACAAGTCTCAGAAAACCCTGGTTTTCATGAAGAACCTTTTATTACCGTGTCCGTACATCCTGAGTGCGTTTTCATTCATCACGCTCCTTGGAGAGCTGTTTCCCACTCCAGGCTTGGATTTCGGATTTCCTTCTTTTTTCTGAGGGCGGTAGCCTTGCTGACATGCTGGTTCGAGTGAGTCTGGCTCAGGCCCTTCCCTGCGTCCAGGCCCTGTGGCCCTGGGGACGGCATGGTGGCTGACCGGGACTCTGCAGGGTCTCTCAGCGTCCTGAAGGCGCCTGAAGACCCCAGCCCGCCGTGGGGAGTGGGTGTGTCTCCTGCCCCACGCCAGGTCCGTGTCCTTCTGTACCTCTGCCATCCCCACCGAGCATCGGAGACATGTCTCCTTGAGGAAGGAGCCAGCTCTCAGCTAGAAACTCCATGCCCTTGGAAGCTGTATGATGCCCGAGGAAGTTATTCCCACAGCTCTCACCCCTCAGCTTACCCAGAGGAACCATTCACTTCTGCACACATGATCATGGAAGACATCTGTCACTCAAAGTAATGTTACAACAGTCCTTTCACTGTGCAAATAGCAACTTCCCAGCTAATATGTTTTCTGCGTTCAGAGTCGTGTACATCATTGTTTTAAATAAATGCAACTTTAAATCTCTGCCTTTCGTACACAAAAGAGCCTGCACATTGCCCTCTCACAGGTCCCCTAAAAGCCCCTCTTAGCAGTGGACCCATGTTTTAGGAGTGTGAGCACCTTTGAAAGCCAGTCATTGTGACTCTGGACTTCATGCACCACCCCAGCAGGGAGCTCAGCCCCCAGACACCGAGGGACCACGCTGCCCACTTCCTTTCCTCCGTCGTTTCAGAGTCACTGGAGGAAGGGGTCGCCAGGACTGATTTATAGCTGCAACCCACTAGAAATCTCGTCTGAAAGTTGGGGTCCTGAGTTACTGTACTCCCTGGACGACTGACACTTAAAAAGGGATCATTTTTCCTAAACCCTGACATGGTTGAAGTGTGAGGCCTGTTAGCCCAGAGCTTCTAGTCACTGTGAGATTAGATCAGACCTGCTTAGCGATGGAAGTGGAAGTTGTGTCGTCTGGGGCGGACCTCTGGGCTTTATTCTTGTCTGTCTACCCCTGATCTCCTCTAACCGCGTGGAGCAGCCTCGGGCAAACCCAGCCTGTGGCTCAAGTCATCTCTCTCGGTCTGCCGCAGGTACCGCCTGGCCGGCCTGCCCGGGGAATACCAGCAGAGGAACATCAGCAGCCCCGAGGTCAGCTACTGCCTGGTGACCGAGCTCATCATCTGGACCCAGTACGAGATACAGGTGGCTGCCTACAACGGAGCCGGCCTGGGCGTCTTCAGCAGAGCCGTGACTGAGTACACCCTGCAAGGAGGTGAGCCCCCCAGGCGGCACGGTCTTCTTCACTGGGGAGCAGGATATGCGAAGTTCTGTTGGAGCAAGTGAGTTGAAATATTTTGAAATATTTCAGCTCACTCAATATTTGAAATATTTATTTCTGTTGAAATAAAAATAGAGTGTTCAGTCCTCTAGGGAGCAATCAGAAGGGGATGAATCACATATTTAATTTAATCTCTCCCTCTATTCGTAAGCTATAGCAAAACCACAGAAAGGGATTGGGTATATTATTCTGTCTGCTGCTTTCTGGTTCCTAAGGACGGAATGCATCTCTACACATCCTTTAACGGTCCACTTATTCTGAAAATTCCTGTGGAATTGACTTTTTCGAAAAGGAATAATGGTAAATTTTACAATGAAGGTGGCTGTGGAGTCCTGTGTGAAGCTGTGAACATTTTTCAAAGAGAATGATTATTTAGTATTTTGTTTTTAGCGATGTAATACAATTATTAGTAGTGGGGTTTGCAACTCCATGCTCTCCACCCCCATTTTGGGTTTCCTTTTCCAGTTACACAAGCAAACGATTCACTAGACCCATAAAAACTCCTCCCTACACCCACCCGCCAAAACTGAGCAGGCAGAATGCCATAAAGCCAGCAGGTCTTACATTTATGTGCCAAGACCCAACCCTTGTCATCTCCAGTTAATTCCCCTGTTTTCTGGAGGGTCCGGGTCTCGGCCCCAGGAGGGGCTGGACCCTCAGAGACAGCCTCCACGTCTGACTTCACTTTCAGCGCTCTCCGCAGTAACAAGTAGACCCTCTCTGGACACAGTGGCACACCAAAGCAGCCCGGAGCCTGGCCCGGGGAAGCAATTTTCCCACCAAATCTAAAACCATTTTTCGTTGAGCAGTTTTCCCCTTCCCTGACTCACAGGTGTGAGTTTATTTGCTTAGGCATTTTTATTGTTACCAGGCCTTGACCTTTTTCAAATGATAAGGTTCCTAACTGCCCACGTCTCTCCCCAAGTCATGCCTGAGACCTAATGTTCCTTGATATTACACGCTGTCATTATCATCCCGTATTGATCGGCTGTCTGTTGTCATCCCTGAGCCCATAAATCCTCCTCACGAATTAAGTGCCGTCAGCCCAGCTCTCCCAGTGACGCGCAGAGAGACTTAGCATGCAGGACAGCAGGAAGGGCTTGTGTGTCTGCCGGCACCTCCTGATCACTCACTGGAAAATGAAAATAGCGGAAAACCTGCACTGTTAACGCTTGCTTTAATTAGTCCATTTAATAAAATAACAATAAATCCGGAAACACTTAAAATGACAAATACCGCCGCTGAGAGTCCCCCAGCACTGTTTACATGACGGTTTCCTCCAGTTGCCAGCGCGCTCACGTTCTGTGCGGGGCACAGTCTCCCCCTGGCCCAGAAGGGCTGTGGGGTGCTGCGTCCCGCGTCTGTCCCACCGTCCTGGGGGAAGCTTTAGGGCCGTGAGCGACGTGATCCAAGCGCCGTGTGAGGACGGGTGTCGGCAGGTGTGCAGGGGAGACCGCAGGGGCCCGAGGGTGGGGCAGCCGCTGCAGACGGCAGGGCGCTGGTCCGGCTGTGAGCTGATGAGCTCCCCCGATCGCCGACGCAGAGAGGAGCCACGGAAGTGTGCCGTACAGCTTCACACATGTCCCCTCTGGGCTGCCCCTCCGCCCCGTCCAGCCTGCCACACAAGCTCTCGCTGGGACGTCCTGTCCCATGGGACCAGCCCAGCCCCCTCCTCAGCTCACTGGCAGTTTCTGGGATGAAACAGGGCACGTTTTGCTCACGTTGGGCAGGTCTGAGGTCGCTGGGCTAACACAGGCAGAGCAGCCCTAACATCGGGTCCTCTGAGTCAGCAGCGCTTTTTTCTGGGTGCCCTTGGCCCCTCTGAGGTCAGTGGGGTCCCACAGGGGATTCATCCGGCCTGACTGCTGGCGGCGTGGCTGCCCGGCTGGCATGAGGGGCTCGTGGATCTGGACGCGGCTGGAGGCAGGCGCTGACTCCACGTGGAGCCGTCTCTGGATGCCTCGGCTCGGGTGAGGTTGGGGGAGTCTGCTTCCTCGCGTAGATGAGAACCTGACTTCCGCTAGCTCTGTGAGCAGAGGTGTTCAGAGTCTCTCTCTTCTCAGCTGTTTATGAGCTGATCTTGTGTGCGGTTTTCCCATCTGCATGTAGGCCGGCATCGCTGAGTCACCATTCCTTTGCCTGGGTACTGGGTGGCCAGCAAGGAGCCTGTAACTAAGAACCCCGGCAGGTCTCGGGGCCCCCAGGGTGATCATAATCCACGTCTTTGCTCACTGGAGGGCGCTTCTGACTTTCTGTGTGTCCTTGATGCAGGCTGTGATCCCGCCACCCTCGGTGTGGACTCAGAAATCACGCAGCAGGTGTCTTTTCTGGCGTCTTTCTCACGGCTGACCCGTGTGCTCTGTGCGGTACTGATGCCTGGGCAGCTGACCCGAGCACTGGACTCAGTCAGGTCCATGCTCTGCTCCCAGGCCCTGCCCTGGCCTGGACCCTCGGGCACCAGCAGAGCTTCTCAGGCCGCGTCAGCCTCTAACGCTTCCGCTTTTGTCTGGGGGTCATGCCTGAGCCCCGGGACTGGTCCCCTGGGCTCCACACCTGGCAGATCAGGATGGACACACAGCCAGGGGAGAGAGCCGGTCCCTCAGCACGGGGCTCGCTCACATGGGGTTCACGTGGGGCTCGCTTACACGGGGAACACTCACCATGGGCGCAGACACGCACACCTTTCTGCCTGCGCAGCCCCAGAGCCGGCCCTGGTCCAGAGTCCATAAAGCCTGACTCTTACTACTTATCAGTACCACTTACCTGCCTTTAAGAAACATCTTAGCTCTTCTCTGCCTCTGGTTTTTGTTTCTTTTTTTTTTTTTGCATTTGTAAAGTTCTGACATCTCCACCCACCCTGACTGCTTTAAGGGCAGCTGTGAAGAGAAAAGGAAGCAGTGTGGGTGAAAAGACTGTTAACTGCTGGGCTGTGACACACACCCGCGTTGCTGTCTGTATTCCTCCGTCCGCCCTGACAACGACCAGTACGGACTGTGGTATTTGAATGTCTCCATCTTCGTAGTTGTACAAAAAGAAATTTTGGGGTCAATTTCTTTGCTATTTAGTAAAATCAAGGACACATGTTGAGAAATTGATGTGAGTGCCTCCTATGTGCTTGGGGTCATGCAACAGGCCAGGTCACTGAGAGTGGAGGGGACTCCTGTCTCATGGTCAAGCCTGGGGGCTTCAGCCTCGGCCGCAAGTGAAGACTCACATTTGTTAAACAAGACCGAGAAGGAGAACAGAATCCGGCCTCGTTCTCAGGAAGGCAGTCCCGTTCACCCACACACTCGGCGTAACTGACATGCTCTAGAGGCTTTGCAGCCAGGGCGCTCCCAGGAGCTTGCCGTCACTGGGAAGGCACCCCTGCAGAGGGGCTTTCCTGGGACAGCAGCCCCAGGGAAGTAAGTGTAGCTGCTGAACTGGTTCAGAATGGAGTCCGGCTGCCAGAAACAGACCCAAAGGAACAGTAACGTAAATGAAGTGGGGATGTGTTTTCATCTTTCTGACACCGAAAGAGTGGGCAGTGGGTTCTGTGGAGTCATAGTGGCAGCTTTATGGTCACTCCTTTTTTGCTTTGCCATCTGCAGCACCTGCCTCGTGGTTGCAAACTGACTACTGTGATGCCGGCTATCACATCCACATTCTAGAAGGAGGAAGGCACAGGGTCTGCCTTGTGGCCAAATAATCAAGCATGCCCACTTTTCAGGAACTTTCTTAGAAGTCTCATCTGCCACAGACTCGTGCTTACAACTCATGGACTGTCTCTGTGCCAGAGAGCCTGGAAAGGGTCCCTCAGCTGGGCACATTTCCGTCCGTTATTAAGGAAGGAAGAGGGGAGGGCAAGCAGAGGGCACCTGGCCGTGTCTGCCCGACTCTGTCCGGCGACTCCTCCTGAGCACTCGCCCGGAGGATGTACGGTTTCTAGGTATAAAGCGGTGAGACTGTAGGCACAGCGGCTGCGGGCAGAGCGCCTGCTGGTCCTCATAACCACCCAGACTGGAGTCACCATTCACCGCAGGCCCACAGCTCCCCAGACCCCTCGGCCTCCCCCCGGGGCTCGGCCGCTCTGCTCCGGCAGCCCGCTGTGTGTCCCAGGGCTGTTCGCAGCCGTCGCTGAGAAGGCCTGGGGGGCTGAACTGGCCCCTGAAGCTGAAAAGGGAGTAATTAAAGTGCTGGTGTATTACAGGGATAGGGAGGGGTGACTTACGCGTAAGATTAGTTATTTGTCAGCCTAATTTAGGAAATTATTGGAATGTGTGTACTCACGATTCTGGGGCCGGTCAGGAGACCGTGGAGGAGCAGGGGCAAAGGGGAGAGCCGAGCTGCCGTCCAGCCGGCCTCCTTTTCCTTCCCGTCAGCCGCGTGGTAGACTGGAGCCATTGGGACACGAGTCGTTTATCTCGACTTCAGTAAAAGGCTCCTCTTGAAACGGCGTCAGAATGCCGGGAGACCTCAAGGGGCTCCCATTGCCGTCGGGGGGCGTGTGCGTGTCAGGCGGTCACCCGCAAAGAGGACGTGTGAACAGCGAGGCGTCGGCCCGGCGAGGGCACACGCGGGCAGGAATGTGGGTGGGAGAGCCGCTGCCCGGCCCCCAGAGCACGCGGCCTCGGTCTCAGAGGGGCTTTCCTCAAGGGGGCTCCTGACGTACGATAAGGGGGTCATACCTCTGAGCCCAGTGAACTGTCCCCGGAAGTGCGGAGAACCTCCGTCCACCTGCCACCCCCCAGGTTTCTCCTCAGCCCCGTTTATTGCTGAGATGCAATTAAAGCATCTGTTCCGGTCCACGTCCCGACACTGTGTGCGACCCCAGCCACTCCGAGGCTCCCCTGAGAACCGTGCAGTCACGTGACTGCTTCACCTGTCTCTCACCGTTAGCAGAACAGTTTTTAACAGAAACTGATTGTGGAGCCGAACACCGCGTCAGCATCGACTTGGAACCACTGATTGCCTCAGATGACTACAGTGCTTTCCTCCCTTACTGGATGATTAGAAAGTTGCTGAAGTAGACATTGGCAGTAGGAAAAATGCTCATAATTATGCTGGGTGTTTAGTTATGCGGAACTTAGACTCTCTGGCTTTTTCCTCTTGAAACCAAAAGCATGTTGATTTCTGGAAGGGTTCGGGAGGAACTTCTGGGGTGAACTTGTCTTCCCTTCCACTTGGGCTGACCCCGGTGGAAATGTGACAGCTTGGTTCCCGAGTTCACGTGGTCAGAGCTGTTTTGAGTCTCGCTGCTCCGTGTGTGTGCTGCTCGTGTTCATGCTCACCTGCGTCCGTGTCTGACTCTCTTACGACCTCATGGACTGTAGCCCACCAGGCTCCTCTGTCCATGGGATTCTCCAGGCAAGATTACTGCGGTGGGTTGCCATTTCCTCCTCCAGGGGATCTTCCCAACCCAGGGATTGAACCCACATCTCCTGTGTTTCCTGCTTTGCAGGTGGGTTCTTTACCACTGAGCCAGCAAGAAAGCCCATGTGTAGGTTAATCTCTCACATTGAAAACTTCCTGCAGGGAAGAGAAGGTCATGAGGCCCTGATAACAATGTCTATTAAGTGGGATTGATGGGCAAGATCATGGCAGGTGGGGCATATGAGAAACTAGGAGGTGAGCAAGTTTGTGTTAGATAATTCCCAGGTGTTCAAGTCGTAAGGAGCCAAAGCAGACCAAGCAGATATTTGAGGTGTGTTCAGTCACTCACTCATGTCCAACTCTTTGCGCCCCCATGGACGGTAAGCCTGCACCAGACTCTTCTACCCATGGGATCCTCCTGACGCAGGGATGGAACTCGCATCTCCTGTGTCTCCTGCATTGGCAGGCAGATTCTTTACCACTGAGCCACCTGGGAAGCCCCAAGCCAGTGCGGTTAGCAAGCTTCATCCCTTCCTGAAGTGTTAGTCACTCAGTCATGTCCAACTCTTTCACGACCCCATGGACTCTGCCCTGCCAGGCTCCTCTGTCCATGGAATTCTCCAGGCAAGAATTCCTTCCTTAAATGGGTCCATTAAGATGCAAATGCTGGTTTTTCTATAAAGGGTTCAAAGACAAATTATACTATAAATCATCATTCTTGAGCATGCCAAGATTTTAATTTTTTCTGGTTTTATTTCTTTATCATTTTTCTTCTTGTAACAGGTATTTTTGTGCTGTAATGATTTATTCTGGTTTCAGAACATTACCTTCTAATGAAAGAGAACTATTCCATATTTAGAGAGAAATGGGAAAAAACATTTGGTTACCCAGGTTTCTAAAACATTAGTAAAAGCCCCTAAATGTTCACTTGGGCTTCGCAGGATTTTCTAAAGTAAGGATTATAAATGAGCACTCTGCAAGCGCCATTCCATCTCCTCTTGGGAAATTCTCAATGTAGCGTAAATGACACGGCACGAAAAGATTCGTTTCTCAGTCCTGATGACTTTCTAGACGTCAGGCTGTGCCCACAGACAGGCTAATGTGCAGATTCTCCTAGCATCACCTGAAACACCCGATAGGAAGTGAACAAAGTGATGCGGGGTGTTCCTTTAGGTACGGGCCTAACTTGGTCTTTGAGACCTTTCAGGAAAGGATAGGAATAGAATTCTTCGGGGGGAACCACTGTACGCCAGTTTCCACTGTCCTATGTACTGTCCATTTACGTTCATTGCCTTTTGCGGCCATCCCCCCGCCGTCGTGTGAGAGAGGCACCATGGTCCCTGTTTTACAGAGAAAAGGATAGAAGTTCAGAGACGTAACCAGCTTTCCAAAGGTCACACAGGTTGAAAATGCTGGGAAGTGCTCAAATTTACGCTTTTCCTTCTCATTGTGCATATAAACATGGGCAAAAATTGCTTCCAGATTTCCAGTTCTTAAGTGGGTTTGCAATAGCTTGTGGCTATTTTTTTACCAGGATGAAAAATAGGCACAATAAGTCTATTTTACATGGAAACCCAGGACAGACTCACACACTCACACACACAACTGAAACGAAAGGTTCAGAGAACAATAACTACCCTGACGGTGTATGACAGTTTTTAACATTTTCTGCTCTATTCCATTCTGTCTCATTCTTCCCTTCTTTAACAAATGCAGGCTGCGATCACTAAGCTGAGTTTCTGGTCTGCTGCTAATGCAGTAGTGGCCTGCAGTTTGAAAAAACACTGAATTCAAGCAATACAGGGTGTTTGGTTCAGCTGGCCTGTAGTTCACGTCAGGGTCAAGGTTGAAGCCGGGTACCCAAGGGAGATACTATAATGAAACACCCAACAGGGGTGGTTCTGAGTGGGCACCGAGCCGGGCCAGCCTGGGCACAAAGCCGAGATTCGGGGGCTGGAGGCAGGTGGAGTCCAACACCCGTGTCTGCAGACGGCCTTGTGGGAGAGAAGACTTGCCCTTCAGCTGCCACTGAAACACACAGGGGAACAATCACACCCATCTTAGACGACCGTGCCCGCGTGCCAAGTCACTTCAGTCGTGCCCGACTCTGTGACCCCATGCAGCCCACCAGCCTCCTCTGTCCATGGGATTCTCCAGGCAAGAATGCCGGGCATCTTCCCCTCCAGGGGGTCTTCCCGACCCAGGGACCGACCCCGGTCTCTCGTGTCTCCTGCACTGGCAGCCGGGTTCTTCACCACTGATGCCACCTGGGGAGCGCCAACACTGTGACCAGCGCGCTGTTTTGTGAGGCTTATACTGGGCTTCCCTACAAGCCTGGGAAAGTTTTGAAGGAAGGGGCTGCATCTGATCGATCTTATTTACATCTATACCCCCAAACCCAAGCACGGTGCCTGACACGTCAATCAATGAAGCATAAATAGATGTCTGATTATGGCGAACGCCTGCCGTTTCTATTTCAGTTTCCACCAGTGGGCCAGTGAGTGTCCGTGTTCAGCACGACGCCCAGCCTTCTCTCCCACGGTCTTCTCCTTGTCTTAGAAGATCCCAGGGCCTGCTGGCCTTGCGCCTCCCCAGCCTGCAGACTGGTCCCGAAGGCTTTCCCCTCAGTGCCTGGTGCATAAAGAATTGGGGAAAACAAGTTTGGAAAGGGATACACAAAACTTTTTCAGTGTTAAGGTATTTTCTTACGCAGGACACTTAAAAAAGGGTTCTTGAGCTTCTCTGTGCAAGATCCGTTATGCCCACAAAGTGTCAGGACTGTTTAATGCCGGGAGGACGTGCAGGTGCATCAAAACCACGAGCACTGTCATGGCACAAGAACTCAGCCGTAGCCCTCAGCTCCCCGGATTTAATGACACGGCCCAGCATGCAGATGGAATATATCTGTCCACACAGCAGAGTTGTAGCCCGTGGTTCCTCCACGTCGTGAGCTGCTTCTCCCCTCTCTGAAAGGCAGGTAGTGGTGTAGGCTCACCTGGAGACGGAGACGCCCGTGAATTCTGGGTGGACTCTTCAGTTCCCAATACCTGAGATCATACACGTTCAGGATAAGGAGAATCAGAGTGCGTGGTTGTGGTGGAGATGTAAGGAGTCGGGCGTCCTTCCATGGCGTGGACACTGCTGGGACCAGCCATCCCGCCAGCAGCTCCATCCCCAGAGAACAGAGGATGAGCAGAGGTGAAGAGACGTTTTTCTAGGCGAGGGAGGCCATGAGTGTTCACGTGCCAGGCTGCTCACAACCAGAAGACTGACCTTGCCTTGAGGGCAGTGAGAGATGAGCCGCATCGTGCGGGACACTGAGGTTTCATGGTTTGAAACAGATAAAGTCGCTACGGTATCTCAAGTAGATACACACGAGCATGTTAGCTTACAGAAATGTATGTTGAGCGATGCACTGTCATCTCACTCTGCACTAAATTCAGCTGATTTGACAGCATTGTCAGTGGGCCATTAGCATCTTTAGGTTGGATTCCTCCAGCTGATATGGGGTGAGAAGAAGGAGGCAGACGTCAGTCACTTTCCCCCACGGAGGCCTGGACGCTCACGCCCACCTGGCCCAGGAGACCTTGTGAATCTCCCTGCTGGCGTTTCACGGTGTCACTTCATTAATTTTATTTGACATGTTGTGAATCCCCCAAACATCAGGCAGCTCCATGGCCCGTGCACGTTTCTTCTGATTAACTGTTATTTTAAACCGATTTCCGCTGTTTACATAGATTGCAGAGAAGATGGATTGTAATGATAGTCTAGAATTTACTCGGGGGTCCTGCAGATCAGCTTTGCATAATCTGCATGATGTTGTTTGAGTACTTGAGTGAAATAGCAAACGTGAGCCCAACCGGTGTCTCTCTTTCCAGCTGCAGAGACTGGCTCAGAAGTGCTGACCCGACAAAGTCTCAAATTCTGTGGGCTGTGAAAAGCAGTAGACATTCCTGGAAGAAAAGGTGGAAAACTGTGACTCGGAGTCACCTTGGGTCACTCAGAACAGGCCACCTTCTACCAACCTCATTTCCTCCTGGGGGAGGGTTGCCAAGTTGATAGGTTCAAATGTTATGTTCATTCTGTGGCTTGATTTCCACTCATTGCTTCATTTACTTATCAGTTCTCTCAATCAGCACCCTTGTGGCTGAGATGGAGAACCGTGGATTGGGTGATAAAGTCATTGGGCGGACCCCGAGGACTCAGCTTTGCCCAGAGAGTGTCGTTCACTTGAAGGACCACCAGTGTGAAGGTGACTCCAGCTGCAGAACCCGTCACCCTTCGCGGCTTTTCTTACTCAGCACTTCTGTCAGGGACTCGGAGGGGGTGGAGACATGCCCGTCAAACCTGCAGGTGTCACAGCTGAGAGAGCCATTCAGATGTTCTGTCCCCGAATCAGAAATAAAAATAAACTTGGGTGTTAGATTGATGGCTGAAATCAGGCTGAAACATAAAAGCCAGACGCTGCTCTTCCAGACACACGACCAGCCATGTGACAGCGGAGGAGGGACAGGATGTGCCGATTGTTGCCATAAAGAGCGTTGGGAGGTGAGTTGAGCACAGATCCAGGGAGAGCTGGGACCAGTCTTGTCAGTGACACGTTTCCCAATCAGGGCAGGCCCAGTGCCATGGAATCCTGTTTGGGCTGACTGCCCCTGGAGCCTGGAGGCCAGCTCCAGCTGCCTCTCCGTGAGGGCTGGTGAGGACTCGGGGGCCCCGCAGAGAGGGGGCCCAGCACGGGCAGCTCTGTCCATCCCGTCATGCAGGAAACGGGGGCAGCAGGGTGTTTACTTGGCCCCTGGGAGCCAAGCCCAGCTGGCTAGATTTGTGATTCTCAGATGGTCCAGTGGCTCTGTGGGCAAGGAGACAGACAGGCATGGACAGGCAGCGGCTGTGAGAGGAAAGGCAGGTCCCTTTACAGTGTTCGGCTGGGCACCCGGGGACTGCAGAGAAGGAAGGGGTCCAGGAAGCCCTACTGGCCGCCGAGTGGCCGCCTGTCAGCAGTGGTGAGTGGACTCCTTTAAGGACAAGCTGGTGAACCCCAGGACTGTGGGGGGCTGGAACTATACCCACAGGAGAAGGAGGTACAGAGACAGAAGTTAGGCTTCTCCTTGACTCTGAAGCCATGTAAATATACTTCATCCATTCATGTGTGCATGCGTGCTCAGCCGTGTCCAACTCTTTTGCAACCCCACGGACTGTAGCCCTCCAGGCTTCTCTGTCCATGGGATTTCCCAGACAAGAATACTGGAGTGGGGTGCCGTGATCTACTCCAGGGGATCCTCCCGACCCAAGGATCAAACCCACATCACCTGCATTGGCAGGTGGATTCTTTACGACTGTGCCACCTGGAAAACCCTCATCTGTTCATAAAACTAGGTTATTTTAAAACATTTATAACAGAAATTCTAAAAACCTGAAGGCAATATGAGACAAATGAACATAGCTTATGTTGAGTTGGTGAACTTAGCCAAATAGAAAGTAATTATTTCAAGTAGCTTTGAAACGTGATGGTCTGACTGCCCATCCCTAGCACAGAACCAAAATCAAAAACTGGAGGAAACAGGATCTGCAGCTTTCAGCGGCCATGGGAATGGATGTGCTGGATTCGGTGTTTTTAAGGCACGATTGTGTGAGTGCTGTGAGATAAAGCAAGTAAGTACTATGTGGCTGTCACTGGGAACTGAGATTTTTAGCAAAGTTGAAACCCTAAATTGGAATTGGAAGTATGATGATTTTATCCTCAAAGGAAAAAAGAATTTCTTGTAAAAAGGCCTGGAAATGAGAACCACCCTAGTAGCCCAGAGTTTCCCAGTAACCCCCAAATAAACAGGCTTTCTTGGCTGAATGGGAGATTCCAGGTCAGGAGCAGGCGGTATATCATATAAGCTAATATAATATATAATTCCAAAAAGTGAAGAAGCTTATCAAGCCCCAGTGAGAGCTTGTCAGGAAGACCCCTGAGCCACTTTGAAGAGGCTCCCACTCATTAAAGATGGGATAATGTGAAAATCAATAATAATAACTGCAATGAATCGAAGTGTCCCAAATACATTTCAGTCCGTGGATTCGTAACAGTGTGTGTTTTCAGAGCCACATTGATCAACTTTGGAGAATGCTAGGGGAACTTTTACATGCTGAATTTGTATAAAACTTTCCAATCAAAATCTCAAAATTTTGAGTGAGAAACTTGACCTCAATGGGTGAACACAACGTATTCAATCTGTGGTTTTATTCTTCAGAAGGTGCCGTTCAGATACCATCAAGACTTCTAATGATAACCTCTTCAAGGATTTGAAAGTAACCATTAACAAGAAAGCCATTTGCACAAGTAGGTGGTCGTGAGTGCTGAAGATTATTTATCGCTTTTTTCCCCAGTGAAGAGAAACTTCTGTCTTACTGTTAACCAGAATGGAGACAATTCGCCCTCTTTAAGTTATACTTTAAGGGGGCAATATTTCCCTGGGT
This sequence comes from Cervus elaphus, assembly GCF_910594005.1. NCBI lineage: Eukaryota > Metazoa > Chordata > Mammalia > Artiodactyla > Cervidae > Cervus > Cervus elaphus. Next base: position 53,091,973 of record NC_057824.1, on the reverse strand, counting down.
TAACAGTTCTTCCTTTCATTTTGACATTACAAACATGTAATGTCAAACAGTTTTTGTGATAATGTGACTGGATTTGGAATCTGATCAAATATTTCTCACAACAAGTATTTTAAAATAATGGGCATTTGTATATATCTACACAGATACTGCTGCCCGTTTTAATAATTTTTCTTTAGAGTTCAAACACTGATTCCTTTAGAATCATAAAACTGATGGTATGTCACTCGTACGTGTTACTGTAGATGGTCTGGGGAGTTCTCTGTGGAGTCCAGTCAGGCGCTAAAGAGTGGCAGTTAATGGCCGTTTTTGGTGCCAATAGCTTTTCCTTCAACAGACCTTCAAAGTGAGACCCATTCACTAAAAACATTAACAGCAATGATAATAATAACACTTTGTTCACAAACTCTTACAAAAACTCTCGGACAGCTGGTAGACTTCACCTTGAAATTAAAACAGGAAAGTTCCGTTTATGAATAATACTGTTAGAAGATAAATGGATGGCACGTGAGGTGACACAGTGACAAACCCAGTCCAGATCATTAAATCAAGGTCACTTCCATCGCAGGTTGGTGAGCACTGATGCACGGCACCAGCTTTAATCCCTCTGAAGAATTATTTTGTCAAAGTGGGGTTCTGATCCCATTTCTTTCACAAAGTGAAAAGCAGGTGGGACCATAGAGTCTTGGATTTTGTTAGATTCATCTGATAAGGAAAGCTATGGCAAACCCAGACAGTGTGTTAGAAAGCAGAGACGTCACTGCCGACAAAGGTCCATCTCGTCAAGGCTTTGGTCTTTCCAGTAGTCATGTACAGGTGTGAGAGCTGGATGATAAAGAGGCAGAGCACTGAAGAATTGATGCTTTCCAACTCTGGTGTTGGAGAAGACTCTTGAGAGTCCCTCAGAAAGCCAGGAGATCAAACCAGTCAATCTTAAAGGAAATCAACACTGAATATTCTTTGGAAGGACCGATGCTGAAGCTAAAGCTCCAGTACTTTGGCCACCTGATGCAAAGAGCTGACTCGTTGGAAAAGACCCTGATGCTGGGAAAGATTGAGTCAAAGAAGAGGGCAACAGAGGATAAGGTGGTTGAATGGCCTGACGGATTCAATGGTCATGCACTTGGGCAAACTCGGGGAGATGGTGAGGGACAGGGAAGCCTGGCTTGCTGCAGTGTGTGGGGTTGCAAAGAGTTGGACATGACTTGGCGGCTGAACGCAGCAACACATGTTTAAATATAAAGAATAACAAAGCGGACTGTATGTATGTAGTAACTTCAGAAATCAGCTTTTCAAAAAGTTGTGATTGAACACATTCTTAAAATTTTCAAATAAATCAGGTTGAAAAAATCAGAAAAAAATAAGAAACATGCAGTAAGCAATATTGATGTTTTCCTTTTTATTTAATTAAGGATTAAAATTTTGGAAAATTCGTAATAGTTATATACTATCTTATCCAGAATATTTTAAAAAATAATTTATTTGAAGCTGTCAAATCCTGTAGTTCTTTCTAATGAGTTGATTTAGTCATGTGGGTTATTATTTTTAAATACTCATGTGACTCAGTGGTAAAAAAAAAAAAAAAAAAATCCACCTGCCAACGCAAGAGCCGAAAGAGATGCCGGGTCGATCCCTGGGTCAGGAAGATCCCCTGGAGGAGGAAGTGGCAACCCACTCCACTATTGCCTGGAAAATTCCATAGACAGAGGAGCCTGGTGGGCTGCAGTCCATGGGTTCACAAAGAGCTGGATATGACTAGGCACACACACTTCAACAATGTATGTAATGCACACGTATAGTTTTCAAATGTAATTTCAACAGTCGTATGTTTTTGAGTGGCCATAAAAAATGGTTTACTGCAATGAAAAGCTGACAGCATCTCCCGGCCTGGGGAGACCCCAGTGGCGGCCCCCTGACAGGACCGCTGTACCCCCACTCCGCCCTCTACTGGCCACTCCAAGAAATCCATCCTCAGGAACCGGAAAAGGCCTTTGTGTTATCTACAACTTGCAAACGTTTCCCGGAGGAAGAGGACTTCTGGGTCTAAAGCCACTCGTGCGGTTCTCCATTCACAAAAGCTGGCTGCTAGGTGCCCCGGAGAGTTGGGGGCTTCCCCACAGGGCTCCTTGTCCCTGACTGTGATAACTGAGGCAGTGTCCAGGGAATCTAGGTCGTGTGTCCTCACTGGGGTCTGGGGGGAATTATCTGGTGAAAATTGATTTTTTTTTTTTTTTGAGCAGTGAAAATCACAGAAAAGCATAATCCCTGTCACTTCACCAGGCCTCCTCACGGCCTGGAAAGAAAGGCACTTCAGGTGCTAATTATCTGGGGAGAGAATGCCCCTGGAGGCCTCACAGCTTCCCAGGAGGGTCGCAGGCCCAGCCCAGCTCTGGATGCGTGGGCCTCCACTGTCCTGCAGAGCAGCGGCTCCTCAGGGGCCGAGCCCTGCCTTTCCCGGAAGGCTGGGGTTACATAACCCTCCTCCGTAATTAAGACCTTTCCACCATAGCAGCTTCTTTATTTGAAGCTCTGTCAAGAAGGATTTACGGGCTGTAGGTCTTTTTCTCACTTGAGGGAATTTTTAATCCCATTGTCCACAAATTTGTGAGTCACTTCTGATGACAGTAATTAGGAGAAAGAGATGCTGAAGGATCCGAGATCAGAAGAGAGCTGAGGAGAATTGTGAGCTTTGACGGGAGGAGGAGGGAGCTTGCCTTCTGAGCTGGGTCAGCCAGGCCGGGACGCCTGGTGTCTGGGCCCCGGGGCGGGGAAGGCGGGGAGGCGCTGACCTCGGGGAGAGGGCCTCTCAGCGTGGCTGTTATGTGACGCAAAGCGAAGTCATTGCTCATTTAGTTTATGCAAAATGCCGTTTTCTTAAGGTGTTCGATCGGTGTGGTCTTGCTTTAGAGAATATATATATACACATTTGACTGGAAAGTTTTATGGAACTTCAGAGTCGGTAATTGGAAAGGAAATCCCAGAACTAAGCCTGCAAAGAATGAGGACGTGAGCTCTCCGAGGAGTCACGGCCGTTTTCAGTTCTTTCCCAACCGCTCTTCATATTCTTTTTTTTTTTTTTTTTTCCGCTCTTCATATTCTTTTGTCCCTTTTCCCTCCTTATTTCCCCTCCCACCCCCTTCCGTCCTCTCTTACACGGGGGAAATTGTCCGGGCAACCCATTGCCGAAGAATAAACCTGGAGCTTGCAGGCAGCACCGCTGTACCGTATCTCGTGGTTTTACGGGCTGGGAGTGGGATCTGGAGAGGCAGTACCTTGGGCTGGCGGCTGAGGGTCAGGAGAGGGGAGAGGGGTTCCCTCGAGTGTGGGTGCCTTGACCAGGAGGCCGTCAGGCCAGGCACCCTGGGGCTGCCCCCCAGGCACCACGCCCAGCCGCTCCAGCACGGTGGCCACAGGGACAGCAGACTCCTTTCTCCTCTCAGGACTCGCAGAAAGGACGGTTCTAGAGATAAGGCGTGGAAGCTGCTAGTTTATTAAGGCCTGGGTCATATTCTCTTGGTCAGAACAATCACAGAGTCTGCATTGAAGTGCCTCAAACAGCACCTCTACGTGAGAAAAGGCATCAAGGATCTGCAGCCTTTTTAAAGTCAGGTTTACTGGGGTATAACTTGCTTACCTTGAGAGCAGCCCCCACCCCCAGCCTTTGGTGCGGTTGCTTCCTCTCCTCCAACTTCCCCTTTTACAGGAATCATAAAAATGGGAAAACCCAGCTTGCCATGTAGCCGGTTGAGTCTGGCCCTTCCCCGCGTCTGGCACTAAGGCTGTCCAAGTTGTTGGCAGGAACGAGCGGCTCCTGCCCTTTCGCTGTGAGCAGCGGGCCATCCGTGGACAGGCCAGGGTGGTTTCCTCTCCAGCAGCTGAAGGGCTTTGGAGATGTTTCCAGTTTGCTGCTGCTGTTGTCCGGTCACCCCGCTGTGTCCAGCTCTTTGCAACTCCATGGACTGCAGCACGCCAGCCTCCTCTGTCCTTCACTGGCTCCCAGTTTACTCAAACTCATGTCCATTGAGTCGGTGATGCCATCTCATCCTCTGTCATCCCCTTCTCCTCCCGCCCTCAGTCTTTCCCAGCATCAGGGTCTTTTCCAACGAGTCAGCTCTTCACATCATGTGGCCAAAATATTGGAGCTTCAGCTTCAGCGCTAGTCCTTCCGATGAATATTCAGAGTTGATTTCCCTTATTGACTGGTTTGATCTCCTTGCTGTTCAAGGGACTCTCAAGAGTTTTCTATTTCTTTCATCATTTTTCAGCATACAGATCTTGCCTATAGTTTGTTAAATTTATATCTATTTCATGTTTTAACTGCCATGTAACTGAATTCTTAATTTCAGTTTCCAGTTCTCCATTGCTTGTGTTTCAAAATATTTTGATCTTGTATCCTGTGATCTTGCTAATCTCGGTTCTAAGTAAATGCAGGAATTTTCTACACGGACAGTAATATTGTCAGTGAATAGAGAGCGTTTTTTGGCTTTGTTTTCCTTTTCAATCTGTATGCCCTTGGTCTCTTTCTCCTGCATTACTGCACCAGCTTGGCCTTCCAGAATAGGAACAGTAAGAAAGACACCTTTGCTCTGTTCCTCATCTTAGGGGAAGGCATTCAGTCTTTCATCTTAAATAAAATGTTAGTTGTAGGTGTTTTACAGATGCCTGTTAGCAAGTTGGGCTTCCCAGGTGGCGTTAGTGGTAAAGAACCCACCTGCCAATGCAGGCAACATTAAGAGATGCAGGTTCGATCCCTAGGTTGGGAAGATCCCCTGGAGGAAGGCATGGTGACCCACCTAGTATTCTTGCCTGGAGAATCGCATGAACAAAGGAGTCTGGAGGGCTACAGTCCAGGGGGTCGCAAAGAGTCAGACAAGACTGAAGTGGCTTAGCAAGTTTAGTAAGTTCCTTTTAATTCCTACTTTGAGAGTTGTAGTTGTTGTTGGTTTTTTCCCTTTAATCTGATAGCTCAGTTGGTGAAGAATCCACCTGCAATGCAGGAGACCCTGGTTTGATTCCTGGGTCAGGAAGATCCACTGGAGAAGGGATAGGCTACCAACTCCAGATTCTTGGGCTTCCCTTATGGCTCAGCTGGTAAAGAATCTGCCTACAATGCGGGAAACCTGGCTTCAATCCCTAGGTTGGGAAGATCCCCTGGAGAAGGGAAAGACTCCCCACTCCAGTACTCTGACCTGGAGAATTCCATGGAGTCCATGGGTTCGCAAAGAGTTGGACACGACTGAGCAACTTTCAATTTCACTTTTCCTTTAGTCACTATTGGAGGTTCAATTTTGTCAAACAAGTTTTCTAAATTGATTAAGATGATCATGTTTTCTAAACTCTATTGATAATGGCAAATTACCCTGATGAATATTCAGATGTTGAACCAGCCTTATGTTTGTAAGATAAACCCTACTTGAATTAGGATAAATTGTGATTTTTACGTATTTCTTAATTTGATTTTTCTAGTATTTTATTAAGGATTTTTGCATCTATGTTCTCAGGCCTGTAGTTTACTTTTCTTTCTTTTTATGTTCACCTTTTTCTGATTTTGATGTCAGCTTAATGCTTTAGAAGGTCTTTTATTTCCTTCTTCAAATGCTTAGTAAAATTAACCATTGAAGATTATATGCTTAATAGTTTTCATTTTTGGAAGTGTTTAATTTTCTATTCAAATATTTGATAGCTATTTGACTACTCAGGTCATAGAGTTCTTCTTGAGTAGATTGGAAGTGTGTTTCTTTAAAGACATTTGTTCATTTCATCTAAGTTGTTGACTTAATGAGCATGAAGATACTCAAAATGTCCTTTTATTCTTTTAGCATCAGTAGAGTTTATAGAGGTGTCTCCTGTTATTGGTGATGTTGGTAATTTGCAATTTCTATTTATTTTTTATCAGTCTGGCTAGAAGTTTATTGATTTTTAAAAGAACAGCTTTTGGATTCATTGTTTTTTTTTTCTATTATTGTTAATTTTTATTTCATTGATTTCTGCTCTTTTTCTTCACTATTTTACTTCTTTTTAAATTTTCTCTTGTAGGTTCTTGAAGTTTAGATTCTAATATAAACATCTAAAGGGTGTTTATTCAGTTCAGTTCAGTTGCTCAGTCGTGTCCGATTCTTTGCAGTCCCATGGACTACAGCACGCCAGGCTTCCCTGTCCATCACCAACTCCCGGAGCTTTCTCAAACTCATGTCCATTGAGTCAGTGATGCCATCCAACCATCTCATCCTCTGTTGTCCCCTTGTCTTCCTGCCTTCAATCTTTCCCAGCATCAGGGTCTTTTCCAATGAGTCAGTTCTTCACATCAGATGGTCAAAGTATTGGAACTTCAGCTTCAGTATCAGTCCTTTCCAATGAATATTCAGGACTGATGTCCTTTAGGATGGACTGGTTGGATCTCCTTGCAGTCTAAGGGACTCTCAAGAGTCTTCTCCGAAACCATAGTACAAAACTATCAATCCTTTGGTGCTCAGCTTTCTTTTTTTTTTTTTTTTTTTTACATTCCTACAAAATCAGTACCTGAAAGCATGCTATCACTTAAGCATCCCCTAAGTACAGGGAGATTTTTGAAGACTTAACTTGGAGTCACAGAAAGTCACTCGACTAGCCATGGTCAAAACTGCATATGACAGCTAAGAAGTTTTAACAAATGCTCAGGTGTCTGAACAGACTAACTCCTGACAGAAGAACACAGAGAATGACTTACACCAAGCACCCTGAATGAGACAAACGATTTTTAACGCAATAAAAATTCTAAACGTGTCATCAACTAAGGGGAAGAATCCAAGGCCCACTTTAAAAAGGGCACACAGATCAACGTCATTTCCTACACAACTGAATGTTAAGTGAAGAGCTCTAACTTTGGGACACTCTGGTAACTTCACAACCTTACAAAATGCTAAGGATCTATTGACAGCCAACAGTTTCGGCCCGGTGTCAGGGCTGCAATGCATCCTGGGATTCCTTCGGGACTGTTCGGGTCCGTGGACATTTAAAACGTAATTACACTTTCGATAACAGGCATTGCAGCGGGGGAAGCTCTCTCGCCTAGGCCCAAGGTGAAGGGAAAACGCGAGCTTTCGTCCGCCCCAACTCCTCAGCGCTCTCAACGCCCATCCGGCCGACTCCTGGCTCCATCTGTCCTGGCTTCTAGGCCTCGTGGCACTGACCCCCTCTCCGTCCCATACGGTTCCCACTTCCCAGCGGGGAACTGCGCCCCTGCGGGGGGCGGTGAGAGGCGACCCCAGGCCCCACCGGTGCGCCCCGCACCCTGCTCCCAGCACCCCGCCCCGCGGGTCGCCCCACGCAGGCCGCCTCCCCGGCCCCGGGTCGCCCCACCCAGGACAGCCGGCGCCGCTGTCAGCGCCCCACGTGCCTCCCGGCCCCACGGCCACGCGTCCCCCGCCGGGCGAGGCGTCCCCCGCCGGGCGAGGCGCGCCCCCGACCCCACCCCGGGCCCCGTCCCAGGTGGGCTCCGGCCCCCAGGCCAGCTGCCCCAGCCCTCGCAGCACGGCTTCCTCCCGTCCCGGGGGCTGATCCGCGTCCCGGTCCTTTACCCGAAGGGCCTCCCGCGCCGCTGCCGGCTCCGTGGTTGTTGGCGGCGGCGCCAGCTGGGGATGCCGGCGACTGAGCCGGGCCCCGCAGGAAGGACGGCACGAACTCGGCGGCGTGGACGTTGGGCACGAAGGGCTTGGCGTTGACGTTGAGTTGCCGGCTGAAGGCCGCGCTGAGGTGCTCACGCTGGGCCTCGGCCGCCGCCGCCGCCAAGGGGCCGCCGGCGCCGCCGCACGGGCCCGGCCCGGGGGCTTCCATGTCCGCCTGGTCCCAGCAGTCGGGCGCCGAGTCGCTGCTGCTGCTGCTCCCGCCGCCGCCGCCGCCGCCGCCACCACTGCCGGGATCCATGATCGGGGGGTGGGGCGGGGGGGGGCGTGTGTGTGGTGAAGAGAGGGCGGGAAATGGAGGCGGGGGCGACGGGCTGGGGAGGAGCAGGCCTCGCTGACCTAGGAAAGCGGCAAGGCAGAAGGGCCGGGGGCTAGCGGCACAATTCCCGGCGTCGTCGCGGGGGCAGCTCAAGTCCCGACTCCGCACTCGCGACGGCGACAGCGGAGACGACGACGTAGACGGCGGCGGCGGCGACTCAACCCTCCTCGTGTGTGCGCGCTGATCTCCTCCCACCCGGCCCCAACCACCTCCGACCGTCTCAGCGCCAACCCCACGCCCGGTGGGGATTGACCCCTCGCTGCCACCCGTACCTTCGCCTCGGTAGTTCTCCGGTGCTCAGCTTGCTTTATAGTCCAACTCTCACATCCATACATGACTACTGGAAAAACCATAGCTTTGACTAGACAGACCTTTGTAGGCAAAGTAATGTCTCTGCTTTTCAATATGTTGTCTAGGTTGGTCATAGCTTTTCTTCCAAGGAGCAAGCATCTTTTAATTTCATTGCTGCAATCACCATCTTCAGTGATTTTGGAGCCCAAAAATATAAAATCTCTTACTGTTTCCATTGTTTCCCCATTTATTTGCCATGAAGTGATGGGACCAGATGCCATGATCTTACTATTTTGAATGTTGAGTTTTTAAGCTAACTTTTTCACTCTCCTCTTTCACTTTCATCAAGAGGCTCTTTAGTTCTTCTTCGCTTTCTGCCATAAGGGTAGTGTCATCTGCATATCTGAGGTTATTGATAGTTCTCCGGGCAATCTTGATTCCAGCTTGTGCTTCATGCAGCCCGCCATTTTTGCATGATGTACTCTGCATATAAGGTAAATAAGCAGGGTGACAATAAACAGCCTTGATGTACTCCTTTCCTGATTTGGAACCAGTCTGTTCTTCCATGTCCAGTTCTAACTGTTGCTTCTTAACCTGCATACAGATTTCTCAGGAGGCAGGTCAGGTGTTCTGGTATTCCCATCTCTTGAAGAATTTTCCACATTTTGTTGTGATCCACACAGTCAAAGGCTTTGGCATAGTCAGTAAAGCAGAAGTAGATGTTTTTCTGGAACTCTTGCTTTTTCGATGATCCAGCACTTTTGAATCCCCAAATTTTGGTATGTTGTGTTTTTCCCTTTTATTAAACTAAAAATGCTTTCTAATTTTCCAGGTGATTTCATCTTTAACTTGTGGGTTACTTTGAAGCATGTTCCTTAATCTACAAGTTTTTAGGGACTCTCCACATATCTTTCTGTTGTTAATTTCAAGTTTAATTCTGTTGAGTCATAAAAGACACTTTTTGTGATTTCAGTTATTTTTCACTTGTTTAGATTTGTTTTGTATGACATAATATATTTCAAATATGTCCATCTCGGTTAAGTTCCACATGTGCTTGAAAAGAGTGTATAGTCTGTTGCTCTTGGGTAGATTTCTAAGTAAATATCCTGTGGATCAGATTCTGTGTGGTGTTGTCTGGCCTTGAAGATCCTTCCTGATGTGCCTTGTCTGCCTTTATTTGTTTTTTGTTTTTTGATGGAGTGTTGAAGTCTCCACCTATCGCAGTAGTTTTGTCAGTTTTGCCTTCTGTACTTGGAAGCTCTGTTGCGTCCACATTCAGGACGGTTGGGTTGTCTTGATGGACAGATCACATCATCGTCATGTCACGTGCTTCTTTATCATCAGTCTTATTGCTTGGTAGGATATTTACTTTGATATTAATGTAATGACAGCAGATTTATTTTAATTAGTGTTTTCAAGTATTTTTTCCCATTCTTTTACTTTTAAGCTATTTTAAAAAGGGGGGGGGGTCCCTCTTTTCTCATATTTCAGACACAGTGACCCTGTGGGCTCACAAAAGGGTAAGACTTTATCATTTGTTCAGCTTTTCCTCATGTTTGATGGGTGTGCTTCCCAGCGGCCTACACCCTCGGCGCAGTAATGCCTGTGGCCGTTTTCAGTCCACAACTTCAGGCTGGTGCTGAGTGGGAAGTGAGGAGGACAGTCTTCCTGGTGTTGTATGGAGGGAGGGACCAGCGACAGCGCAGCCAAAGAAGACGGGAGCGGATGGGCGACTTGGAGTCTGGAGTGGAGGGCTGGGAGGAGGTGAGTCTTTCTCATCTCTGCCGGATGACATGAGATTTTGAAGAAGAGCGTAATGAAAGCTGCAGTGATTTTCAACAGGACCATGCTGAGTCCTCACGTGTTCTGTGCCAAGAGACGCGTGTCTCTTTTTCTGCTCCTGGAGCCAAAGGATCCTCTGGGATTCGCTGTCTTTCCTTTGAAACAAGTTCCTAAAGAACCAGGATCTTCCCATGTGTCCTGCAGAAAGTTGGACGGCACAGCCAGCAGGCCTGCCCCCTCTGCAGAGGCCGTCCTTCAGAGGGCGGCCGGGTCCCGTCTCTGCCATTTCCAGAAGCCCGCTGATTTCCCCCTGCCCTCCGTGTACGCTCTCCACCTCTGCATCCAGCATCCGGGGCCGTCCCCACAGGGACCCGTCCGCTTTCTGAGCCCCCTTCTCCCCCAGCACCCATGTCCAGCCACGCTCGTTATCCTCTCACCACTCACCAGGTTTCTCATCACCGCATGCCTTTGCGGACTCCACTTTCCCCGATGTGAACGCTTTTCTCAAGGCCTTTCCGCCCTGGAAGGCCTGCGCTTTGTCCCAGCCGTTGTGTGGTGCCTCCTGGTCTGAAGCCTTCCGCTGGCGCCTGGAGCAGAGGCTCCGCCTGTGTGTGCACGAGAGGGAGCTGCCTGTGACAACGCAAGTTGAAAGTGAGCGGCTCCCCAGGAATGTGACTTCCTTGGAGGCCTCTGGGCAGGCACGTAATTGGGCTCAATAGCTCTTCAATAAAAGAAATGGAAAGTGGAAATTTTTTTAATGGTGGTTTCTATGGCAGACAAAGAGAAATTTAGCCTCTGAATGGACAAGTCAGTACATGTGAAAAGGGATTTTTTTAATCTATAAAGGATAACTGGGCTTGAAAACAGAATGATATATAACAGGGGATGCAGAGGCCTAGATCAAACCTTGCCTTGATCTCAAATGCTGGCTAACTGAAAAAAAATCAGAGAAAGTTTCTGTTTGCTGTCTATCTTGAGACCCCTGGGAAAGGTTCACCCATGGGTTGAGATGACCTGGTCCACTCTTCTGCCTGTGCCTTTAAGAATTCTCCAACGGAAAGTGAGGGGTAGCCCAGCTCTTTCTTGTTGTAACATCATGATTAGCTGCCAAAACCGCGCAACACCCTCCGGGTTCGCAGCGCCGAGCATGCGGGTGAGTCGTGAGCGGCAGCTCAGGGTCTCTTCTCTCCCCTCCCCCCTCCACCTCCTGCCGGCGTCCTGCTGCCCCCGCCTCCCTGGAGCAGTGCCGACTGCACCCCCGCAGAACGTGCAGGTGGAAGCCGTGAACTCCACGACCATCCAGTTCCTGTGGAACCCTCCGCCTCAGCAGTTCATCAACGGCATCAACCAGGGATACAAGGTACGCCTGGGGCCACAGCCAGTGAGGGGCCGCCCCAGCCCTCACCTCACCCCTCACCCCTCGTCACGGTCTTATGATCGGGAGGGGGCCCCCCGCACCTCGTTTCATCAGGAACCCACGGCGTCCAGTTACAGATAATGTTGCCCTGGGCGGGGTCTCCTTTCGTCCACGGTCTTATCATCAGCCACACTGACTCATAAACTCTAATGACTGGTTGTCCGCAGGATGGTTCATGGGAATTCCCCAGTGGTCCAGTGGTTAGCACTCTGCGCTTTCACTGCCACGGGTGCAGGTTCAATCCCTGGGTGGGGTACTAAGATCCCGCAAGCCGCATGGCACAGCCAAAAAAAAACAAAAAAGGATGGTTCAGTTAGGACTGAGCAACGTTATGAGAACGGCTGTCCATTTAAAATGACCGGCGGGAGACCCGTCCTGGCAGACTGGAATCAGCACACGCACGGACCGCTTCCTCCCGGAAGGGGGGCCTCTCCGAGGAGCGCAGAGCGCGCACCTGAGTGAGGCTCCTACCGAGTAACGACGAGGAGGTGCCCCCTCTGCTGCAGGACGAGTTCCGTGTGTGGAGCCAGACCCGCTGACCGGGGCCCCTCCCTGGGCTGAACGGAGACGCGACGCGCTCCTGCCTGCCCTGTGCCGCGTCTGAGCTGCAGCCTCTGACCTTCAGGGCGGCGTCTGCATGCAGTTTCCAGAGGCACCGCTCTCCTTTCTTTCTGGATAGGCATCTCCTGGTTGGGGCGGGGAGCCCGCCTCCATTTTCCCTGCAGTGTGGTGTATTCACACATCTTCTGCAGTAGCAGCTCAGCCCAAGGGTTCCACCTAGTTTGCTTAAAAACTTGATGATTTCAGATTCAGAGAGTGTTATTTCCTCAGAACACAGTTCATTTCCGCCCCCCGCCCCCCGGCTCCCGATTTGGAGTCAGCTTACTAAAACACTTGTTTTTCACTAGAAAGATAGGCATAGTTGGAAATTTGTCCTGTCTTTTCTTTTCTCCCAGAGGTAGCTACAGTCAGAAGTTTTGAAATCATATTGATCAGTGAAGATCTTACTGGCAAGACCGGGGCATTCATTCAGTGGCTTGGTTGTCAGCTTTCTCTTCTACATAAACACGCTCCTTGTCCTGTGGTGTGTCCATTTTCAGACCTAGCTAGCCCTAGAAGTGTTTGGTGTCAGAGGAATTAAAAGTCACACTCATACATAATGTGGCCAAAACATTAAAATGAGTTCCTTGGGAATGTGTATTTATACTCTATTTCTGGTGACTCAGGTGGTAAAGAATCTGCAGGAGACTCAGGTTCGATCCCTGGGTCAGGAAGATCCCCAGAGAAGGAAATGGCAACCCACCCCAGTATTCTTGCCTGGGAAATCCCATGGACAGAGGAGCCTGGTAGGTTACAGTCCATGGGGTCGCAAAGAGTCAGACACGACTGAGCAACTTCACTTTCTTTCTTTCTTTCCATTGAACTGAGGACTTCTTTTTGAGTCAGAGTACATGCCCATCCAGAAAAAATATTTGTATTGATGTTTCATTGTACAGATCCATTCAGATAACAGGTAATGTCATCTTTACTTCTTAATATTAAATATATATATGTTCTGTAGCATGTGTAAGTGAAGTTGAAAGTTTGAGAAGTGTCTTTTTTCCCAATGTGAGTTAGAGTAGTTTTTTATATACACGTGTATGAAATGCATATAGAAACATACATGTGCCCAGTTGCTCAGTTCTGTCCAACGCTTTGTGACCCCGTGGACTGCAGCTCGCCAGGCTCTTCTGTCCATGGAACTCTCCAGGCAAGAATACTGGAGTGCATTGTCCTCTGCTTCTCCGGGGGATCTTCCCGACCCAGGGATCAAAGTCACATCTCCTGCATTGGCAGGCGGAGTCTTTACCACTGTGCCGCCTGGGAAGCCCGTAAATATACATATTTGTACTCAAGTAGTCTGTGAGATATCTTTTAAAATCAATGTTTTTCAGTGAGATTTTAGAATGACTGTGCCTTCTTCAAAGACATATTATCGCAAAATAAAATTTTGGTGCGGACTTGAGGTGAAATCATGAAATTAAATCTCCTTTTCAACCCCATTCCATCCCAGCTTCTGGCTTGGCCGGACGATGTCCCTGAAGCTGTCACTGTCGTCACCATCGCTCCAGATTTCCACGGAGTCCACCATGGGTACATCACCAACCTGAAGAAGTTTACCGCTTACTTCACGTCAGTTCTGTGCTTCACCACCCCCGGGGACGGGCCGCCGAGCACGCCACAGCTCATATGGACGCATGAAGACAGTGAGTGCCCTCTCCAAGGGTCTCATCAAGACCCCTCAGTCATCAAAGAGGTTGGGGCCGCTGTCATGCCCAGCTTAGCTTCGTGTGGTCTATGGGGTGTGGGTGAGCCAAGAGAAATAAGCTGGGAGCTGGCCAGAGGCGTCTCGACGGCTCAGTTAAGACTCGTAGACGGAGCCGTCTAGGCACTCAGGACCACGGAAGGACTTCCCGCGGGGCTGTGGCTCAAGTGGTTTCAAAGCTCCGTCTGGAGGTTTCGTGGTGACGGACTAGAGGCAAAGGTGATGCAGTCTGGGGAGAAGGCGGATTATCATGACAGCCTGTATCCCAGACGCGGGGCTCGCGCTGGCGGAGACCTGGAGACGTGTCACAAAGAACCGGGGGCTGGTGAGACCCGGGGGGTGGGGGTGGGTAGAAGGGGTTCTCCAGGAGGACTCCGCAAACTTTGGCTCGGGTGACGGGTAGGTGGTGACGACTGCAACCGGAATGTGAAGGCAGGCCCAGGGTTGGGACGTGGGGCTCAGTCGGGACCCGCTCACGTCGAGGCAGCAGAGGGCCTGAAGAAGCAGGTCGGGAGTCCAGCGGTTAGCGACTGTGGCCGTGCTCTCCAGGAAAGGTTGGGGGCTATAACTGAAGCGTGTGGTCTCACCACAGATGGAAAGGCTTGAAAACCTCAGGGCATCTGAGTATGAGGTCCTTGGCAGTTAAACCACCCAAGTGGGTGCAGTCACTTTGGGGCCCGGGGGCTTCAGAGAAGCAGGAGGCTGACGAGGCTCTGGCCCCGCCATGTGCAAGGAGGCTGGTTGGAGACTGCGTGCTGGGGGCACGAGCAGGGGGCCCGGGGTGGGGGGCTCTGGAAGAGGAGGAGGTCTGCTTGCAGGAAGGCCCCTTCTCCCCTGAAGGAAACACAGCTGGTCTCCTTTACGACCGCAGGCGGGTGGGGAGGGGAGCCCCCCGCCCCCATAGTTGAGGGAGGCGGCAGTGAATTCTCAGAGCGTCTATCGGGCACCCCTCGTGGCTCTTCATCATTTGGACATTTCCTTCCATTTCATTATTGAGAGAAGAGTCCAGGGCAGCATCTCAGCTCCAACCACAGCAGGTCCAACTCAACATTGGGCTTTACTTTCCAGAGGACACTTACTAAAAATAACAAGCGGCAAAAGCAGGGAACTTCTTCAGATAAATGAGAGAAGAGTCCTGGCTGAATTCTTTACTTAAAAAGCTCTGTGGTTGCCAGTTAGACAGACACAGCGGACATAAGACTGAGCAAACTCCAGGAGACAGTGGAGGTCAGGGGAGCCTGGCATGCTGCAGACCATGGGGTCGCAAAGAGCCGGACACGACTGAGCGACTGGACAACAACAAAGACAGACACAGACAGTGCAGAAATATCTCATAATGCTGGGCAGCCAGGGAACAGGACCTTCAAGGCCCCGGGCCCCCCGTTAGTACAGAGGAGAAATGAGGAATTTCTTGAGAGTTGAGAGAAGTAGCAGTGACATCATCTTTTTAGGATTTTCTAACTGAACCACCATTTTCTGATAGAAAGGGAGCCTGTTGGTCCTACCTAGAAAGACAGAGCATCCTTGTAGGCGTGGACAGTCTCCCTGAAAGACAGGAGGTAGGGCTACTGTTGGGCTTCCCAGGTGGCGCTAGTGGTAATGAACCCACCTGCCAATGCAGGAGACATAAGAGATGCGGGTTCGATCCCTGGGTCAGGAAGCTCCCCTGGGAGAGGGCATGGCCAGCCACTCCAGCATTCTTGCCTGGAGAATCTCATGGACAGAGGAGCCTGGCGGGCTGCAGTCCACGGGGTGCAGTCAGACACTAGTACACGACTGAGCACATACGGGGCTGCTATCAGCTCTGGGGGTGCAGCCTTTAGAACAGGACCTGGGGCCCTGCATGCCAGCAAAGTGGCCCCCATCACCCCACAGTGACGACGCAGATGGCGCCCTGGCTAGTTCTGCACACGCAGCGGGCCTCCTTCTCCAAAGCTCTAATGAAATAAGAACTGTGGGGAGGGGGTGGGGGTGGGCAGCGCAGTAGAGAGGAAACAGAATATAAATTTAAGCCGAGACGCTGCCAGCTGGTTCCAGCAGAGCTAGAGGACAAGCATATGTGGGCAGGAATCCAGGAAGCAGAAACACTGAGAACATAAAAGGAGCAAAAAGCTTTCTTCACTGTTCTATCGATCGAAAAAAAGAACAAGTCAGTTCAAAAATCCGTCAGAATGTCTTTCTGGAATCTTAGAATTGGAGGAGGACGAGATGGTCTTGACAGCCATCCTATTTTACCGTGTTCCAAACTCAAAAGAGTGAAATTTGTCAGAGTGTGTGAGCTTATCCATAAAGAGTCTTTTGAAAGTTTCGCCCAGATGAGTGAATTTGCTGAGGCTGTTATCATTTTTTTTAAAAAAATCATGAGGTGTGTTCGGAGGCTTTGTCCAAGTACCAACTGGGTACCAGGCGTGGAATTCGCCTTAAAATCCTGCTGTCTCTGCAAGGTTGACAGTGGGCAGAACAGGGCTGAGGCTGGTCGGCTGGAATCCCTGAGCTCGGCCCCTGGACAGACACCAGGCACCATCGACTTCGTGCTCTCCTGTTCTAGGCTGAAAAAGCTGCTCTTTGTTATTATGAGAAAGCTCTCCAAGTGGCCTTGCCCAGAGGTGTCCAGGGGAGGCCAGTGGGAACCTGGTTCCCCGCCCGGCGAGGAGCACCCTTGTCTCTGCTCCGAGCCTGCTTCTGCGCCTCCTTTTCCTCCCCCTGATGTGTCCGCTGCGCTTCTCCTGAAAAAGGGCAGGGGGTGCCTGGGGGGGGGGGGCGCGCCACCGCAGAGAGGTGGGCGGAGCAGGACTGGTGAACTGCGGGCCCGAGGGGTGCCCTCCAGGCGCCCCACGGTGCCTGGCTCGGGGCTCGGGACGCAGGGGACCCCCACTCTCCCCCCCTCGCCGGCCCCCACCCCATCTGACCGCTGCGCTCCAGGGTCTCCTTTCCCACCTGCCCCCCCCCCACGGCATAGAGGGGGACCTCACGGGCACGTGTGACCCGTCACTGTGGGCATCGTCACCCGTCACCTCTTCCCACCTCCTGGGGAGGCGGCCCCGAGGGGACCGGGTGTGGGGGCGCTGGAGCACTCAGCCTGGAGGAGCTGAAGCAGGCGATGGGCTCAGAGCCCCCTGGTGGCCCCTGCGGTCCCTCCAGGGCAGGCAGGAGACCCGGGTGCCAGACCCAGCTCCGGGCTGGCCCCCGCGCATCCCTGCCCTGAGCCTGGCGTGGAATTCTCCAGTTGGAGAAGCGGGGCGGGGTCAGAGCAGACTCCTGACATGCCTCTGGGCCTGAGAGTCCAGACCTGTTTAGCTCACGTCTTGGCCTTTCAGGCCTTTTCTCTCCGGCACTTTGCAAAGCGACAGTAAGCTCTTCTTAGAAACGGCTCTATGTTCTGATGGCATGGTAACTGACAACTGGTAACAACGGCAGCCACGTCAGTCAGCGTTTTTGTGGTGCCGGGGACATGCTGACCGCTTTCGTGTTTTATTACATTTTTTCTCACAATTACCTTGCAGCGTGAGTTACTTTTGTATTCCCTGTTTCGCAGATGAGCGAACTAAGGCTTAGCCACTCTAAGGACCGCAGAGCCGGCCGGCAGGGGACCAGGCTTCTGCCCGGCCGAGCCCAGCGTTGAGCCAACGGCAGCTCTGCTGCGCTGCGCTCCTGCCTTAGGAGGAGGCTATGGTCAGGGAAACTCTAGGGAAACATGCAATCGTTGTTGGAAATTCCTCACGCCTGCCCTGCCCCTGGGCTCCCTGGGAGAGTAAGTGCAGGTTACAGCTTAGATCAGGCTGGCAGGCATCGGCTGGCGACCAGGTATGGCCGGCCCGGCCTCCTGGCCCCACACGAGACAGACACACAAGACTACAGAGGCGTCAGGGACGCTGGGGTCAGCAGCAGCCTTCAGGGTCCAACCACCCGATTGTTCAACTCGATCCGATCAGGAGAAAGAGAAGGGATCTCGTCTGCATCTCCCGCTGCCGGTCTCTGCAGTTCTTGGCAAGGCCAGGGTGAGGCCGACAGAGAGCATGTATGTGACCGTAGCCCGGTCCCCTCTGACACCTCAGACCCTGTCCTTCTGGGTTTTCTCTGGCTTTTCCTGAGGGCTCTGACCTTGGTCCTGGCTCCCGCCTCCTTCCACAGATAGACTGTTCCACACCAATCCAACTGGAGAGAATCAGGCCACATGCTAACAGATGTCTTTGGTTCTCATTTCCAGAACCAGGAGCTGTGGGCCACCTGAGTTTCACGGAGATTCTGGACACGTCTCTCAAGGTCAGCTGGCAGGAGCCCCTGGAGAAAAATGGCATCATTACAGGTAAGGGTCTCTGTGGTCAGAAAAAGGAGAAACAAGTCTGCCCCACACAGTGGGATGGACACAGCTCCAGGCGCCACGGCTGGCAGCACCCAGGTGCCCACGGCCTGCAGGGTGACTGGCACGGGGCCAGTGGAGGAGGGAGGGACCTGTCCCGGGGGCCTCGCTTCCTGCGGGCCCCCCCTGGCCAGGCTGCAGCCTCCGGGTGTGGAGGCTCGGTCTCGTGGGCTTGTTGAACAGGCCTCTGACATCTCTGCCCAGGAGACTCGTGCCCCAGGTGTGTCCCCTCATGGGCCGTAATCTCGTGGCCGTGCAGGGAGGTGACAGCTGAGGAGGCTGGGGCTGGGGCGGGCAGGGAGAGCCGAATGCAGGCGCCATGATGGGGCGGCCCTGTCCCCCGCCTCCCCTGTCCCCCGCCTCCCCCACCCCCGGTCCCGGAGAGCAGCCAAGCCACGCCTGTCCCCTGCCCCGGATGCCAGGCCCCCGGGGCGCAGCTGCAGGTGAGGGGCGTCCAGGGAGCAGGGACCGCCTCCCTCTCCTGCAGTGTGGTCTCAGGGGAACGGCTTGATTTCATTCTGAAGAAGAGGCTTCTGAAGAACGTTCCAGGTTATAGGGCTGAATTTCCACTTAAATCGCGTCATCCACACACAGCACGGGGGTCGGCCCAGGCTCCCCGTCCAGGCCCAAGGGAAGGCTTCACGTCTTTGCTTCACGTCTTCCTGGGGACTGTGCTGCCGGCCAGGAGAAGGCCGGAGGGTTCTGCTTCCTCAGTGGTTAGGTGCAGACAGCTTATCCCGGCAAGTAAACAGCTGTTTGAAAGAAGAAGACGCGTTCATTGAAAGAAGAATGTTTGCAATTCCTTCTTAAGTAACCAGTTAGCTCCCAGTGGGATGCGTGCGCCATGGGCACTGCCCAGCTTCTCCAGCTTGGGATCCGAGTGGACCCCGCCCGCCTCCCGAGCCTCCTGTCCCACGCGGTGTTCACACGGTTCTGTGTCCGCATCTCTCTAACCGCTGGGAACGCAGCAGAGACGGGGCAAATTCGAAGGCTTGCGGCGTGCTCTGATCCTGGGATTGCGACGGGCTCCAGCCGCAGGTTCAGGTGGGGCCTCAGACACAGCCCCCCGCACACAGCCCGGGTTCTGTCCCTGCGCTGAGCTCCCCGCTTCTCTCCCGTTGCTCAGGAAACCTCCCGGTGCCAGCCCGCCCTCTGCCTACCTGCAGGGGGGCCCTCGGCTCACCTGCTCCGACCAGACCCCCTACAGAGGGGAGTGCTCCGATCCAGAAGCTGCCATTAGGGGCACCTTTGCGCCAATGCCGCCTCTGACCCTCACTTTTAAATAGATTCATGAATCTAGATCTGCCCTCAAGAAGCTGTGAATTAAGTCCAGGAAGGGGGAATTTCCCTACTGAAATCAGACCTCCAAAGCCCAGTCTGCTCATACTCTGAGGCCTCTGGGCAGAGGACACAGTGCTGCATGTGTAGGGAAGACGCCCCGCTGTGGACGGGAGTGGAAGGCATGAGACCAAGGTGGGCAGGCCTGGAGCAGAGGAGGGCGGTCGCCCAGAGGAATCCAGCTTCCTGTGGCTTTAAGCTGCGCAAAGCAGGGAAAACAGACTGACCAGCGAGAGGGAAGCAAGCCCAGAAGCACCGAAAGCTGAGCAGCGGCCCCCACGTGGAAGAAGTCCTTTCGGTTCAGCCCCGTGGGGACATCTGTGGCCCGAATTAGCGTGACTTAGAGCTGCAGCTGCCGCTGACTTCAGGGGGACCGGGGCGCGGGGCAGGCAGACCTTTCACCTCCCTTGGCTCGGCCCTGAGGACCCACAGAAAAGGGGTACGTTTCGGAATCCTGGCCCGGATGCCTCGATGGACAGACTCCACCGGAAGGCCTCCCCGCTGACAGTTGCAGCCTCGGCCCCGCCCGGGCCCTCCTAGCACCCGCCCGCCTCTCCCTTCCAGCCTCCCGCCTTGCAGGAAATCCATGGACGTCAACCCCCCCACTCCCCGAGTGGAGCCCACCTCCCCAGGCTGGGCGCCCGCAGCCGACACTCCTGATTGATGATCATCAGTTCCTACAGCTAATAGGGCTTAATGAACCCAATTTCGTGTTTTATTAAACAAATACTTGCAGTCACTGGCAACAGCTACTGTTTGTCATGGAACTTGGCCTTTGCAGCTCGGGCTGTTCAGAGCCGGCCTGGAAGCCCTGGGCTGGAAGCAGGTCTGCAGTGGCGGCTCTGAGGGTCAGCGCTTCAGGCAGATGCTCCGCTCCAACCACGCCTCCCTCGGGGGCCGTTGTCCCTCGTGGTCTGCTCTGTCCTCACCTCGCCCCCCGACTCTGTAAAATGGGCTACAGGGGGAGGGGGCCTTCCCAGAGGCCGGACCCCAGCTTCAGTGTCCCCACAGTCACCCCCCAGGACCCCTCCTTCTGTGGGACCCTCCCTGCCCTGGATGCTCTGCTCAGACACACAGGGCAGCGCCCCCGGATGGACTTGGTTTCCTGTGGGGCACGCCAGCTGCACCTCAAAGGCCTTTTCCAGGTTGAATGGAGAGAATTCTACCAAGTACAATAAAGAAAACCATGTTTGTGTTTGTGGGCAAAGCTGGCCTCTGAAAGCCCCTTTCAGGAAGCGTCTACAGGGCACCAGGTACCATCCCTCCGAAGCCGCGCCGTCAGTGCTGGTCAGAGAAGCTGCCGGGCAGATGGTGCCATAACGTCTAGCCCTGTGGACGGGCCGCTCTGTGGCCCAGACGCCCCGTAGGAGACTGGATGCCGGGAGCTTCCCTGAAGTGCCTGGAAGGAGTCAGCGGGAGGTGGCGGGGGCGTGGGGCGCCCCGCGAACTCCGCCCGGGCTCCCCCTGTACAGGCAGCAGCCCCACAATCCCCGCCTAAACGCTGATTTATGAGCAGGAGGACGCGGACAGACAGCTCGCAATTGGATGTACTGCTCTCTCCTGGAGAATTTACTTCAGCTCAACAGGGAGTCATTTCTGAAGCCCCTCTGGTCATTAGTCTCACTTAGGCAGCGTTTGGAGCAGGTAGAGCACACCCTGGGTGGGGGGTTCTCTCCCTCCTCCCGCCCCGGCCCGAGGAGCGCTCCAGCCAGGCCTGCCTGCACGGGGCCTCGCCCACCACGCGCCCACGCTCCAGGCCTCTGTGCCCGGCATTCAGGCCAGCCTGCTCTCGCTGGCCTTTGCCACGCCCTTTCCCGAGCACGCGAGGGCCTTCCCTTGTGCGTTTGGCTTCACTTGTATCCATGACAACAGCCGCCCACCAGACTGTCCGCTGCGATGCCGTGGAACCCCGCTAATTTTCTGCTAAGGGTGCTGGAAGCGCTGTGTTTGGGCTCCAGGTTGCCATGCAGAATAAGGTGCTATATTTTAGTAAATTTTGATGAAGAACAGCTTCTAGACAAAGAAAATTGTCTGGTGGACAAGGTGGTGACGTTAACAGCACAGATAAGAACATGAGTGTGTAACAGCAGCCTTCTGGTCCAATGTGTGTGGGCCGGCTTGAGCCTCGCGGAGCGGAGGCCCCTCGGACGACCCCCAGGCCGGGCATGCCTCCCCGGCCTGCCGTGGGCGGCAGGGTTCCCAGGGGCCGGCGGGCTGGGAAGGCGATGAGGAGCCACGGCCTTGGTCCCCTCCTCCGTGAGGCAGGCGATGATGCTGCAGCCTCAGAGCGCCGTCCCAGGCTGAGTGAACTCACGCGCGTGGGGCGCTCAGGGCATCGCAGGAATGTCATGGACACGGCGTGTGTGAAGTTACCGGTCCTCACTGCCCGGCCCCTGCCGGGTGGTCTGGTCTTCACTGTACAGTTAGTCCCAAAAGTCTGACTCGGCAGAAAAGGACGGATGGATTTTAGCGCCTTGGGGTGTTCCTGCCTCTGCGGGTGAGGGAGGGCAGGGGTCAGGGAGGGAAGCGGGGAGGAGGCTCTCAAGTCTGGAGTGAGCACCGTCCTCTGCGCGGAGGAGAACGGAGAGCAGAGGGGGCCCGGGAGGCAGCCGGGCCGCGGGCCTGGCTGGAGTCCGTGGTTCACGTGGGCCCGGGGTGGGGACCCGGCGGCCGGGAGTGCAGCTCAGGTAAGCGGGGGCTGCCGGTGTGCGGCAGGGACCCCCTCCGTCCTCCACGGCCTGCTGCCCCAGCCCCCCAACCCCGGCAAGGGTCGCCCCCGCCCGCAGAGGCTGGCAGGCTGTGGGGCGGCTGACGGGCAGCGGCTTCTAGCGTTATTTTTTTTTCCAAAGTGCTGAAGTCCCGAGACACTCTCCTCTAAATTCTTGTTTACCTGCAAGTGC
Organism: Cervus elaphus; assembly: GCF_910594005.1. Lineage (NCBI taxonomy): Eukaryota > Metazoa > Chordata > Mammalia > Artiodactyla > Cervidae > Cervus > Cervus elaphus. Next base: position 53,069,603 of record NC_057824.1, on the reverse strand, counting down.
AAGTCTCTCGCTCGATTTATTGCTTCATCAGAGTGAGGAGGAGCCCAGAGCCTCCCGGCGCTTCTGTCCCCGGGCTCACGACCGGAGACAGAAGAACAGCGCTCTCAGCACTCTGCCGCGGCCGGGGAGCCCTCCATCAGCGCCTCCGTCCTCGGGGATGCGCCGCGGTGTCCTGTAATCACAGAACATCCCCGCACGGGGGCTGACTCCGGGCTGCCTGGGTCTTTTTTCTGAGCCCCAGATCGCGATGGGCCCCAGGGCTGAATGAACTGTGATCCTCAGGCCCCGACGGATGAACTTGAGCGTGGGAGTGGGGGGTGGGGGGGACCCGGTGTCGCTCGGAAAACAGGCTCAAGAGGGAGGCAGGTCGAAGCAACGCTCGTGCCTGGGCAGGGGAGAAACGTTACGGCAAAAAGCGCTTTATCAATCATTTTATAAGGGAAAAGTGGCAGCGTTTCCACAAATTAGTTGCAAGCCAGGAGCAAGCCTCTGATTTAGGGCGCCATGTGATGAAAATATCGGCTTATAAAAATGGAAATGTGGATGAAGCGCGCGCATCTTCTGACGAAAGAAGGCTGCACAGAGGACCGCAGGCCAGCCATCCTCTGTCAGCCCCCTCAGCCCCACCCCCCTCCCCCAGCCCCGCCCCACCCTCCTTCCGCAGGCGCGGCGCCCCCCACCCTCGTCCTCTCGCCCTCCCTCTCCCCCAGCCCCTCCCTCCGCCCTCAGCCCCACCCTTCTCCCCCAGCCCCTCCTCCCCCAGCCGCCCCCACCCCCACCCCCATCCTGCCCTAGACCCCAGCCCCATCCTCTTGCCGCCCCCGTGGGTGGGGTGCCCAGATGGAGGGCCCGGCCTGAGTCTCGTCCCCATGGGCTCTGGACTGGCGGCCCGGCTGGGCTCCCCACTGTTGTCAGAGCCCTGAGATGACCGGGGGGCGCCCACCTCCGCCCTGGCTCCCGGGACCCCAGGACTGACCCTGTGCCCCACCTGCTTTCCAGGCTATCAGGTCTCCTGGGAGGTGTACGGGCAGAGCGCCTCGCGGCTCACACTCACCCTCAACAGCTCGACGCTCGAGTACAAGATCCAGGGGCTGTCCTCCCTCACCACCTACACCATCGACGTGGCGGCCGTCACCGCCGCGGGCACCGGCGTGCCCACCTCATCCACCATCTCTTCCGGGGTGCCCCCAGGTCAGTACACTCAGGCCCTGCTGTCCCCGCGGCCGTGCTCCCCGGGCCTCACTCACGCTCCGAGTTGGTGGGCATCTTTGTGCAGAAGTCACTGGGGGCCTTTGAAAGAGGGGTGTCAGCCCTGGGCTCGGATGGTCGGGGGTCAGTGAATTACTGCAGTTAAGACCAAGAGGCACAGAACTATCCCCTCAGCAAATCAGGGGCAGTGTGGGTCTGCAAGACAGAGCAAGAAGGTGGGGAGGAAGCGGGCAGGGAGGGGTTGCAGTGAACGTCGGGGAGCGCGTGCACCCCAGCGGGGCCTTTCTGGAAGTCAGATCGTCTCCCTAAACGTTCACACTCATTCCAGCTTCGGAAATTGCACTCAGCTGTTTCTCTCCAAAGTTTACATTTAAAATGAAAGTGTTTTCCCCAGGAATTCACCAACACACAGGCGTTAGAAAACGTCGTGGGGCCATCGATTCAGTTCTAAACCGGAGACCTTGTGCTCCCCGGAAGCCATCTGGTCGCCTCCTTGGGTCTCTGAGAAAAGCAGGACGGCCCCGAAGACTGAAACCAGCCGTCATCCCCGCAGCCCTCTCCTCGGGAAGCCGGGAGCCCCCAGGGTCCCGAGACACAGCTGTCCGTCCCCTGACGCACAGTCGCCACCGACCTCTCTCTCAGGCAGGGCTTCTCACACTGTCCTGTGTGTCCATCTCCACGCCCCCCCCCCCGCCACCGTCTGTGCTGGGCCAGCTCCCACATGGCCACCCCCTGGGTGTGGGCAAGGTTGCAGAACTTACCCCGGGACGCGCTCCAGGTGGCACCCACGTTGCTGGCCTGGGGCCACACTTGAGCCGATCCGATGTTTTCTCTAAGGCATCTACCTAAGACACATGTCCTTTCTTAAGAAGGAAGTCTTTGGCTTCCAGCGAGATTCATGTATTCCACAGCAGCTCCCAAAGCACACATTCAAAGGTTAGGACCCTAGTAACTAGTGACAATGAGGCGGCAATGATGCCATGTGAGTTAATTCGTTAGAACCAGCTAATGGGCAGCGGCCGGGGTAACACAGAGCATCCCTGGGCGACCAACTTGTTTCCTGGATGGTTTGGACACCATCCAACCGGGGCCTGGAAGTGGCCAGCTGACCTCACCTCCAAGCGGCCTCAGTCCCAGTGTGACCGTGACCAGCACTACCCCGGATGCAGAGAAGGGCTGCAGAAGTCGGGCCCAGCCACGCCGAGTGGACCTGACAGCCTGGCTGGGGGAGGCCGGGGTCCCCAGGAGCCGGGGGTCTGTCCTGGGTCACACCGAGAAAAAGCCTGTGATGACCATCACTTTGGGCTATGATCCATTTGCGGTGCTTGAAGTTGACATCCATTCATGACTGGAGAACCAGCTACAGAACCCAGAGAGCTGACAGATATACAGAAAAGAGTCCCTTCTCCTTCGATTTAAAGAGTCTCCTCTCCAAGTTCATTAAACGTGACGTGGAAAGGACCCCTGAGAGCCCAGCGACGCGGCGTGTGCCAGCACTGAGCCATCACCAGAGTGGTCCTGTTGCCCCCGTGAGAGACCTGGTCTTAAACACCCCGAACACAGCGAGTCCGGACGTCATCCCTCGGACACGGCGCGTCTGGGAGCCTTTCCTGACACTGGTGTCCTCTTTCGTTCCTTCATTGCATCCCGCAGTCTTTCTCAAGCGGTTTTCAGTTGCCCAGTAATGTCAGAGCTCTCCCTGTGAACCCACAGCATCTCACTTTCTAGTGGGGCAGGCTCCCGGGGGCGGACCAGGGGGTCAGCCTGCAGAAGGGCCTCTGTTCAAGGAGGAGGCTTAGCCACAGCCAGCCTCAGACGCGGGGCCACACGCAGAGCCCACCTGCCCTCGTTCAGTTGCCAGAGCATAAGACCACAGGCAGACAGGGACCAGTTCTGCACTTTCACCTGAGTCCGGTTGTCTTGGAAACCAGAGCCAGGAAGCCTACGGCTTGGGACCCGCTCACCTCCCATTTCAAGCTGCCCGGAGATACTCGGGGTGCACACTCCCTCCCCATCCTCTTTCGAAGGCACCAGGTCATTGTCAGAAGGGAGACGGACACTCAGCCCTTTGTGTTCTTTGAGGATCCTTGGAAGGAATGCTGTGCTTCTCACTCTGGCAGTTGTAAAAATAAACCCTGTCTTGGTGTAAAGGCCTGATGAGAGTGGTTGTTGCTGACATGTTTGATACCTTTCCTGAGCTGTAGCAGGATTTAAATCTCCACCTTCCCTCTCTCCTCTATGTCCAGAACTTCCTGGTGCCCCATCCAATCTGGTCATTTCCAACATCAGCCCTCGCTCGGCCACGCTCCAGTTCCGACCGGGGTATGACGGGAAGACGGCCATCTCCAGGTGGATCGTGCAGGGACAGGTATGGTCGCCCTGAAGCTGAGAGCGGCAGTTCCCGTAGAGGAAGGCAGGGCCTGGAGGTGACAGGCAGTTCAGTGATGCCTCTGCCGGGCAGATGAGCCCCTGGCTAGAGCGGCCTTGGGTGGTTGGGGGGGGCAATGGTGTTTGGAGGAGGAGAGCCGGAGTCTGGAGTGGCTGGTTTGCCCGGGGCAGATGTGGGAACAAGAGGGAACACAGGATACTAGGCTGGACTCTTACTGGATAACGGAAGAAGGGATGGTGGGGGTGCACGTTCAAGTCACCGTTCAGTTCAGTTCAGTCGCTCAGTCGTGTGAGTCGTGTAACTCGTTGGGACCCCGTGGACTGCAGCACGCCAGGCTTCCCTGTTCATCACCAACTCCTGGAGCTTGTTCAAACTCATGTCCATTGAGTCGGTGATGCCATCCAACCATCTCATCCTCTGTCGTCCCCTTCTCCTCCCACCTTCAATCTCTCCCAGCATCAGGGTCTTTTCCAGTGAGTTAGTTCATTGCCTCAAGTGGCCAAAGTATTGGAGTTTCAGCTTCAGCATCAGTCCTTCCAATGAATATTCAGGACTGATTTCCTTTAGGATGGACTGGTTTGATCTCCTTGCAGTCCAAGAGACTTTTAAGAGTCTTCTCTGACACCACAGTTCAAAAGCATCAATTCTTCGGCGGTCAGCTTTCTTTGTAGTCCAACTCTCACATCTATACATGACTAATGGAAAAACCATGACTAATGGACAGGGAAGCCTGGCGTGCTGCAGTCCGTGGGGTCGCAAAGAGTCGGACACGACTGAGCAACTGAACTGAACTGAATGGAAAAATCATAGCTTTGACTAGATGGACCTTTGTTGGCAAAGTAATGTCTCTGCTTTTTAATATGCTGTCTAGGTTGGTCATAACCTTCCTTCCAAGGAGCAAGCATCTTTTAATTTCATGGCTGCAGTCACCATCTGCAGTGATTTTGGAGCCAAGAAAATAAAGTCTGTCACTGTTTCCATTGACTCCTCATCTATTTGCCATGAAGTGATGGGATGATCTTCATTTTTTGAATGTTGAGTTTTAAGCCAACTTTTTCACTCCCCTCTTTCACTTTCATCAAGAGGCTCTTTAGTTCCTCTTTGCTTTCTGCCATAAGGGTGGTGTCATCTGCATATCTGAGGTTATTGATATTTGTTCCAGCAATCTTGATTCCAGCTTGTGCTTCATCCAGTCCAGCATTTCATATGATGTCCTCTGCATATAAGTTAAATAAGCAGAGTGACAATATACAGCCTTGATGTACTCCTTTCCCGATCTGGAACCAGTCTGTTGTTCCATGTCCTGTTCTAACTGTGGCTTCTTGACCTGCATACAGATTTCTCAGGAGGCAGGTCAGGTGGACTGGTATTCCCATCTCTTGAAGAATTTTCCACATTTTGTTGTGATCCACACAGTCAAAGGCTTTGGCACAGTCCATAAAGCAGTAGATATTTTTCTGGAACTCTCTTGCTTTTTCTGTGATCCAGTGGATGTTGGCAATTTGATTTCTGGTTCCTCTGCCTTTTCTAAATCCAGCTTGAACATCTTGGAATTCTCAGTTCGTATACTGTTGAAGCCTCGCTTTGAGAATTTTGAGCATTACTTTGCTAGCATGTGAGATGCGTGCAATTGTGCAGTAATTTGAACATTCTTTGGCATTGCCTTTCTTTGGGATTGGAATGAAAACTGACCTTTTCCAGTCCAAGAGGCAGTGATCAAGACTGTCCTGAAGAAAAAGAAAGGCAAAATGGTTATCTGAGGAGGTCTTACAAATAGCTGGGAAAAGAAGAGAAGCAACCAACCGCAAAGGAAAAAATGAAAGATATACCCATCTGAATGCAGAGTTCCAAGGAATAGCAAGGAGAGATAAGAAAGCCTTCCTCAGTGATCAATGCAAAGAAATAGAGGAAAACAACAGAATGGGAAAGACTAGAGATCTCTTCAAGAAAATCAGAGATACCAAGGGAACATTTCATGCAAAGATGGGCACAGTAAAGGACAGAAATGCTATGGAGCTAACAGAAGCAGAAGATATTAAGAAGAGGTGGCAAGAATACACAGCTGAACTATAGTAGAACTATACAAAAAGATCTTCACGACCCAGATAACCACAATGGTGTGATCACTCACCTAGAGCCTGACATCCTGGAGTGTGAAGTCAAGTGGGCCTTAGGAAGCATCACTACGAACAAAGCTAGTGGAGGGGATGGAATCCCAGTCGAGCTATTTCAAATCCTAAAAGATGATGCTGTGAAAGTGGTGCATTCAGCGTGCCAGCAAGTTTGTAAAACTCAGCAGTGGTTTGGTATAGGTTCCCCCAATTTGATGGTATCGTTGGTGGAGATTTTTCTTTTAATTCTTTATCACAGTGAGCTACAGAACAGACTAAGACGATCGTTTGGTACAGTCGGAATGGACGAACCTGCATTTACTCAACAATGTTTATAGCATGTATTTATCTCCAGGCCCCAGTCTAGCATGAGGTACTCAGCGGTGAGCAGAAACGGACGCCGTTTGTGCGGTCAGGGAGGGAGATTCTGTCTCAGGAGAAGGGCCTTCAGGTTGCTGGGAAAGGAACAGGAACTTCCCCTGTGAGGACGGCGTGGAGGACAGACGGCTGGAGTGCGGGGCGTAGGGAGGAGCTGGGGGCCGGTCACGGGGAGCCTGAGCGTCCTTCCTAGGAGGACTTTGCACTTGACTCAGAGCGTGATGGCAAGAGAGCAGGACCCACAGGGCTCATGCATCAGGGGGAGGGTCCCACCAGCCTCCGTGGATCCCACCCGCCCTGATGCACCTTGTTCCACCCAGAGCAGAGCGAACCGATGCCAAGCCGCACGCCGAGACCCTTAGTGTCCTCAGCAAAACCCTGGTGGTTTTCATGACTATGCTTGTGCTCTGTTGCAAGACAATTCGATCCTGGAAATTTGGCCATAAATCAGGGCACGGATTCATCTATGTCTTCAAAACTTTCATTAAGCAACCATTTCTGGAAGCCTCTGCAGGATCCTGACAGTGGGCCAGCTAGTTGGAACCAATCGATCAGTACGGCTGGAACAATTAATTACTTAGGAAAGGATCACTGAAAAAATACATCCCCGGGAAGCGAAAACCAAAACAATGAAAGCGAGCTTGAAAACGCATCAGAGAAAATAAAGGAGGAAAACCGTGGTCCTTCCTGGAAAGCAGAGGCTCAGAGTCGGCCAGACAGAGACGGGCACGCGCTCCAAGGAGCACAGAAGCCAGGAGTCCGTCCTGACTGTTCCTGGACAGCGGTACCGCCGGGCACAAAGGGCAGACGCTCCTCAGGGTGGGCGTCAGGCCAGGCGGGACGGCGGGAGTGCAGATGCCACCTCTGCTGGCTCTGCGCAAGACCTGCGGGCTGCACCCCCAGAGCCAGGCCCGGGAGCGGCCAGCTCCTGTTGCCGGGGCCCGCTCGCCAGGATGGTCACAGCTCGGGGTCAGAGAGGGGTCCTTCCTCTGTCGGTGGAGAGGAGGTGATGGGTGAGCACGTGGCCCCTCTCTGTACGTAAAGTGCACGCGCGTTATGCTTCTCTGCCACAACGGACCTCTTAATACCTGTGTTTTTAATATAAAACATTTTCAGCGTGCCCGGAAGGAACACGCTCCCACACACCCTTCACCCACACTCACCTGTTGTCTATGTTCATCTGGTCCCTCTTTCTGTTATTGCTGGAGTGTTTGATTTTCTTGTTTTGTTTTGTTTTTTTTTTTTAATTTAAAAAAATTTTAGTAAAGTATCTCTGATTTACAATATGTATTACTTTCAGCTGTACAATATTTTTGCAGATTATACTCCATTTAAAGTTATTATAGGATATTGTCTGTATTCACCGTGCTGTGTCTTGTGGTTCAGTCTCTCCGTTGTGTCCGACTCTTTGCAACCCCATGGACTGCAGCACGCCAGGCCTCCCTGTCCTTCACCAACTCCCCGAGTTTCCTCAGACTCATGTCCATTAAGTCAGTGATGCCATCCAACCACCTCATCCTCTGTCGCCCCCTTCTCCTCCTGCCTTCAATCTTTCCCAGCATCAGGGTCTTTTCCAGTGAGTTGGCTCTTCACATTAGGTGGCCAAAGTAATTTTTACAGATTATCCTCCATTTAAGGTTATTACAAGATATTGGCTATATTCACTGTGCTGTACATTAAATCCTTTATCTTATTTATTTCATGCCTGCTAGTCTGCTCCTCTCCTTTTAAATTGATGTATAGTAGCTGTACGATATCACATAAGTCACAGGTGTGCAATACAGTGATTTGTGATTTTTAAAGGCGCTACTCCACTCACAGTTATTACAAAGTATCAGCTCCGTTGCCTGTGGTGTGAGCCGCTTGTGCGCCTGTCCAGAAGCTCTGGGAGACCGCCATCTCCCACTCTCCTCGCTTGTCCAGGCTGTTGGCAGAGCTCACTTGCTGAGGCCCTGGGACTGAGCCGGCCATCGTTATCTCCGGCCCGAGGGTCCCCACGTCCCTTCCTCCACCTGCAGAGCCAGCAGTGGGGCGGGGGCAGGTCTTTCTCAGGCTGCCACTGCCTCTTTCATCTCTCTCCCTGACCCACTCTCCCGCCTCTCTCTTGCATTTTTAGGGTCGATTACACCCACCCAGATAATCCAGGATAATCTCCCTATTTCAAGGCTCTTAACCTTAATCACATCTTCAGTCCCTTCTGTGTGGGGGTGACATGCCTGCAGGCCCCAGAGTCCAGGGTGTGGACCTCCGGGTGAGGGGAGACACCTGCCGGGGGCCTTATTCTGCCTAGAGGCTGCTCTCAGCCTCCTGCACTCCTTTTGTGTTTATGCGGCTGAACCTCTGGGCTCCGTCCCTAGGAATGGGATTTCGGGACCAACAGTGAGTGTAAACTTTCTGGACATTACCAAAGCTTTCCGCTGCAGGTTGTAATGTTGCATTTCTGTCAACTATATATAGAAATTTTTGCCATGCCAAACAAAACTGAAGTTTAATTTATCAATCTTTTCTTGCAGGCGTTTGGACTTTGAGGTCTTAGATAGAACGGCTTTCCTCATTCTCAGGTCATAAAGGAGTTCACCCAGTTTTTACTACCACGTCTGTGATTTCATGTTTGCATTTAGGTCTCCATCCATTTGGAATTTGTTCTTTTATATGAATGAAATGAATCCACTTTTTATGATTTTGCAAGTAGCTGTGTAATTGTCCCAAAGCCGTCTATTAAGAAGTCCATGTTTTTCCTCCTCCTCATTTATAGCATTAAATTCCCATGTGCACGTGGGTCTGTTTCTAAAATCTTTATTCTGTTCTATTAGTCTGGCTGTTCATGCAGTAACTCCACATTATTTAATTAGAGAGGCTTTAAAATGTGTCTTAGTGTGTGGTAAGGTCTTCACCACCCCCACCATCACACATATACACGCATGCACACACGCCCTCACACGCGTACATGCCCTCACATGCACTGCCTGACTTATTTAGCATTTTTCTCACCTTCCTCATGTCTCATGATGTCGAGTCTTTCTATCCACGTACACAGTACATCTTTTCACGATATGTCTATTTTCATCAGCTGTTTTCTTCTTGGGAAAAGTACTGGGCTGTCTCTTCCTACCTTCACTCTGCTCCCCAAAAGGCAGGGCAGCTGGGGGGAATCACTGTGCCCCGAAAGCCATGAGAGGAAGAATGTGAACTTTGTACACCACCCTGGCGCCCCCTTTTCTTGCCCCCTTTCCCAGCTCTGGGGTCCTGGGCATATTTAACTTCTGTGCCAGCCTCAGTGTCCTCACCTATAAAACAGGGTCAGTAGTTCTGTCACACGACCATCATGAGGATTAATGAACGTATGTACATTTTAAATGACATTTTCTGACTCTGGCCTGTAGGATCACAGTTGATTTTGGAATCAATCTTTTTTTTCATTTAATGAACTCTCATGTGTTCTTGGGTTTCCCTGGTAGCCCAGCTGGTAAAGAAACGGCCTACAATGCATGAGGCCCCGGTTCGATTCCTGGGTTGGAAAGATCCCCTGGAAAAGGAATAGGCTACCCACTCCAATATTCTTGGGCTTCCCTGATGGCTCAGATGGTAAAGAATCTGCCTGCAACGCAGGAGACATGGGCTTGATCCCTGAGTTGGGACGATCCCCTGGAGGAGGACATGGCAACCCACTCCAATATTCTTGCCTGGAGAACTCCGTGGACAGAGGAGCCTGGCAGGCTACAGCCCATGGGGGTCGCAAAGAGTCAGACATGACAGAGACAAAGCCAATGTGTTCTAAGCACCTTTACACATTCACTCATTTAGTCCTCATACTGACTATGAGAAGGTCACTGTGACCCCTTCCTGCAGACAAGACCGGAGGGACTGAGTCACACAGCTCAGCCCAGGAGCGGAGGCGGCCGAGCGGCCTGGCCCCCGGCCCACACCTGAGGCTACGGGTGTGTCGCAGCCCCGCCCAGCGCTAGGGCGTCATGGCCAAAAGCTCCGGGAATCTCTCGTTAGTTTGTTAATCCTACTGCCGTTTTTGTAAAGAAGTCACGTCACCTGCTCCCACTGACAGTTTTATTTCTTCCTTTGAAACCTTCACATCGTCTCTTTCTGTTTTTTGCTTCTTTTTATTTATTGTTCTCAATGGACAGTCTAGATCCCCCTGTATCATATTGAATCGGAGCAGTGACAGAACAACCTTTGTTTTATTTCTAACTTTAAAGAAATTCTGTTAAGGTTTTATTATCAAGTCTGACATTTACAACATTTATGGTTGGTTTTGTGGGGAACTTTTGGTATTTTGTTTTTATAGCTAGCTTGTATTGGGTTAAGATAGTTCTTTTCTAAACCTGCTTTGCTAGGAGTTGCTTTGGGGAATTTTAGGATTAAAAAAATCACAAAGAAGTGTAATTTTGTCAAACTATGTCTTGCATGTATCAAGTGGTCCATGTTTTTTTCATCTTTTGTCTGCTGGTAAGATGATTTAGGTTGATGTTCTAATGTTCGCTAGTCCCAGTGTTTCTGAGATAAACACAATTTGATGTTTATAGTGTGTGATTCAATTTGGGTTTAAAATTTTCGTATCCATGTCCATGAGGGAACTTGGCCTTTTCTGGCAGTTGGTTTGGCTCTGAAAATCGAGTTTACTTTCTCACCAGTTTTCATAAATAATGTTGTGATTGCTCTGAAGGGGGAGGTGAGAGGCAGGGGTGCTGACACCCCGACCTCGCCAGCACAGACAGGAACCTGGAAATCACCTTCCCAAGGTTCCTGGGGTTCTCCATCCCAGCTGTGCGTTAGCGGGTGGGCAGATTTTAGCACCCAGACCCTCCCCACCCCCGCCTCGTCAAATCGGCATCTCCAGGTCTGAGGTCCAGGCACCTTGCTATTTGTACATAAAGAAGATGACATGGGTCCCCCGGGTGACACAGCAGGTTAAAAGCTACCATGTCTGCTGCTTTTGGGGGCCTGTCTTGGGGGCCCCGGCGCAGGGCCAGGAGGGGCTGGTCAGTGGTCCAGCCTCTTCTCGGGTCTCTGCCTGGAGGTTCCGAGGCTCCGGTTCCCTGGGGAGGACGATCTGGGCGGGCTCCCTGCCCCTCCCTTCCCTGGGCTGCACCCGTGTCTCAGAGAGGCCCTGGCGGGCAGGTCCACAGGTCGGAGCGCTCGCCGCCAGCTCACCGTCAGCCTGTAGCCGCTTCTTAAAAGTTTGGGGTCGCCCTGAAGTTCATGTTTACCTTTCACCTTGAAAGTATTTCAGAACTACATGAAAGTTGCTAGGACACTGCAAACAAACAACCCTCCACCCACACAAACACTCCACCCGAGTTTTGTCAATTGTCCCTAAATGTCCTCGGTAGCAAAAGCTCCAGCCCAGGACCGCACGTCACACCTGGCCGTCCCCTCTGTCCATCCCGCCACCTGTTCTGGTTCCTCTGTCGTTCCTCGACTTTCATGACCTTGACTATGTCAAAGGTCACAGGCCATTCATTTCCTAGAACATTCCTCAATTTGGATTCATGTATTTCTTCATGATTAGACCCAGATTATGCACCTCTGGTCAGAATGTCACCAAAGTGTCTACGGCCATGCCACCCTGAACGCGCCCGATCTCGTCTGATCTAGGAAGCTAAGCAGGGTCGGGCCTGGTTAGTACTTGGATGGGAGAATGTCACCAAGTGATGCTGCATTCTCTGCACTGCATGCTGTCGTGTTTGCTGTGGTGTGGGAAGGCCCCATCTTTGGTGGAGCTGGTTTTGCTCACTCGATTATGGTGAAGTGCACCAGGTCCCTCCCCTTCACAATGAGTGAGTATTCTGTGGGAGATGCTTCCAGATTGTGTGAAAATCTCATTCTCCTTTCCACTCACCTCCTAGAGAATCATTCCCTGATTAGGTCTTGCCAGAATTAATTAGTGTAACGAAGCGCCCAATTGTGACCTTTCTAATTCAATCATCTCTTCTACATTTATTGATTGGACTTTTATTGTTTTGCTTTTTTCTTTTTAAAGCTTTGTCATCTCACTTGTTCATTTACCTCAGTGTGGACTCATGGGTTCCTATTTTACATGACAGATTATAGTCAGTTTCGATTATTATTTATGTCAGTGCGGGAGGCCCTCCCTGCAGCTGGCTTCTGTGTTCCTCCCACAACTTCCAGTTATTCCAAGACCCTCCTTAATTTCTGGCACGAGATGTTCTAGCTCATCTCACTGCTTCCTCTTCTTTCTCAGCCATTTCTCTGAGGAACTTTGGATCCTGTCTGTGCAGGGTGGTATTTAGAAACCAAGAGCTGCACCCTGGAGGTGCTCACGGCTCCTGGGGTGACCCTGCTCCCAGACCTGCTCCCAGACCTGCTCCCAGGGCTGTGCATCTGTCTACATAGGCTGAGAAGCACTGGCTCACAGCAGCCCCTCCAAATGCAATTCACTGTGTGAGTGTGTGTGAGTGTGTGCATGTGTCTGTGTGCATGTGCGTGTGTGTGTGCATGTGTGTGAGTGTGTGCGTGTGTGTGTGCATGTGTGTCTGTGAGTGTGTGTGTGTGCACGTGAGTGTGTGCGTGTGTGTGTGCACGTGTGTGCACGTGTGTGTGTGAGAGTGCGCGTGTCTGTGTGTGAGTGCAAGTGAGTGTGTGCGTGCACGTGTGTGTGTGCATGAGTGTGTGCGTGTGTGTGTGCATGTAAGTGTGCGTGTGTGCGCATGTGAGTGTGTGTGCACGCGTGTGTGAGTGTGAACGTGTGTGTGTGCGTATCTGTGTGCATGTGTGTGTGAGCGTGTGTGTGTGCACACCTGTGTGTGTATGTGCGTGTGTGTATGTGTGTGTGCATGTGTGTGCATGTGGGTGTGTGTGTGTATGTGTGTGTGACTGTGCAGGTGTGCGTGTGTGTGTGTACGTGTGTGTGTGCATGCATGTGTGTGTGTGTGCATTTGTGTGAATGTGTGTGATTGTGTTTGTGTGTGTGTGTGTGAGTTGTACATGTGTGTGATTGTGTTTGTGTGTGTGTGTGAGTTGTACATGTGTGTGCATGTGTGTGTGTGAGACTGTGTGTGTGCATGTGTGTGCATGTGAGTGTATAAGTGTGTGCATGCTTGTGTGTGTGTGCGCACGTGTGTGTCTGTGAGTGTGTGTGCGTGTGAGAGTGTGTGTGAGTGTGTGTGTGTGTGTGTGCACATGTGTGTGTGTGAGTGTGTGCATATGTGTGAGTGTGTGTGTGTGAGTGTGTGTGAGTGTTTGTTGCTCAGTCGTGTTCAACTCTGTGTGACCCCATGGACTGTAGCCCGCCAGGCTCCTCTGTCCATGGGATTCTCCAGGCAAGAAGACTGGAGTGGGCAGCCGTTCCCTTCTCCAGGGGCGCTTCCCGACCCAGGGATGAAGCCCAGGTCTCCCACATTGCAGGCAGACTCTGTACCCACCAGGGATGCGTCGAGTTCATTCAGCACCATCCCTGTGCTCAGGCCTCCACGTCCACACTGACACCAGCCTGACTTTTCTCCCAGTGCGCTCATTCTATTTACTTACTTGCCGAATCCCCCGTGTGTGGCCGATCCTCTGAGATGACCACCTTCTCTGCACAGGTCCTGACTGGGCTCCTTTGCACGGTGCTTCTGCAAGGAAGAGGGAAGGCTGCCCTAAAAATTTTAGCTTGCAAACTTAAGTTATCAAAATCTGAAGTTAGCCATTCTCTCTCTCTTCCTCCCAGTGATACAAGATTCCAGAATTCTTTAATTCCAACTGAGTCATACTTGTGCCCAGCATTTCAGTCCCACCTTTTTTTTTCTGTATCCCCAAAGGCTGTGATGTCTATTAGCATCTTTTCTTACAGTTGGTGCTTGCTTAGCTTTCACGGCCAGTTTGGCTGCAGCTTCACGTCCTGCTCTGCTGGCCTCCAGGCACGTACCTTTCTCCCCCACACGCTCAGCTGTGCATCGCTCATGCGTCTCTTACACTCTGTCCAGCTCTGCTCTGGCCCTCGGATGGGAGTTTCTCTGGTCTGCTGAATCTTCAGAACTGGAAGTCCCTTCAAAATAGTTTGTCTAAAATATTTTAATATTAACTCAGCAAGTCTAAAAATTCTGGGAGCGGTGCAGACGGTTGGAACTTCAAAACCAGAAAGAAAATGTTTTCCCCTGAAACTCGTTATCCGAACCATTTGTGTTTCAATGTTCCTAGAGAGTAAATGTTCATCTATAAAAAGAAACTTGGATCCAAACCACAGGGGTAAGGATTACAGTCTTTTCCTGGCCAAGAGGAGACTAGAGGATAAGTGTTGACATTTCATCACTCGGCGCCTGGGGGGCCCTGAGCCACCCCCCCGTCCCAGAGCTGACACACACTCGCCCTCTGCAATGACCCCTCCTGCCTCGTGAACGAGACGCCACTCTCCTCCGTCCTCCGCGCTGAGTCCATCAGCAGACCGCCATGTGGGTTATGTTGTGCTCATCCGTTCTCTTGATTGAATTAGTCGGAACTGGTTTTCATTTGTATACTAAGTTATCCCAAGAAAATCCCACGACGATGTGGCGAAAACTAGCATGGATGTCCACTTTGGCGCAAATGAATCCTGCTTTTATTTGTGAGCTGCTCCTAAGTAGCCTCGAAGGCTTGTTACAGCAGGGTGTCCATTCAAAACTCAATGAAGGGGGCTTCCGGTGGCTCAGTGGTAAGGAATCCACCTGCCAATGCAGGAGACGCGGGTTTGAGCCCTGATCTGGGAAGATCCCACATGCTGCGAAGCAGCCAAGCCTGTGGGCCACAACTACTGAGCCCGCGCTCTGGAGTCCGCGCCCTACAACGAGAGAAGCCTCCACGGCGCGAAGTTCATGCACCACATCTGGAGAATAGCCCCACTCGCCACAACTAGAGAAAGCCTGCGTGCAGCAGCGAAGACCCAGCACAGTGGGGGAAAAAATAATAATAGTAATGAATGAATAAGCATCTCTTTAAAGGTCTTGGAAGGCCCTTTGTTGCTAGGCCAGTGTTCAGTTATCTCAGACTGAAGGCAGAACAAACTCCGACCCACCCGGCTCATCTGCTCACACACACACGGCCGCATCTGGGGACTGAGCAGGCCTGCGGCCTCTGAGGCCCTTCGCGACACCCCATCACTCCTCTACTCGTATCAGTACCGCCTTCGTGGCCATCATCACCTTCCACGCTCCATCCTCCAACTCACCCCCGGGAGGGGCCACGGACAAGGCCCCGGAGGACATGTGGTGATGCGAAGGCCGTCAGCACGGGCTTCGGGACCAGGCGGCTGGGCCTGGAGCCCCCGCTCTGCCCTCCCGGCTGGGCGGCTGCAGGTGAGTCGTCTGCCCATGTGCTTTCGCCGCAGAGCAGGATTGACAGCAGCGGTCTCGCGGCTGCTGGAGCGTCAGGACTTGTGGGCGTGCTTGCATGTCCTGGACGTGCCTGGCTCCGTGTTCCGCGGACACAAGAGACTTTACGAGCGGAATCTCCTCTGAGAAGCCCGTCAGCCCCTCAGGGCAGGGGGAGGCCGTGTCCATGTCACGTTGCCCCCCCAGGAAGCCTCGGCACACCCCCGCTATCCCTCTGAGAATGTCCGGGCACATTCCCTGGCCCAGGCAGGCTCCACCTTTCCTAAACTCAGCACCCTGGGGCCCTGGAGACCACGAGTGGTGTATGTGAAGCCTTCTGAAACATTCCACACCTCATTCCCTTCACATGGATGCGGGTCAAGCCCAGGCAGCCGCTCTCTGCGCTCACCCGGCCGCTCATCCGAGAAGCGGTCACCACCTCCTGCCCCATGCCTGGCCACGGGCTGGGATCCCCGGAGCAATGAGGCTCAGGGGCACACGGGCCAGTGAGCTGTCGGCCACTTAGCGATTCATCACGTGGAAAGCAGGGGGATGATTTATAGAGGTTTGCTCGGGGTGCTGGCAGAGGCTGAGGAAGGAGGCCTGAAGGCCACAGCTCAGGTGGCTGCAGAGGTCCACAGAGGGGGTGGCATCCTGGCCCAGCCCCAGGGACCACGGCCGCTGGCCAGGGAGGGCAGAGGGCAGCCGGGTGGCCTCTGGGAGCAAGGACCCGGCTCTGCCAAAACGCTTCGTGATGGGACCACCTCTGCTCTTCTTCCTCTGACCCATGTCTTTGCAGAAGTGTCTTTTGAATTCTGACTGCTTTTTAAGTGTGCCAAGAAGGTTGTGTCCTGGGGTTGTCGCCGGTGAACTGTGGAATCAAAGACCCTCATCCTTGGAGGAGCCCCCTTGAAAGGCCCTGAAATAAGCTGATGCCCAGATGTGGGTTAATAAAATAGTAAATAGCGGCTTTCCCAGGTATCTCTGGCTCTGTAATGCTTCGCTTAATTAGTAACCTTTGACTGGAGAGTGAGCACAGCCTCCCTTCCCACGTTTTCACGGCTCACCACGAGAGGAGAGACTGCAGACGCCATGGTCTTCCCTGCTCCCGCGCCCGCTGCCCACCCGCCCGGAGCCCCTGCACCCCCGCCCATCACCGCCGTGGGCTGAGCCCTGATAGCCTGAGGCACCCCGGCTGCTCCCGAGCCTGCTCTGAGCGTGGTTTTCTGCCATGAAGATGCTGGTGGTAGCGCCTGGGTGCAGATAAAAACTGCTTCCATCCGAAAGAGAAAAGGAAAAAAAAAAAGCCCACTTAGTGTGTATTTGTGCATAATAGTGGCCATTTTCTCAACGGGAACGGTTTCAGGGAGTGTTATGTGCTCGTAAAACCCAGCACGGCCTCTGAGTGCTGGTCCCGGTAACTAAAGAGCAGGGCGGTGGAGGGCCGGTGCCCGGGGGCCCCGGGCAGGGCGCCCGCAGAGGCCCGAGGCAGGCGGCAGGGTGTAGGGCTGGTAGGTGGAGGCGCACCTTCCTTCCGCAGAGAAGCTGGTGGGGGACGGGGGCTCTATCTCCCTCCCCACCCCCCTGAGGACGGGATCCAGGCTGGAGAGTGGAAGCCCAGCCTTTGTTTCCTCTCCTGCTGGCCTACACACTCCCCCAGAGAAAGCCGGATAAGTCCTGTGGCCTCAGGGGCTTGGCTCCCTCAGGGTAACGCTGGGAGAAGGATCCCGCGTTGAGAGCCTCCATGCTGGCTCCATGCTGGCTGAGCACTTAATAGACACAAGCAGATGAGAAAACCGTGCAAGTCAAGGCGAGTGTTTGGACTCAAAGAGAGCGGCTTGAGGCGGCGTGGCTCCGAGGAAGGACTGTCCTGGCCCTGGGAGTGCTCCTGGGATGGGCCTGTGCAGAGTGCAGGGCTCGGCCTGGAAAGTACTGCCATCAAGCCGGCCACCAGGCCAGGCCGGGCCCACCTGCCCACCCGAGGGCAGCGTCCTGCTGATGCTCAGCTCAGGAGGTGCTGGACTTCCGTGGTCTCTGGTCAGAGAACCGAGAGACTGGTTCAGAAAACTGGTCAGAGAAACCCCCCCGGCGGGGGAGGAGGGGTGCTGGCCGGGAGGAGCCCGGCTTGAGTCAGCTGAGTGTCCAGAGCATCCAGGAGCTGGTGGGGGAATTCATTCACAAGGAACCAGGACCAGGCCACACCCGGCTGTTCCGGGCGCCCGCCCCCAGGAGACTGTCTATCCTTTGCCTGTGTATCCGTCCACCCGGCTGCCTCTCACCTCCCACGGCGTGTTCTGTCTCTGGCAGGGTCACAGGTCAGATGTTCTTTGTCTCATCACCTCGAGCTCTGGAGTTGGGGATTTCTAATCACTGATTTCATCTCCTTCTTCACTCACTCGTCACGGGTGGTATCAGGGCTGTCTGCGGCCCTTTCAACAAGGGTCTGTCAGCATTTCAGTTGTCATCAGCCTTCACTGTGGTGGAATTTCTTTTTCACAATAGGAAGGAAAAGAGCAACATTATTTCTGAGCAGTCTGTCACGTGTGCATACGAGGGCTGTCACCTCTGACGGCTCCATCAGGAGTGGCTCGGTCATCAGGTAGATTTGCCGAGGTGGGAACAGCTCGGGTCCCGTGTGACGCCTCTGCCTGAGTGCGAACGTGCTGCGGGGATGGGTGACAATGATAGTCACACTCGGATAGTTCACAGCGTTTATTGTTTGCTTGACTGTCCATAATAACGCCCTGTGATGACTTTCCTCTCTTATTTCTCGACTTTCATAGGAAGTCTGTACAAGATGAATGGTTTGAAGTGGCTTTTTTATTCGTTAAGTCTATCAGGTCCTTTTAGTTCCTCCTATTATGGGACTTTTTAACATACCACAGGAGAAGGAAATACGGCAGCCTAAGGGACAACTCAAGTACAACCGAGGGAAGCACTTTACGACAAATGTCACTTTCAAGAAATAGAGGTCAGTGTCCATATGAATCACACCTGTCAAACTGAATTAAATTTTATGGGAGTTATGTCTTCCTGTTCTTTTTGAGGATCGCTCAGATTCTTTCGTCCTGATTCTCTTGTTGGGATTTTAGATTTGCCTATACGTTTCCTTTTTCCCGTCATTAGGTTTTATATTTGCTTCTTCCAGTCGTCCATTCATCCAGCAAACACTTATTGATTCCCTACTGTCATATTGGTTTCCAGACTCGTGCCACATACCAGATTACAGAGACGGAAAGCTTTCAGTCCCCACCTGCAGAAATCCACAGCTGGGGGCGTGGGTAGGAGGAATGATCGAGACGTAATAATCAATAAAATGAGGCTTGTGAGAATAGTTATGAGAAAAAAAAAAAAGCGTTGCCAAGACAGCCTTGGAAAGAAAATGGGTAACAGAGTGGGATAATCAAGGAGGGCTCCCCGTGGGAGGTGAACTTTTCGTAGGTTGATGGGAAACAGGGACCTCCAGGCAGAGAGAAGAGCAGAGTGAAAGTCACATGGCCCCAGTTGTTTTAAAATGTAAATTTTATTATTATTTGGGTAGAGTGAAGCCAGGGGGTCAAGACATGACTGCCTGGAAAGAATCGTTTGTTACTCACAGTTCCCAAGAGGAGGGGAACGGGATGCCAGGCAGGGCCGCACGGGGAGACACCAGGGCGGCTGGAGGCAGAGGGAGGGAGGGTCAGTGCGGACCAGAGACCTCACTGAGGTTTCTGGGGAAGGAGTGGAGAAGGCGGGGTGGGCAGCTGAGGACTGAGGTTTCTGGGGAAGGAGTGGAGAAGGCGGGGTGGGCAGCTGAGGACTGAGGTTTCTGGGGAAGGAGTGCAGAAGGCGGGGTGGGCAGCTGAGGACTGAGGTTTCTGGGGAAGGAGTGCAGAAGGCGGGGTGGGCAGCTGAGGACTGAGGTTTCTGGGGAAGGAGTGGACAAGGCGGGGTGGGCAGCTGAGGGCTGAGGTTTCTGGGGAAGGAGTGGACAAGGCGGGGTGGGCAGCTGAGGACTGGCTGGTCTGGATCATCCCCGCAGGCTCCGGGGCTCAGGGACCCTCCCAGTTTCTTGGAACCTGCCCAGGGTGGCAGGGGCAGGTGGACGGTGGCCCAGAGGGTGGGAGCCGGTGGAGGAGGTGCGGGCGACGGGCTCTGGGTCGGCCGGTCTGCACAGGGAGGCGTGCTCACGAGTGAGCTGTTCACTGTCTCTCGGGCCCAGCTACCGGGGAGGGGCAGGCCCTGCGGGGTCACCAAGGCCCGATGTCAGGGTCTTCAGTACAGAAGCGAGAGCTGTGGCTGGTCACGTGGGGAAGGCCGAGCAGCTTTGCGGTCGGGTGTCATCAGGCAGCAATGGGCTGGGCGCTGGCCCCGGAGGGGAGGCGGGAGCCAGTGTGAGGCCTGCAAGGCCTTGCTGAGGGGAATGTGTCCCTGAGAACCTGCGTCTCCTGGTCCCTGAGCTCGAGCCAGGGTGTCCCAGCGCTTCGTCCCCCGTCAGCGTCTCCCGGTGGGCCTTCGGGGCTGATGCCCGCATCACGTGAGCAGGAGGCGCGGCTTCTCGGGCTCCCACCCCTCTCCCAGCCCCCTCCCCACACACCGCACTTCATCAGTGCTGGCGCCCAACCCTCGCCGGCCTCTCGGGATCTTAGCAAGTGGTAGGACACCTGCACCTGCGCGTGGAGATGTGGGCAGTCCTGTTTGCCCTTGAGAGAGGGCGTGTCTGAGGGAGAGAAGGGACACACTCGTGAGGGACACTGGGAGGCCAGCTTCTCGTGAGGGATGCGTGGGAGCTGGGTGCCCGGCTCCCTCGGTGGCCCCGGGGAGACAGAGGGAAGGGCTGAGGCCAGTCCCATGCCTCCCCCGAGCCCCAGCTCTTGGGTGGGGGGCTCGGGCCACACACAGTGGGTCTACAGACTCAAAGAAAGCAGCCCCCCAGGGCCCCCCCGTGCAGTGAACAGTCCTGGTCCACAGTGGCTCCCAGGAGAAGCCTCTTCTTGGGGCTGGGGCAGGGGGTCTTTATGGAAAAACTGGTTCCTAGCAGGATATTTCAGGGGGAATGTGAATAAAGTGGTAGAAACCCCAGCACCTGGGGGAGGTAAGACACGGAAGGCTGGGCAGCGGAGGCGGCCCTGGGCCATCATGGGGCCAGGGCGGTGAGCCGGGCTCGGATCTGCGGACGTCAGGGCTGTTCACTGGTGCAGGGGCCAGGGGACAAAGCCTCAGCCTCTGGAACGGTCACGTCGTGATCCTCCTGCCTCTGAAGACAGAAAGAATATGAAATAGTTAAAAGGTGAATGAGTCACCAACTGTCACGATAGGAGGAGGGAGGGAGCCGGCCCTAGGGCTGTTTCCCAGCAGGAACCTCCGCACAAGCTGGCGTCAGGCAGAGCAGGGTGGGCAGGGGAGCTCATGAGGGGCGCAGGCTGCCCGGACTCGGACTCTCGGGAACTGGCCTTGAGCCCCGTCCAGGTCTGAGTCCCGCCCTGGTTGTGCTGCAATCTGCCAGCGGTGCCAGCCGCCCGGCCCATCTGAGCCCCCTCCTCCGTGCCCCCAGCTGCCTCCCTGGGCATCCGGGTGTGGGGACGCCGCTCAGACCAGAGGGCACTCGGGACTGCAGGCTGCTGGGCAGGTGGGTTTTCCTGCTGACTCTGGGGTTCGGCTCAGCAGGCTTCCATGGCGCGGTTTCTGGAGCTTTCTGTCTCCTCCGCTCTGCATAAGAGCAGGGCCCCCCCCCCCTCCTCTCCCCTCCCTGCCCACAGCTCAGCCCCAAGTGCCCCCTCTCTGCTCACCGTCCCCTTGCGGACGAGGTTAATGCCTCTCATCTGAGTGGCCATCGATCCCTGGCCCCTGGGATGCTGAGCTCATCACGGCCGTGGGCGGTGGGGGCGCCGGAGGTCCTGCCCGGCCGGCTGGTTTCCACCTGACTTCTCAGAGGAAGGGGCTGCCAGGGGCAGGCAACTTGGCAGCCCTGATGAAAAACCCACTCGGCGGGGGTGGAGGTTCTGGGACCCCAGGCATTCAAAGGGCAGGCGGGTCTGAAGGAGCCCCGCCTCCTGGGTCTCGGGTGCCAAGTGCCGGCGGATGGTGGGGGCAGCAGCCCAGAGCCTTCCCCAGAGGAGGCGGGCAGGGCGGTGACTCCTGGGGCCTCAGCCCAGGACGCAGGGCTCCCCGTGGATGCTCATGACCGCCCCCGCCGAGCAGCACTGGAGATGTGTGGCATCTCTGCTCTCGTCCTAAGCATTGCAAAGTGCTGTTTGTTAGCTTTAAAAGAAAAAAGAAGCAAAAAAAAAATTGTCAAAACCCCAGCCTCCCCGCCAAGCTCTGATTGTTTTATCTTTAAAGAATTCCTCCGTACTCCCTGCCCAGCGCATCATTAGTGAGCGGATGGTTGCTTCTAGAACACTCCTTCCTGACGGTCTTGAAATCTAAGCGGAGAGCCAGAGGAGCCCAGCAGGTGACACAGGCCTTCTGCTCCTCGTGAAGAGGCTCCCCATCTCTTTAACCCAAGTGTAAACCACTTGTTACAGAAACCCAACCCCCCACCCCCGAGGTCTGGAGCCACAGTTACATTCTCAGTGATCATTTGTTTTGGAGCTCAGCA
Organism: Cervus elaphus; assembly: GCF_910594005.1. Lineage (NCBI taxonomy): Eukaryota > Metazoa > Chordata > Mammalia > Artiodactyla > Cervidae > Cervus > Cervus elaphus. Next base: position 53,047,637 of record NC_057824.1, on the reverse strand, counting down.
CTAGGCAGCCCATCTCAACAGTGATTTTGAAATTGTGCACGCTTGTTTGTATTAACACATTCATCCGTATGTTAATAAACCGACTGGTCGGGCCCCGAGTTTGGGCTGGACCCCAGTGGGGGTGCAGGGGCTTCAGTGGTGAGTCAGACCCCAAGTGACAACAAGCGGGGAAGATGCCTCGGGAAGGAGGCGTTGGGGTGCGGCGCAGCGCCACGGGGCCCGGGACAGGGTGGGCGGACAGTGAGGACTCAGACTGTGTGGCAGGTGGCTTCTGCTGCAGCTTCGAGGCTCTGCAGCGGGGCCGGCCATGCCCACACCCATGGCCCGGAACGCCGCGTTCCCTCAGCGGGAGGCAGGCCGGGGCCCTGTGAGTGAGCCCACCCAAGGCCCCTCTGTCTGAAGACCGCTGATGGTGTCTGACTCACTCGTCAGGGTCCGGCAGACGCTGTCAAGTGAGGTGCAAAGCTGCAGAAACCGCAGGCCCGGAGGTCACCGTGCGTCGCCCTTCTGACCAGCGTCACGCCCGACGCGGCAGTCTCCTCGTGGCCCCCTGCCTGTCCCGGCTCCAGACGGCCCCTCGGGTGCTCTCCCCTGAGCCCGGGCACCACCCGCTGCTCCCTCGCCCGCGAGCACCGGGAAGCTTTGCCGCGCGCCGTGTCTGAGCGCGCCTGGGTGTGACCAGCCCTGCATCAGGCTCGTGGAAGGTGCTGGAGGGCACAGAACTAGGGCATCAGCTTCTGTGGCCTGTTTCGGCGGGGGGGGGGGGGGTCCTGTTCACGGAGGCGTCCCAAAGGCCCAGATTCGGTCCAGATTCCAAGGATGTTGCCGGCTTCGTGGAGAAGAGCAGAGGGCGGACGTGTTTTCGGGAGGTTCAGGTGTTGAGACGGTGTGATGCTGTCAAATCATGACAGACGGGCCCGCGGGGAGAATGGCGGGTGGGTCCACGGAGCTGGGAAGCACCTGAGCCCCGATGATGTGGCCTCCATTCAAATCCAGGCCTTTTAAAAAAGAGCGGTAGACAGGAGGGGAAATGTGACTTGGATACGCCAGCCTTACAGTTGTCGGTTACACTCCTCAGAACAAAAGGCCCACAGCCAACGTGCAGCACCTCCTGGGGGTCACATACTGAGTCTGGGGAGGCCTGGGCCCCCGAGCGCCGGGCCCTGGACCCGGCTGCCCTCCTCCCGACATCCCTGCCCCTCCAGCCATTCACTGCTTTGCTACCCCCCGAGCCCAGTACCCGCTCTGACATCCTGATCTTTTCCCACCGTGTTCTTGGCTGGTCACCGCCTTTTTGTACTTCTATGTTTTCTCCTTGAGGTAAAATTCATGGCGAACATAAAGTTGACCACATCAAAGTATACGGTTCACGGGTTGGTGCCTCCACCCCCATCTAGGGCTGAAACGTGTCCAGACTCCCAAGGCAACCCTGCGCCCGCCTCCCCTGCCCTTGCGCCCCGCCATCTGCTTTCTGTTCCTGCGGGTCCACCTGTCCTGGGTATTTTATGAGATGGGGTCACGCAGCGTGTGGCCTCCGGGTCCGGTTCCTCTCGGCATCACGCCTGTAAGGCCCGCCCACGGTGCAGCAGGGGTCAGCGCTCCGCCCCTCCCGCGGCCGGGCAGCGTCCATCCTGGGGCTGCACCCCTGTTTCCCCGTCGACCATCGATGGGCATTTGCGTGCTTCCTCCCTGGACTGCTGTGAGCAGAGCATCCGTGAACGTGCGTGCACAAGGGTTGGAGAGCCAGCTTGCACTTCTTCGGGGGGTGGACCCAGACATGAGGTTGCTGGGTCACGTGGTGGTTCTGGGCTTAACTGTTGGAGGACCTGCCAAGCCGTTTTCAGGCTGTGAATGGAGAGGATTTAGAGTTTTGTGTTTGGTTTCTCCGGGACTCACGCCGCCGGCCCCGTGTTTGCTGTTCCCTTCTGGTCCTCCATGTCTCCAGTCCTCCAAGGTCGTTTAAATCCTCACGCCATCCTCCCATGACCGCCTGCCGGCTTGGTTTCTCTGCAGACGTGGCGAGCGCCTTTCCTGTGCTGTCCCTGAAGCCGTCTGGGGGGTGTCGCCCGCTCGGGGCCCTGGCCGGCCCACCTCGGCACTGCCTGCTAGGCCTGAGGCTCTCCGTGCCCCCAGCCCTCCGTCTGCAGGTGTCCCCAGGCCCCCCGAGCCCTGAGCCTGCACAGGCCCCACACCTGCCTGGACGGGGTGCAGGGACCTGCGGAGAACTCGGCAGCTTCCCGGCAGGTGGTGACCGGTGCCCCCGCCCGCACCGTTGCTCTCTCGCGGGGCCAGGACCATTGGTCCACAGGGCAGGCAGCGCGAGTGAGGCGGTCAGACTGGCTCGGGCAGAACTGGAAGCCGCTCGGATGAGGACGGGGATCAGGAGAAGTGTGGCTCGGGGTCAGGCCCGGTGGTCCTGGAAGGGCTGAATATACCTCCTGGGCAGATGGCTGGACGGGAGTTCACGGACAGGGAATAAAATCGGCAGGAGATGAGGGGACAGGCGGGGTTTGGGACAGAAGGCATTGTTGGGTCAGCTGTGCCCCGAGGCAGGCTTTGCCACCCCAGCCAGTTCCCAGGGCAGCAGCGGGGTCCCCTGCACAGGGCCATCCAGACGCCCGGCCAGCGGTGGTGTCTTCGGCGTGTGTCCGGGCAGAAGGCGTCGGGGTAGAAGCGGGAGGCGCAGCTCTGGACGCTCTGTGGGGCCGGGCAGGTGGTCTCTGCCGGGTGGTCCCCTGTCCGCAGGGACAAAGGACCCGAAGGCAGGTCCCGTCCTGAGTCCTCAGTCTGAGTCCCTGGGGCCGGGGTGTGCCCAGGCCCTGACCGAGAGCTGCTGACTGAAACCCCCAGGCCCAGTGGTGGGGACAGAGGGGCCCCGGCTCGGAGGCGCAGGTCGGGGGGAGGGGTGTGCGCTCACGGAACTGAACGCCCCCCGCGTGAGGGGGCGGCCGCGGCCTCGGCCCCGCTCGGTCCAGTGGGTCCCAGGCCCTCCGTCCCGCAGGTTGGAGCGATCGGGGACGAGGAGGAGTGGGTCACCCTCTGCGAGGAGGAGAATGAGCCGGACGCCCAGACGCTGGAGATCCCGGACCTCACGCCCTACACTCACTACCGGTGAGAGCCGCCCGCCGGGGCCCTCTGCCCACGGAGGCAAACCCAGCTGCACTCACTACCGGTGAGAGCCGCCCGCCGGGGCCCTCTGCCCACGGAGGCAAACCCAGCTGCACTCACTACCGGTGAGAGCCGCCCGCCGGGGCCCTCTGCCCACGGAGGCAAACCCAGCTGCACTCACTACCGGTGAGAGCCGCCCGCCGGGGCCCTCTGTCCACGGAGGCAAACCCAGCTACACTCACTACCGGTGAGAGCCGCCCGCCGGGGCCCTCTGCCCACGGAGGCAAACCCAGCTGCACGCGTACGACTGACACGCTTCCAGCCGCCGTAGCGGTAAACTCAGCTTTTCAGGACACGAGATGCTGTTGAGTGTCGTTCCCAGAGAGGCTGCCCCTGCTGCCAGGCCAGCAGCGTCCCTTCCACCAGCTTTGCTGGCTGGGCAGCCGGCAGGCATGGCTGGTCTATCAGGCTCAGTAGCCAAGACCCACATGGTTGCAGATGTAGGTCATTTTTTTTTTTTTATAGAACTCCACCTCTGGGGCATTAGGGTGCTGCGTGTGTGAAGAGCAGACGTCCTTGGAACGCCCTCTGCCTCACCCTCCCCTGGTCCCAGAGGCATGGGTTTCACTAATCAAGCATCTAATGTGACATGTAACCTTTGACTCTTGACCCTGAAACTTATCCAGGCAGTAAATCCTTGGCCCAAACAAAGGGTAGAATGAGGGCAGCTGCTTGAGATGCCATGATTTCCCGTAAGATTGAGGAAAGAGATAGGATTTCCAGTCATCTCAGATGCTGGGTGTGATAACGTCACTGTTCTGCCAGGATGGATGCACTTCATAGAACAAAGACTGAGAATGACTAATTCAGGGAGTAAAAGGGGAAATTACGTCTTTGTGAAGAACACTGTTTCAATACAATACTGAGGTAAAGAACCTACACTCATTTTAACATCCTTCCTAAGTTCAGAGCAGGTGAATCAAGATTCACTCATTCTTAGGGGAAAACATTCAGCATAAAATGAGCTGCCGAGGTCCGTGATCTGCCACGTGAAATTGGCGTGTGGTTTTGTTCCTTCCATTTTCCTGCGTCCCCGCTCCCTGCAGGTTCCGAATGAGGCAGGTGAACGTCGTCGGCGCCGGGCCCTTCAGTCAGTCCTCGCGGGTCATCCAGACGCTGCAGGCGCCCCCGGACGTGGCCCCCACCAGCATCACCGTCCGCACTGCCAGCGAGACCAGCCTGCGGCTCCGCTGGGTGGTGAGTCGGGGCGCGGGGGCGGGCGGGGAGCCTGGAGCTTAGGCATCGCTTCCTCCTGCCTTTGTCCAGGTCAAAGCTAATCTCGTCATTAAACCAAGAAGTAACGCACTCTACAGTTGGTTGTTGGATCTCAGACCATCCCCAGCTGTCTTATTAATTAGTAGCGTTACCCACTGGCTTCTTGGAACCAAGGCATATTCTTTAGGGAAGAAAGTTGACCGTCCCACAGGCTGGATCTATAAGTCCTTAAGCTTGGTCGACACGGAGCAGGTCCAAAGTATTTGTAAGAGAGCCAGCTTGATATTGAATCAGAACATTCACCCACAAAATTAAGCCACAATATATTAAAAGAAATTAAGTCCAGCTAAAGTTACTGACAAAGCTTCCTGTAATTAACAGAGGAAAAGTTCCAGGGAAAGTAAAAAAGACAAAGTCCAAGAATATTCACCCCAGAGTAGCTTTTCTGTGGACTCAGCCCCATAAGACAGGCTGGTGCTTGGGGACCCTCACGGGGGGCAGTCCCGAGACGGGGGCTCACCACAGACTGCCGTCCGCTTCCAGCCGCTGCCGGACTCGCGGTACAACGGGAACCCCGAGTCTGTGGGCTACAGGATTAAGTACTGGCGCCCGGACCTGCCCTCTGTGGTGCTGGCCCAAGTCATCAGTGACCGGCTGGAGCGGGAGTTCACGGTCGAGGGGCTGGAGGAGTGGACGGAGTACGAGCTGCAGATGCAGGCCTTCAACGCCATCGGCGCCGGGCCCTGGAGTGCGGCCGTGCGGGGCCGGACCCGGGAGTCGGGTGAGTCGGGCTCCGGGCCCCCCTGTGTCTCCCTGGAGAAGGACCCGGGAGTCGGGTGAGTCGGGCTCCGGGCCCCCCTGTGTCTCCCGGAGGAGGAGCTGAGCGGGCCCAGGCTTGGGGCAGACCCAGGAGTCGGGTGAGTCGGGGCTCCGGGCCCTCCTGTGTCTCCCTGGAGAAGGACCCGGGAGCCGGGTGAGTCGGGCTCTGGGCCCTCCTGTGTCTCCCGGAGGAGGAGCTGAGCGGGCCCAGGCTCGGGGGCAGACCCGGGAGTCGGGTGAGTCGGGGCTCCGGGCTCCGCTGTGTCTCCCGGAGGAGGAGCTGAGTGGGCCCAGGCTCGGGGGCAGACCCAGGAGTTGGGTGAGTCGGGCTCCGGGCCCCCTGTGTCTCCCTGGAGGAGGACCCGGGAGCCGGGTGAGTCGGGCTCTGGGCCCCCCGTGTCTCCCGGAGGGGGAGCTGAGCGGGCTCAGGCATCTCACTGGCTCATCCTTAACCCCCCCCCTCCCCCCCCGCAATCACCACCGTGTCTTTGTCGACACTCTCCTTGAGTGATTAGGTCAACCTGCCTCAGAGCCCATGACACTGCTTTGCATTTGATGATGGATTCTCCCAGGGGCTGGACTTGTGTTGTTGGCTTTAATTAGGGATGATTTTCACCACCAGTGATTGGAAGGAGGAGTATACGGAGACTCTGACGGGATCTTTATGACGCGCGGTGTTCAGGAGTTCCTCCCGACAAAGTTGTGCGTGTGGTGTGTCAAGACAGTTTCCTCTGCCGCAGAAAACAGACCCTCAAAAATTCCGTTGCTTTCGCACAATGGGAGTTTCTCACTCTTTAAAGACTAAGATGGGTGTGCCTGTTAGTGGGTCCATGGGGTGATTTGAGGACGCAGGCTCTGCCGTCCTGTAGACTAACTGCCATCTCTGCATGCAGATGCCAGAGGGGAGAGATGAGCAAAGGGTGGGCGCCTCTGCCTCTTGACACCTGCCGGGAGACCGCTCACAGCCCTTTGCTTACTGCCAGGAAGGGAGGAGAGCTTCCAGAGGTCCCTCGGCACAATGCTTATCTCCTAGGTTCCATGGACAGACTAGTCAACGGTGGTTTGCAGGACCCTTGCTGGCCTGGTTTGCGCTCGTAAAAACACAAAAAAGAGTGTTGCTGACACTCTTTAAAGACACACATACCAGCTCTTTCCACAGGTCTGAAACAGTGAGGCTTTCCCCTGAAAAAACAACATCTCTGCTTTCAGCTCACCCCACCCCCCACGCTGTCCAGCACTTGATGTATCAGGGGATTGCTTACCCTAGGCCACGTGGGCTGTTAGAAGTCATGCTCAGAATACCTTCCTGACCTCCACCCAAGATGGCTGAGATGAAGGTGGGCAGTCTGAGACAGGCAACTAGCTGCATCAGGCCTTAGCTGTTTCCTCAGAGGCTTCCTGAGCCCCGGGCAAGTCCTGTCTTCTTCATGTCTTATGTTGTATACCTTAATCTTACACATTGTTTCATACAAATCATTTGTAACGTTGACTTAGTTATATAACATTGATTCTAAAGCTAGAAATAAATATTAAAGTCTTTCGTTATTGAAAGAAAGCATTAAAGCTCTAAGTAGAGATTAAAATACCATTTAAAACAGTTTTTCTTAGAGAAAAAAAAAATAAAACACAATCGTTGAGTAAAACACTATGATTGAGGTAATAAGTAGGTTAGACGCTGCAAAAGAGAGAATTGCCAAACCAGAAGCTGAAAATGAGTGAGAATCTCAAAATACCACACAGAGACATTGACACTGGCAGTATGATAGAGAAGTGAAAAGACATAAAGACTAGACTGAGATGGTCCAATACACATTCAGTAAGATTCAGAAAGGATGAGGGGGTGGTCAGGGCAATGAGAGGGAGGAAATACATGGAGATTATGGCTGACAAATCCCAGAATTGAGGTAAGACACTGAATCAGACTGAAGACAGGAATCCCGAATAGAAAAAATAAAAATAAATCTGCACCAAATTGCATTGCCCTACAACTGCAAAATACCAGAGCTAAAGAGAAAATCTTAAAAACATTTGGACCCAGGACAACTCACCTGCCAAGACCATTTGAAGCCAACTTCTCGAGAACAGCAGAGGCCAGAAGACAATGTGGAATAATAATCCTCAAGGAACTGAAAGAAAGTAACTGTCAACCTCAAGCTCTGCACTTACCTACAGACTTTTGTTGAGAAAACAACAACTAAATATCCTGTGAAGGTGAAGAAAGTGAAATTTTAAATGGAAAATAATATTTTGGGAAAAGTTTTCAAAGAACACTCAACAAAGACAACCAATGGCAAAAAGGCTGCCTCGAGAGTGTCTGTTTGTAAAAACCTCTCCAGCTGCTAAAAAGCCATCCTTACAGTGGTCAGACAGAGGATGAGATGGGTGGATGGTATCACCAACTCAATGAACATGAGTTTGAGCAAACTCCAGGAGACAGTGGAGGGCAGGGGAGCCTGGCGTGCTGCAGTCTGTGGGGTCACAGAGAGTCAGACACGACTTAGCAATTGAACAACAACAACAAAAAAAAAAAAAACCAGTGGTCAGAGGTCATCACTCAGCATTTGGTGAAGAGGGTGAAGGGGTCTCCAGGGCACGATGGTGGAGAGTCACAGCTGCTGATGGAGTCAGGAGGGGTCAGAGGGAGCTGGGAGGAGAGGAAGCCTGCAGACTCCTTCTGGAACACAGCAGCACCTCCGAGAAGATAGCCGTATGTGCATGCTTTAAGAAGCTCAGTGCACAGACATGCAGAAAGCCAGCCGTGGAAGCATCACGCAGAACTTCTCAAGCCACATTTACATGACATATCCAGTTTTAACATGCGGTCAAGCTGATTTCATGACATCTTATATTATAAGGGTAAATGAGACCCGTAAAATCAAAGACACTATATGAGGCACAGGTGATGCTGAGAGAGAAGAAACCCTATAGAGGTGAGAGAGCAAATGAAGGAAAAATGCATTTTAAATGGTACTGTTTTTAATGAAAGGGGAGTTTCTAGGACTGTCTCAAAACTCAAGATACCAGGCTGGGAAAGGAGTTGAATCTCCCACAACTTAGGTAATGTGCAAGATTTTTTTCCCCAAATCTTAAGAACATAAATATTTTGTAACCAAACGGCAGTTTTCCCTGGCGAGACTTGAATCGGCTGAAATTCCCATCCTGAGCACTACCGTTTGCTCAGCCTGTCTCCTCGTTGGGGACCCAGCTGCGCTCTGGGCACCGAGGCCGAGCTGCCACGGTTGCCCAGTTGCCCTCACTCTCTGGGGACACGATGGCCTGCCAGTGTGTGGAGGCACCTGTTACCACGTCTCAGAAAGTCATCTGTCACATGTGGGTCTACAGTGAGAACTGGGCCCTTCTGGTCTCCGAGATGAACCGCAGGAGATGGTTAAGGATTGAGAGGTGGCCAGTTTGCGTTGCTATGACAATGGCCTCTCTCTTTGCAGAGAGACGGAAATGTAGAACTTAACGCTAGTGTCTTGATACAGTATACTTGCTCCTCTCACCTGGTTCTAAGTAAAGTGGAAAATGAAGTCGGAAAATTGTAGGTTTACCTTCGCTTTGAATGATAAGTGACACCTTTAATGCACAACTGATGCAACGTGCCAGCTTCTCGCTCACTTGTTTTTTTTTTTTACTAAAATAAGCATATGTGTCAGCAATGTCCTGGTAACCTCCTTGGAAGTTACAACACCGAGGGGGAGCCCCTGATGGGTAGAGGACATGAGTGACGCCAGGGGAGCCCCCATGGACAGTACGGGGACTCAGGGTGGGGTATGCAGCCGGCCTGCTCCCTTCAGGGGGCTGAGTTTACCAGAAACCAGGAAGATTCCGTCCCTGTGACACAAATCTGCTCAAGTAAATTAGAGTGTTTTGTTGAATGATTGAATGATGGAATGAATGACCCTCTACTGACAAAGCTGGGAAGAAAAAGTTAATCAGCCAGGTGAGCTGGCCAGCGTATTCTCTCCAGAACTGTCAGGAAGGAGGACCCCTGTGCTCGGGATGGACAGGTGCCAACAGCGGTGTGTGTGTGTTGTGGGGGCGTCAGCCAACCCACATGGCAGCCAGTCCACGCCTGGGCTCTGAGGACCATCAGTCAGACTCTGAGGATAGTCAGTCAGCCTCGTCAGTCAGGCACTGAGGACCATCAGTCAGCCTCATCAGTCAGGCTGTGAGGACTGTCAATCTCGTCAGTCAGACACTGAGGCCTGTCAGTCAGCCTCATCAGTCAGGCACTGAGGACCATCAGTCAGACTCTGAGGATAGTCAGTCAGCCTCGTCAGTCAGGCACTAAGGACCATCAGTCAGCCTCATCAGTCAGGCTGTGAGGACTGTCAGTCTCGTCAGTCAGACACTGAGGCCTGTCAGTCAGCCTCGTCAGTCAGGCTCTGAGGCCCGTCAGTCAGCCTCACTAGTCAGGCTCCAAGGATCGTCAGACTCTGAGGCCCGTCAGTCAGACTCATCAGTCAGGCTGTGAGGACTGTCAGTCTCGTCAGTCAGGCTCTGAGGCCCGTCAGCCAGCCTCGTCAGTCAGGCACTGAGGCCCGTCAGTCAGCCTCATCAGTCAGGCTCTGAGGCCCGTCAGTCAGGCTCTGAGGCCCATCAGTCAGACTCTGAGGCCCATCAGTCAGGCTCCAAGGATTGTCAGACTCTGAGGCCCGTCAGTCAGCCTCATCAGTCAGGCTGTGAGGACTGTCAGTCTCGTCAGTCAGGCTCTGAGGCCCGTCAGCCAGCCTCGTCAGTCAGGCACTGAGGACCGTCAGTCAGCCTCATCAGTCAGGCTCTGAGGCCCATCAGTCAGGCTCTGAGGCCCATCAGTCAGGCTCCAAGGATTGTCAGACTCTGAGGCCCGTCAGTCAGCCTCATCAGTCAGGCTGTGAGGACTGTCAGCCTCGTCAGTCAGGCTCTGAGGCCCGTCAGTCAGCCTCATCAGTCAGGCTGTGAGGACTGTCAATCTCGTCAGTCAGACACTGAGGCCTGTCAGTCAGCCTCGTCAGTCAGGCACTGAGGACCGTCAGTCAGACTCTGAGAATAGTCAGTCAGCCTCATCAGTCAGGCACTGAGGACCATCAGTCAGCCTCATCAGTCAGGCTGTGAGGACTGTCAGTCTCGTCAGTCAGACACTGAGGACCGTCAGTCAGCCTCGTCAGTCAGGCTGTGAGGACTGTCAGTCTCGTCAGTCAGACACTGAGGCCTGTCAGTCAGCCTCGTCAGTCAGGCTCTGAGGCCCGTCAGTCAGCCTCACTAGTCAGGCTCCAAGGATCGTCAGACTCTGAGGCCCGTCAGTCAGACTCATCAGTCAGGCTGTGAGGACTGTCAGTCTCGTCAGTCAGGCTCTGAGGCCCGTCAGCCAGCCTCGTCAGTCAGGCACTGAGGACCGTCAGTCAGCCTCATCAGTCAGGCTCTGAGGCCCGTCAGTCAGGCTCTGAGGCCCGTCAGTCAGGCTCTGAGGCCCATCAGTCAGGCTCCAAGGATTGTCAGACTCTGAGGCCCGTCAGTCAGCCTCATCAGTCAGGCTCTGAGGCCCGTCAGTCAGCCTCGTCAGTCAGGCTCCAAGGACCGTCAGTCAGCCTCGCGAGTGGACAAGGGGTTGGGGGGGGCATGGTTCCTGCCTCCCGGGCGGTCAGGCCAGGGAAGCCGTCCTTCCAGGCTCAGCGCTCCCAGCAAGTTGCCCTGTGAGGCCCGACCTGCCCCTGGGCCCTCTTTGGCTCCTCCATCTCCATCCCAACCCACCACTTGTGGAGCAACCAGGACGAGCTGGCCAACAACGGAGCAGTGTCTCCTCCAGGGCCTGCACGAGCCCTCTCATTTTTTCTTAAAGACTTGATTACAGCAGCGCCTCATTTCCTGGGGCTGCTGTAATCACGTGCCCCAGAGTGGTGGCTTCAAGCAGCAAAAATATATTCTCTCGCGGCTCTGAAGGCCAGAAGGAGGAGAGAGGAGTGTGTGCAGAGCTGAGCTCCCACAGGTGCCGGGAGGGGTGGTCCTCCCCCCGCCCAGCTCCTGGAAGCTCCTCAGCTGTGGCAGTACAAACCCAGTCCTGCCAGAGGTTGGGGGTCTCCCCACGTTCACGTCTGTCTCTTCTCAGGGATGCCAGTCCTGCTAGAGTAGGGCCCACCCCACCACCATGCGACCTCGTCAGACTAATTACATCCACAGGGACCCTGTTCCCCAGTGAGGTCACATTCTGGGCCCAGAGGGTCAGGACTCAGCATGGGAACCTGAAGGGACACAATTCAACCCACAGCAAAGAGCACGTCAGTTTGGTATAGAAGCTCTAGGAAGCAGAGTTGGGGAGCTGTGTCGTTGTGCAAACATACGTCACTTTCTGTCTTCAGACTGACTGACTACCAGAGGAGCCTTCACAGTGGCTGAGCAGAAAGAAGGCAGTGCTTATGCATGAGGCAGTAAATGAGTGAGTGAATGCGTGAGTGAGGGAGTGAACAAATGAGTAAATGAGTGAGTGAATGAGTGACAGAGGACGTGAAGGAATGAAGGGATGAATGAGTGAATGGATGGACGGATGGATGAGTGAGCCAGTCGGCAGGCTGGTCCTGGGGGTGGTCACTGAGGTGTCACAGCCCCATCACGTGTTATGTGCCCATGAGTTTCGTGAACTTGACATGTTCTCCTTTTCGACCATGGAGGCGCTTGGGGTGCTGACACCCCCTTGGCCTGGTGCCTGTCACCCCCTCCCCACCGAGAGGTGCACCTTCTAAGTCTCCCCTGCCCCCACCCCGGGCATAGATCGTAACCTCCCCTCCTCCTCTCTCCACCTGCCTGAACCCCCTCACAGTCCACATTTAGAGAGGTCTGTGAACTGTGTCTGAAAGTGAGGATTTTGTCTGAGATAAAAGTCGCAGTTCTCACCAGTTAATATAAGAATCAGACAAGCTTATTTTCTCTCTGGGTGGACTCGGGTAGCATGGAGCTCCTAAATACCCAGGATTTATGGAATTTGTTGCTAATATTAAGGAGATTTACATTTCCATGATACCCCTGCAGGTTTAATCTGATCACTGCAAAACGCTCAGAGTGCATTGCTATTTCAAGGACAACTTGATTAGAAGGGTAAAAATTAGACCTTTATTTGTAGAAGCCTTTAGACTTCCGGAGCCAATCTCTTTAACTCATTCCTTGCAGTTCCTTCAGCCGCCCCTGAAAACGTGTCAGCCGAGGCCGTCAGCTCCACCCAGATCTTACTGACGTGGGCCTCGGTCCCCGAACCGGACCAGAACGGGCTCATCCTGGGCTACAAGGTACGTGCTCAGGTGACCTTGCCCGCCTGCCTCCACGGCCCGCGAGCTCGCATGGCCTGTGCATCGCCGGCTCTGGCTGTTTCCTGGACTCCACACCCCTCCTCTCGTCTCCCTCATCACTGTCTGGGGTGAGGGTCGGTCCACCCTGGTCGCGCGAGCCCATGCGAGGCGCTCTGAGCCCGTGTCCTCCCCCAAGACGGGCGGCATGGCGGTTGTGCCTTCCCATCAGCGGTTGCTGATTTTGTAAAATGCCAAGGACGAGTCCTGAGGCCCCTACCCATGTGTCTGCAGGTGTCATCACCGCCCACGTCCGTCCTGGGTGGTGGCCCTGGCATCGAGGCTTGGACACCTCCCGGCTTCTCTGGGAGACCTTTCTGGGCCAGCCCTCTGTGCTTTTACCCAGACCCTCAAAACCCCCGTGTTCTGTTCCGTCCGCTCCCCCAGCAGCAGGACGGACCTTCCTGGGTTTGACCGTGAGGCCCCGTGTGTCTCACACGCTCCAGCCCTCTCCTTGGGCCGTCCGTCTTCTAGATCCCATTCTGTTTGCTCCTGTCCTCACGCCCCACCGCCACCCCGGGGCATCCTGATCACTCCCTTCCCACCCCTTTGGATGCAGCGATCCCCTGGCCCAGCTCTGAGAGCAGCGCCCACAGCCCCACCTGGCCGTGGACAGGCCTCCCTCCCGACCCCCGCCCTTCACAGCCTTCCGGCCGCTGCTCCTGCTGGCCAGCTCCCAGGGGACGAGCTCTGGGAGTGAGGAGCTGGCGGGCTGTGGAGGGGCCGTCTCAGAGTGGCCACCTCTGCAGTGAGAGCAGTGAACGGCCCCGGGGTGGGGTGTCGGGCTCAGGGGTCCCCAGGTCGTCCGAGGCAGGAGGCCCGTCTCCTAACAACCATGCTGCCTAGGTTGGCCGCTGCTCCTTTCACAAGAAGCGGGATGTCTCTGTGTTCATGTTGAGCCCTGGTTTTAGGGGCTGCCACCGGGGACCTCAAATCCTGTAAATTACAGTGAGTGTCTGGCTCGCCCAGCCAGCCAAGGGCTGGGTCATTGCTGCAGCCAACTTCCAATCTCCAGGAAATTGCTGCACTTCCATCTTTCCCCAAAAAACGCCAGCGGTTAGGAATTAGATCCCCATGCCCTCCACCAGCCGCCCTGGGGGAGGACCCTGGTCCTCACCGGTGGTCCTGAGCCCCCAGGCCCCTCCTCACACCGCCTCCCCTCCCTGCCCTCTGTGTCGCCGCTCAGATCCTGTTCCGGGCCAAAGACCTGGACCCTGAGCCCCGGAGCCACGTGGTGCGCGGGAACCACACGCAGTCGGCGCTGCTGGCGGGCCTGGGCAAGTTCGTGCTCTACGAGCTCCAGGTGCTGGCCTTCACCCGCATCGGGAACGGGGTCCCCAGCACGCCCCCCATCCTGGAACGCACCAAAGACGACGGTACGTCGGGGCCATGCCTCTGCCCCCCACCCCGGTTTGCTGTCCCCGTCCACACCCTTTGGATGGTGGTCATTTTCAACTTAATTTTCAGAACACTTCTTCTCCCCTCCTTTCAGCAGAGGAAAATGAAACAAAGTTGTTTTGTGACCACAGAGCGCTCCTACAGCCAGTTTCAGCCAGAGTGTTTACAGGTTAGCCGTGAGCCTGAAAGGCCGGATGGGCCAGGCCAGGAAACCTCAGGCCACTTCTGGTGAAAAGCCCTAGGTTCCCTGGGGTGACCCGCTCTCGTCTGCATAATGAGATTATTACAAGCCCCCTCAGAGTGCATGTTTGAAGGGCTGGGGTGCCCAGGTTCCCAACCCCAGAAACAAGTACCTCTTGACAGTTGTCTAAATCCTCAGGGATGTTTCTCCACTTTGCAGATGTCAGCCACCCAAGGTTAGCTCCTGTACACGATCTTTGTTAACTACACTGTGGCAAATATTCTTCCCCACCTCCCCAGAAAAGCCAGGCTCAGATTCAGCTGAAAGTGAGGCACCAGAGATTTTCTTCAGCATTTTTACTGAAGGAATTAAATCAGCCTGGAATGCGCTCTAACTGCTGAGATGATACCCTCCTCCCCGTTTGCTGGGAGACAGCTCGGGATCTGGGCCCCGCCTGGGTCAGAGGAGGGAGTTCCTCGAGCATCGTCCTTCCTCCAGGGCTGGTCTCAGGGCAGCCAGGGGCTGAAAGGGACCCTGTGACCTGAAAGCCATGTCTTTGCAAAACTGTGTGTTGTGTCCAGGACCACCTGAATGAACAGTAACGGGACATTTAATAACCGTCCCTCAAACTTGGGAAGATATTCTTCCCAAAGCACAGGCAGCAGAATCGTGGACTGATGTCTGTTTTCTGCCACAGTCTGTGATATAAACTTGTTTCCCCTTCCCCTCATTTCATCACGATGCAAGCGATCACCCATGGGGACAGTGAGGGGCAGAAGCCACAGAAGACAGACCAGACGTCAGAGTTTCCCATTTGTGAATCGATCCTGGCATGTGAGCCCGTGGCCTCCTTCCATTTATTTCACCAAAACACAGGGTTCAGAACACAAGTTTATAATTTAAAATACCATTCTCAACTTACTAGCTTGAGGCAAAATTCAGCAGCCCTGCAACGACTGTAACACACGTCATTTTATTTCTATTTGATTGTTCCATGCCTATTACCTCTTGCCTGGGAAGAGTCAGTTCTTAAGTTCCAATGAGAAGTTCCCACGCTGGCCACACATTTACTAGCTTGTCCATTTAAGTAAATATATTTTACAGTGTCTAGGACGCTGTTATTCAGTGGTGCCTGCACACACAGCTAGTTTTTGAATTACTGGTGCACCAGACCGTGAAGAAGAACTATTATATGCATTTGTGGACATCGCCTCTTGATTTTCTGGGACGATGCAGGAGAGGGCTTGTGCATCTAAGAGGAAGGCCATTGTTGTAGCCGTGTTATTTGGTCAATCCCTGTAACCTCCATTGGAAGTTGGGAGGGACGTTCAGCCACCCTCTTCACCTGACACCTGCTGTGTGGACGTCCAGACCGGGAGAGGAATCAGCTCAGAGTGGCGAAGTCTCTACTCTCACTTGATGTGCCCTCTCCCATGCTACTTAGCGACTGTAGCGGCCAGCTTTCGGCAACGCTCAGGACTCCCAGCCTGGTTCCTGAGCGCTGCAAAAGTCACCTTCCCAAAACTCAGAGAGATTCACCCACGAGCAGTGTCGTCAGCAGTCGTGACTGTCCTCGGCCAGCCCACAGGACCCTGCGAAACCCCGCCATGTACCCACGTGACATCCCCGGTGGGGCCTGATTCTCAGGTCTTTTTTTTTTCCCCCTTCAGCCCCAGGCCCGCCCGTGAGGCTCGTGTTCCCGGAGGTGAGGCTCACGTCTGTGCGGATCGTGTGGCAGCCTCCAGAGGAGCCCAACGGCATTATTCTAGGTAAGGGAGCGGCGGGGATCACAGCTCAGAGAGAAATGACAATTAGATTGATTCCATCCATTTTTATTAGATGTCTAAAAGGTTAAAAAAAAAAAATCCCATCCACAGCAGCCTGGCATTTTCTGAGCCGAGAGACCACAGCCCTGTGTCTCCTGCTCTAAGGGTTCTTTGCAGAATGAAATTTACATTCTGTTCGCCCAGAATCTGTTCACGGTTCACGGCAGTACCATTTGTAATTGACCTTCCCTCTGCTCAGAAATAACCCAGTTATTTTGACGTGTGTTTGGAAAACAGCGGGCTGGCTTTTCATAGAAGATTCCCATGGGCCTTGCTCCAGGGTCTGGAAGCATCTCTCTTCTGCTGCAGGGCTTGCACCCAGGCCTTCGAGGAAGTTTTCCAAGTGAACTGCGTGCTTGGGTCCCAGGGAAGCGGTTTGCTTTGAACTTGGTGTTCAGGGGGCCAGCTCTGATAACTTGGGTGAAGAGCCTTAATTTGCCCCAGTTTCCCAAAGGCAGCAAGTTTTATTTTTAAAGATCATCAGTCCGTTGATTTTTTCACCCTTTCACTGTGACAAATCCGGAGCCTCTGATGTGCCAGGCCTTGTGTGTGGGGGTGGGGGGCGGTGGGGAGAGGAGGGCGGAGGGGAGGCGGGTAAGGAGTGAGTGAGACGCTGGCAGGGCAGGTCCTCAAAGGGGAGACATCAGCGACAGGACTGCACGGTCCTGTGTGTGCGGGGTGCGCGCGCTCAATCCCTCCTTCACGTCCAACTCTGCAGCCGCATGGACTGTGGCCCGCCAGGCTCCTCTGTCCATGGGGTTATCCAGGCAAGAAAACTGGCGTGGGGTGCCATTTCCTCCTCCAGGGGATCTTCCTGACCCAGGGACTGAACCTGCTTCTCCTGCATCTCCTGCGTTGGCAGGCGGCTTCTTTAGCACTCAGCCACCCGGGAAGCCCTCGATGTGGGGAGGTTCCACAGAACGCCCTGCAGGGCAGCGTCTCCTGGATCAGGGGCTCAGGGCTGGACGGTGTTTTCAGCCTGGAACTTGAGGATGAGTGTTGGTAAACAAAATATTGGGTCCGCTCGCCCGCAGGCGGTAAAGCCAATCTGACACCAGGCCGTGGAGAAGGCAAGTGCAGTGTTTACTGCCAGGGGACAAGCAAGGCGTCAGGGCAGCTGGTGCTCAAAACGCCCGACTCCCCAGGGTTTCAGCAAACGCTTTTAAAGGCCAGTGGGGGGTGTGATCAGCATGCGCTGTACTGTGGCTGTCGGACAGTGAGGCAACAGGCGGGGTCACAGGGGTTGGCCCAGCACTCCTCAGGCTCCGCAGACCTGGGGGCCGAGTGCTCAAGGTCACCCTGCAGTCAGCGGCTCTCCTGCAGCGGGGGTCTCAGCATCTGTGGGACAGCTGAGGGACAGCACACACTGTTCCTGGGAGCTTCAGAGAGGGGCCCCAGCCCAGGATACAGGGAGCAGGCTGTCCCGGGAAGACCCAGAGGGTCTGCTCCGTCACATGGGTGGGTTCCCGAGTCTTGAACCAAACGCTGCCTTCCGCCTGTGGGAGCATAAACATCCCTGGGGGGTGTGGGCCAGCCGGGCTGTGAACCGCTGGGAAGGTGTTGCGTCGCGTGCAGGAGAGGCCAGCGGCCCAGACCTTCCCACCTGGGCCTTTGAGGGCCCGTGTGTCCCCCGGGGCCAGGCTGGCCCTGAAGTACGGTCCTTCCTCCTCCTCACCCACCACAGACCCCAAAAATGTCTGCTCGGGTTGCAGGTAATTTGACAGTCACACCCTAAACACTGCTTACAAATGGCAGTAAAACATACCACTTACACCTGCTCTCCAGGTGAGGATTGTAAGATTTTGTTTGAAAAAGGGTTTCACTTCATTTAAAAAAAAAAAAAAAGTTTGAAAATCTGTGCCAAGGGAGTCCGCCAAGGACCTTGAGCAGCAAAGGGACATGATCAGATTTGTCTTCTGGACAACAACTGGCAGCCGTGAAAGGGCGAGCAGCAAGGCAGATACTGCCAAGCCCCGGCTTCATTAAGACGGGCCCGGGGCACGCTCGCCATCTGCACGGCTCAGCCCTGTCCTCTGCGGCCCCGGGAGGCGCTGCTGTGTGAGGACGGCACTCCCGAGCCAGGTCACCAAGGACCTGGACATTCTGGCCACTAAAACCACAGCCATCATGGAGGAGCCTCTGTTACAGTGTGCGTCTCAGACCCCGTGCAGCTGAGAGGCCCCGGCCGGCTGGTCTAAGGCCCTGGGGCGCTCATGGTCTGTGGAGCTGACGCTGCTCTCGAGGTGCCCGGAGCCCACACGCAGGCAGGGCTGCCCTCCTCTCTGCAGCCTGTTATGGAAGCAGCAGGACAAACCGTCTGATCACCGCCCACTCCCTGGGAGAGGAGCCCCAGTGTGCTGAGGAACAAGACGCACGTTCGGAGCAGAGATGTGAAGTCCCCCCACCTGGCCCCCCGCGGGTCCCCCCCACCCACCCACACACAAACACACACCCCACCTCGGCTGAGACCCGGCAGTCCCAGTTCTGTGATCATCTCCGTGCTCTCCGCAGCCCTCCCGGGCCGATGAAAATCGGTTCTGACAGCAGCGCTCCGCGGGAGCGGGCAGAGGAAGGCCTGCCCTTCCCTGTGTTAGCACACACAGACACGTGCTCGGCTTTGTGACTGCGACTTTGAGCTGCTTCTTCCAGGACTTCTCTGAAACCCCGGCAGGGCTGCGGCCTCAGCCAGCGCTGGGCGGTGACCCTTCCCGAGTCCCCTGCCAGGAAAGACCCCCGTCCCCGGATGCTGCTCCACCCCTGAGAACCACATCAGAGGGCACCTCCGCCTGCTGCCTCCCCTCCCCACCCATCCCCACCTGGGCCGGGCTCTTCTCCTCTTGGCCCCCAAAGCTTCTGCGCCCAGTCGCCACACGAGTCCCCCAGGAGCCCGGAGTCCCCCGTCCACAGAAGCTCAGCGGCTCGCTTGAGAATCATGTCCCCTGCTTTTACTGGTCTTTAACTTTTTCTGATTGTGAAAGCAACGTGTACAATGATAATTCAGACCACAATGCAGATAATTTAGATACCATTTCACAGTCGTCAGAAGCACAGCAGGTCTGATGGTCCCCAGGAGAGGTGAGGAGGCGGGGAGAAGCCTCACGCGCTCTCCCCGGGAGCACAAGCGTAGCTGCCGAGGGGATGACCAGGGCGGGTGCACCCCCCCACCCAGCCGCCCCGCTCCAGGCCTTAACTCTGAGAAATCCTCACTCCGGTTCGCAGAGCAAAACGCACAGAGAGTCACGGCAGACTGCTTTAAATAACAGGGAATTTAGAAAAGAGACAACTGGACACAACCCAAATGTCCATCAGTGAGGCGATGAGAAGGTGAACCGTGGTCTGTTCATACAGAGAAATCACAGAGACCGTTAAAGTAACGGCCGCGCGCTCCAGGAGGTGCCATGAAAAAGCCTCACAAACATCTGTTGCAGGAAAAACAAGTTGCAAAAACATCCCCCCAGCTCGAAAATGTCTCAGCACCCTTGAAAACTCTGCAGACACGACCAGTTGTCATGTATGAGTACACACCTGTGGTGAAGCTGAAGCTCCAATACTCTGGCCACCTGATGACTCACTGGGAAAGACCCTGATGCTGGGAAAGATTGAAGACAAAAGGAGAAGAGGGCGGCGGAGGATGAGACGGTTGGACGGCATCACCAGTTCAACAGATATGAACTTGGGCAAACCCCGGGAGACGGTGAGGGACAGGGAGGCCTGGCGTGCTGCAGTCCGTGAAGTCGCAAAGAGCCGGACACGACTGAGCAGCTGAACAGCAATGTAGTGAAAGCCGCATGCCGACAGGCGCCGGTGGCCGGGGTTCAGAGCCCACCAGGGCCCCTTTGCTCCTCGCTTTAGAGTGACTGGCCTCCCTGCCCCTTTGTATCCCCAGATCCTCAGTAAGGCGGCCTGAGGTTCCGCTCAGGCATTGCAGACAGACTGGGGTGGGGGGTAGCTCACTTAGCCCCTCTGGGCCAGGCTGCCCGCCTCAGGGGGGACCCGTGATCAGACCTCCCGGGTATCGTGCAGGGCACCGAAAACCCAGAATAGCCAGTGCCGTTCGGCGCCGGCTGGACGCTGTGGCCCTTCCGCACCTCCTCCCTGCTCTCGGACCAGAGCGGTCTCCTCCCCGTTGCTGTGTCTGCACTCAGCGTTTCTCTGTGTCTATCACAGGCGTGTTGCAAGGCTTCATTCTCCATCACCCTGGTGGCTCCAGCGGAAGGTTCCTGCTGAGAGGCAGCTTGGGGCCAGGTTATAGGATGCCCCCAAGGCACTGAGACGTCTGGGCATAGATCTCTAGTCCCGGAGGTCCTTGAAAATCACAAAACCCCAGGTCAGGAGGGGGTCGGACTCTGAGGCTGCGGAACACAGCCCTCCACCTCCCCCGATGCCCTCTCGGGCTGTGAGGCATGTAGTGGTAATTGTAACAAACATTGTCTAGGTAACCTGTCACCCGGATATTATTACCGCCAGCTCACCAAATTGTAGATGCTGCAGAAAGACGGGAAAACAATTTCTAAAGATTCAGATTGGTGTTCACAGGGGAGAAAGGAAAACATCTTTTTTCAAGACTCACTTTACGTCCAGGGACCTAGAGTCGGCGTCCCCACTCCTGCGGCGTGGCCTTCTGAGCACATAAACATCTCTGCAGCGAGAGCTTTTGTAATCTGTATCAAAAACATGTTCTTTCATTTCCGAAAGAGATTAACAGCATGAAATACTGGAGGTGCCTACAGGGAGAAACACTTGCTTATTTGCGTAAATATTTTACCGGGAGAGCTCGCAGCGTTTAGAGCCTTCCTTGGGGGTTCGGGGGGGCCACCCGAGAGCGGTCGTCCCCCCCTCCTCATTTGCTGCTGCTTCACAGTCGCTCAGGTGCTGCGAAGCTCGAGTGACGTGTGTGCTCCTTGGGCCGCAAGGGTCTGTCCCTCCAGACAGGCCGCATCCCCACCTCCACGCGGTTAGAAGTGTTAGGAAAAACGCCGCAGGAGGAAAAAGCCGCCTCTAAGGACCGGTGGTAAAGGCCTTTATTAAGCGTCGCTCTCTGGCAGAACTCCCGGGGGCTGGTGAGTGAGGAGACAAAGGGAGTCTGCAAGGTATGAGGGGTGGGGAGGGGTTTTATAGTCCAGGCCAGGTCTTTTCATATAAGGAAGAAAGCGCGGGCTACAGCGGTGGTCAGTGTCCGAGGGCTCTATGTTGGTACCTGATTGGGCCAGGCTGCAGGGGGCCAGCCCCTGGAAGTTTAGCCAGCCTCTGGAATTTGCCTTGCAGCACTTTCCCGGGGGCATGCCCCGACCTTTCAAGAAGTTGGCCTGCCTGTGGGAGCCGAACCTTGACCTTTGGCTTATTACAAACAAGGGTGTAATTAGGGGGACTCTGCTGAGAATTAGGAGCCCAGCTGAATAGGATCTGTGTTAGCAAACGCGTGGTTTGCTCCACTGTTGTATTTGTCTGCCCCCCACCCTTACACGGAGAGACTGCAAAACCAGCAACCCAGGCGGCATCTGGGCTAGGCTGACGCTTGCCCCCCGGGGAGACTCAGCCACTGTGGGTTCCCTGAGTCAGGAGTGGGCACTACGGGGCCGTCGCCACCCACAGTGCCTTCCGGGGGGTCAGCAGCCCCGTGCCCTCTTTGCGGCTTTGGCCTCAGGGCCCCAGGATGGTCCCCAAACAGACAATGGACAGAACTCTCAAGTGTACACCGTTTGTCTACCCAGGAACCACCCAGTCCTTAGAAGGCCTTGCCACCACCTGGGAGGTCTGCCCTCGACTCTCCAGAGTCGATCTGGGGTCTCTCTGTCAGCTCCTTTGGCCGAGATGCCTCCTGCCCCACCCCCCGCAAAGGCCCCCCATCCTTGGCTGCCTCTTCTCTGACTCTCCCCTACCCACCCCCCCCGGCCTTCCCCGCAGATGGCTCGGAACCCGCCTCCAGCCTGTGGTGCCCGCCTCTTTCCCTCCTGGCTTTCTAGCGAGCGACGTGTCCTCATCTTCCGGGTGACTTTGAGCTGCTTGGGTTTCTGCAGCCCATCGCTTTCCACCTGCATCCCCGTGGGTCGCACGTGGCCGTGCCCCTCTAAATGCCCCCGTGACCCCCGGGACCTTCCACTGCGGCCGCCCCCAGCCCTCTCCTCCCGCTGGGGACCCAGATCCGCGTTCCTTCCTCACGCAGCCACACCCTCTGACCTCGTAGCTGAGACTCAGCTCCTGTTTCTGAGCTTGCTGGACCCGGAATCAGATAAGGAGCCTTTTCCGCCCAAACACCCCCGTCCTGCCTGGCTCCCGATCCATGTTCCCAAGCGTGCGGGCCAGGGCTCGGCCACTGCTCTTGCCTGCTCCTGTGCAGAAGGCTCTCTCCTGCTGGTCGAGCCTGTGTCGAGGTGGGTAGGGGCGTTCATCCTCATGGTCACGGCACTGCAGAACGGGACCGCAGGGACACGGTCCCTCTTCTAGGGCAAAGGACAGGAAGGTGCTCCTAGAGTCCAGGGCTGAGGCGTTTTCTCCCAGGCGCTCCTTGTGACCTGGATCAGAGACCAGCCCAGGTTTCCCATGGTTCTCCGGAGTCTCCTGGAGCCCTCGGGGCCCAGGCAGAAACGCCCCGTCCGTCCAAAAGAGACAGAGGAAAAGGTGTGAGCGGGGGCCGTGTGAAGGCGCCCACACAGGCAGGTGGAGGTGAGGTCCAGGGTCACCCCGGGGTCGTGCCCTGAGGGCGGGGCGGGGAGTAGGGGTGGAGCCTTTGGTGGAGGGCAGACCTGAGCCTGCCCGGGAGGCAATTAGTGGCTCCCGTTTAATCCCCAGATTGCAGCCCACAAAGACATGCCTTTGAACAAAATC
Organism: Cervus elaphus; assembly: GCF_910594005.1. NCBI lineage: Eukaryota > Metazoa > Chordata > Mammalia > Artiodactyla > Cervidae > Cervus > Cervus elaphus. The sequence goes on along the minus strand of NC_057824.1, from coordinate 53,024,886 downwards.
TCAGTTTCACCCCAGGATTTTTAGCTCCAGCAGCAGATAATCTGAGCAGAGGTGAAATGTGGTCAAGAACGAGCAATAACAAAAGCGCATCAGTAACCACATGCGAATCCTCGTTAATTCAGACTCTCCGGGTGGAAGGCGGTTTGAATGATCAAGGAGTCTTCATCACACGTGACTCTCCGAGACACAAAGGGACATGTGACCGCCGGCTGGTGGGCTCCGTGAGGGGTGGAGCTGCCCCTGGATGCCCCGTGTTAGCTGCGCGGCCGTGTCCCCTGGGGTCCCTGTGCCTGGGAGGTGCTGGGCAGGTGTTTCTGCTCCTCCCGGCCGTCTCGGGTAGAGTCAGCCTTCTCACAATCTGGAAAAGAAACCTGGTCGACTCAAGTCTACCCAGAAATTCAGTGTGCTCACACGCAGGGCCCAGGGCCCGGAAGTGCATACGCGTGCCTGTTTTTAATGCAGTTACTTTCTGCCTCTCTGAGGGCAGAGGGTAGGGTTGGAGTCCCTTCTTCACGAGGCGTGGTGTTTCCTCAATGGCCGAGCTCACTCTCCCCGGGGACACGCCTCTCTCTCGAGGTCTTTAAAATATTATGTTTGACCATGGTCTTGTTGGAGGTCGGTGTCTGCCTCTGTAGTCTTTGTGCTTGGTCGTGAAGTTCGGTTTGTCTTTGCAGAATACCTTTCCTTAATTCCTTGCTGTAGCTCAATTACTTTCGTACGGGGCACAGGCTGACTTTCCTCTGGTGGCCGGGTGGACACAGGGGTCATCGGCTGTGTCCCGCCACAGACCCCCCAGTCCCCTGTGAGACCTGCTGTAGCTTCTGTGGATGAACCACGTGCCCGCGTGGCTGGTGCTGCCCCCACCACATCTGACCCCCCGGGCGCCCCTCGAAATCTGCTGAACACGGGCCCCGCCCTGTGCCACAGTCTCCTTGCCAATCCCGACAACATACCAATAATGATACAACACGTGGAAGTTGGAGTAGAAGTCCTGAGGTCAGAGCTGGCGTAGGAAGGCGGGTTCGCATCACTGTGGTCGCAGTGGGTGAGCTTCTGGAGAGAGCTGGGGGTTAATACAGAAGAGTATAATGGGGAGAAATGGAGCAATGACGTAGCTGATCCGGATGGCGTGACAGGCAAGGGGGGCTGAGAGAGGAAGGGGGAGGCGGGCGCTCCCCCAGGGGGTGTGCACTGCCGGGCCTGCAGGGGGAGGGCTCTGCCCAGGTGGGCACGCTGACCACGTCGCCCTCTTTTTCCGGACACTGGGTGTCCAGGTGTCTCAGAGCTGGGTCTGCAAGTCCTCTGCCGCTGTAGACGCGGGCGGAGGGACCGGCAGGGCCTGGTCTTCAGGGAGACCTGGTCCTTAATGACATGACTTCGAGCAGCCATGGACCCTTGATGATCAGGGCACTCGGAGAGACAGTCTGAGCTGACGGCCCGCCCGGAGCTGATGTGCAAGCCTCCTCCCGCTTCCTTGACAGCGGGGAGTGCTGTCTCTGGGGGAGCCCCCCACCCCACCCGCTCAGAGCCACAGGGGTGGGGCTTCTGGGAAGCAGGAGCGCTGGGCTGGCAGGAGGAAGACGGATGTGCAGACAGACAGACAAACAGCAGACACAGGGTCTGAGCACAGGCGTGAGTGCCTCCAGGGCTGCCTGCTCCAGGGAGAAGGGCGCTCCAGGCAGGGAGACCCTTGAGGGTCGAGGGCAGAGCTGCTAGAAGGTGGGGGCAGGGGGAAGAGAAGGCACCCACCCTCTGTGCTGCTCCCAAGCATCCTCCGGGCCGGGGGCCACAGGGAGGAGGAGGCTGTGCTCACGTTGAGTTCCGCGAAGGATGGAGAGGGGGCCTAGCGCCCCGAGGCCCCCTTCACCCCGGGCCTGGCTTCCCTCTCAGGGCCCGGCCTGCAGCTCAGACGCCAGCCCGGGAAAGGGAGACAGCGCAGAAACCCAGGGCTCGGAAGGGTGTGCCGGGTGGGGACTGGGGGCTTCCCCGTGGGGGAGGGACGCTGACCAGCGGTCTTCGTGCCCCGACCACCCCCCACCCCCAGGCTACCAGATCGCCTACCGCCTGGCCAGCAGCAGCCCCAACACCTTCACCACTGTGGAGGTCGGCGCCACAGTGAGGCAGTTCACGGCCACTGAACTGGCCCCGGAGTCCGCGTACGTCTTCCGGCTGTCGGCCAAGACCAGGCAGGGCTGGGGGGAGCCGCTGGAGGCCACGGTCATCACCACCGAGAAGAGAGGTGAGACCCAGAGGCCAGACTCAGTGTCAGCCAGTGGTGGGGAGAGGCCCCGTGTGCCTGGGCGGGGGGTGGGGGGTGGCTGCGCCAACTGCGAGCTTATCAAGCACGTCCTGAGTCCTTCCTGGAGCCAGACACAGAGCTGGTCCACACAGCCTGACACTCGCCATAGGCCTGCATCCTCAGCCCTGATCGTCTGGGGTTCAAGGAGAGAGACTGCCCCTCTTCCCCCTCCCCCTTCTCCCCTCCTTCCCACCAGAGGTGCCAGAGCCCCCTGCCGGCTCCTCCCCCGGGAAGCAGGTAAGCCATACTTCCAGAGTCGGGGAGCCAGGAGCCGCAGGGCTGAGTGGCCCCCACCCACCACAAGGGGACAGAGAGCCCCAGGCCCCGATTCTTGCCTTCCCACTCAGAGTCCATGCAGCCCCTGCTGAGGGAGCAGGAAACAGGTTTGCTCAAGGTTTGATGTGACTTAAGCTGAGTCTGAGAGGAGATTCAGACATGAACTCCATCGAGAGCAACCCTGTTCCCCGCCCCAGCCCCCAAGTGCCCCTGCCTCCCAGCAGCCCCCCATCCCGCAGCCCCCGTGGCTCAGCGTGGGGCCCAGGAGAGCCAGGCCCCTTCCCGTGGGCCGCAGGGAGGGGAGTTAGCTCCGGGCCCCTCACAGCCATCCCCATGGGGCTGGCAATCAGCTGCGGCGTCATTTCACCCCGCACGTCCTGACCAGAACCCACACTCGTCAGGATGCACAGTTCAGCAGTGATTCCTGCCCCGTGGGGCTTCTGTGTTGACGTGGATGGGGTGAGGACACCAGCTGGCCGGCGAGTTACCCCCACGCAGAAACGGGTCCCGGCCCTGCTCCCCGCATCCCAGTCCCTATCCCAGAGGCTCAGAGTCGCCCCCAGGCAGCCCGCTCCACAACCTTTATGGGCTCAGGCCCAGGTCAACGTCCAGGGAGAGCAAACCAGTGTTGAAGAGGCGCTGACCCAAAGTCAGAAAGAGGGAGAGTGTCCGGAGGAGCCTGGGAGTGTTGGGAGCGCCCAGGTGTTGCTCAGGATGCCTGCACCCGAGTGCCCATGGGGAGTGTGGACGGGCCCATCCGCAGTCTGCCTGCTTCCGCTCCGAGGGTGGAGCGTGCTGGGACTAAACGGGGTCTCCAGCCAGGTCCGGCCAGAGTCCGGGACCCGCACATCACTGTGGATGACTGCCCGCCCGCCGGCCATCTGAGCTAGGCAGCCAGCGCCCCGGGGCCTCTCGGGGTGCCCCGACCCTGACCTGCTGTCCTCTCGGCCGCAGAGCGGCCCGCGCCCCCCAGGGAGCTCCAGGTGCCCCAGGCCGACGTGACGGCGCGCAGCCTGTGTCTGCGGTGGGTGCCGGGCAGCGACGGCGCCTCCCCGATCCGGTACTTCACGGTGCAGCTGCGCGAGCTCCCCGGGGGCCGGTGGCAGACCTACTCCTCGTCCGTCAGCCACGAGGCCACGGCCTGTGTCGTCGAGAGGTACGGAGAGGGTGGGGAAGGCCCTGCCCGGCGCGCCCCCCACCGGCTCCCGCCTGCCCAGCAGGGAGACCCACACTGCGAGCCCGCGTCTGCCCCCTGGCCAGCCCTCCCGCGCTGGGACCCGGCAGTCCCGAGGCCCACCCCGGCCTCTTCCTGCCTGTCCTTCTGAGCTCTGTCCCTCCCCACTGCCCCCGAGCCCCGGGGCTGACGGGGCTGCCCAGTCCCTGAGGCAGATGGCAGCCCAGCCTGCCCCTGGCACCATGTCGCAGGCCCGGGTCATGGTCAGGGAGACGACCCTCCTCCGTGCTCCAGCCCCGGGCCAGCAAGGCACACGTCTTCCGCCTGCTGCCGTCCGTGGCGCTGCAGTGATGGCCAACGGCAGGAACAGGGCTCCCCGCCCCCCGAGCCGGCCATCTGGTGACTGCTGGGTGCGGGGAGGCCATGGACTTGCTTTGTCCTGGTCCCACCTGGGCCTCTTGTCTGGGCCACACCTGCTTCATGGTGGAGGAGGTGAGGGCTGGGGGGCGTTAAGTCGCCTGCCAGGTTCTTCTAGATGGAACCGTCTAGATGGGCAGGCCTGGGGAGAAGCCGTGGGTGGTGGGGTTGGCGGTGGTCCAGGGCGGCCCAGGGAGACGCCCGGCATCACTTCTGTCCTTCCTCTCAGTCCCAACTGCACCCCTCCCTGCAGACTCACACTCCAGGGTGCCCGGCAGCGGGTACCCCTGTCTTTGTGGGTCTAGAGCCCTTGCCAGGACCTCCTAGGAGGGTGGAGGAGGCCAGACGTTGCTTGTCTAGCTGACCACCTCTCCTCTCCCAGCTCCCGAGAACCCCATGCTGGGTGCTCTGTTACATCCCCGTCCAGCTGCTCGATGAATCCCAGGACAGCTCGGGGGGGGTGGTGTTGGGGGGAAACAGGGTCAGAGGTCAGCCGTCGCCTGCAGCCCCGCCAGCGAGGGGCACACGTGGCCTCCCCCTTCCCCTCGCCAGGCCGCCTGTCAGAGCCCGGCTGAGCCCACTGAGGGGGCGGGTTGGGAACTGGGCCAGGCCTGGAGTGTGGCCCTGTCACTTTCCCACATGTGACCGCCAGCACGGGGCTGAAGGAGAAGGGGACCCCCCAGGTCCGAGGAGCCCTGCTCACCTGGCATACCGCACTCCAGTGCCCCGGGCGTCCAGCCTAATTAGGATGTGCCGCTGGACGTAAATAGCGCCACCTCCTCATGTTAACCGTCAGAAAGAAGGACCATAAAATCCGGCCACCCCTCCTGTCACGGAGCCTCCTAGAATCAGAGCAGTGGTCTGCTGGGGGTTCCCCGTGGGAAAGGAGAGGTCCGAGTGTCAGGACCGACGGGTAAATCTGGTGGGAGAGAGTGTTGCCAGCTTCCTGATGGGCCAGAACCAGGACACACACTTCCTTCCCATCAGCTGGAAGCATGTCACAGGCAGAACCCTGGGGAAGGAATATTTCGTACCACCGTGTAATCTTCCCTCCTCCTTCAGGGTCCTGACAGCTTCTTTTTCTTTTTTTTTAAACACTCATTTTACATTTTTTACTCATGCCAGTTGTGTGAAGTCCGCTAGTGGCCAAAAGTCATATAACATGTAAACAGAAGTTTAAAACAGAAAGTTTAACCACCTAAACCGTGTGCCTGTACCTGGTGACGGTAGGTCCGGAGCGCTGGGGGAGGCTGGGGTCTGGGGACTGATCTCAGTGTCACCGCTTCTGGGATAGTCGCTTCCCACAGAGATGTAACTCAGTGAGGAGAAGGGCCCTGGGACACAGCACGTGGACGTCATGGGTGTCCCTCGGGACAGGGCTGTGACGGCTGTCGCTCCCAGCGACGGTGGGCCCTGCTGCGTCTCTGAACGTGCCATCTCCAGCAGCCTATGGGGAGACGGGAAAGAGAAAGGAATGTTTATTAGGCACCTGCTGTGTGACCAGACTCCTCGAGGCAGGCTGTGCAATAGAATTTCCTCTGGAAGTGCAGATACCATCTCCTCCGTTTCCACAGATGAGCCGAGTGAGACTCCAGAGAAATTAAACGAGGTGCCCCAGTTAGGAGAGGTGGAGCCGGAATCAGAATTCCCGCTTGGCCCTCTTCAAAGCCGAGGCTGGAGGGGGTCTGGGGGAGTGAACAGAGCAGAGCTGCGGGGAAATCGGAGGGTTTGTTCCTCCTCCGTTTTTCAAGTGGTCCTGGAAGTTTTGTTCTACTCAGCAGGGAGCGAGGGGAGGTGGTGATGAGGACAAGTGCTGGGGGTAGAGGGTAGACCAGTCGTCCAGAGGAGCCAGCAGAGGACAGAGACCAGGCTTGGTAACCACGGTTGCCTCTCCAGGGCAACAAGCTTCTGAGTCACTCTGTGCCTATTTCCAGGCACCAAGCAGGGCTTTCCTGCTGAGACAGGGAGACCTGAAGCTCAGTGACCCCCAGGGACACTCGTGGGTCCTCTGGAGGAGGGAAGCCTGCTCAGCGTGGGGCGAGGCCAGGAGCTCTGATTCCCGGTCCCCTGGCCCCAGCCTGTCCGTCTCAGACCCGGGCCCACTCGCCCAGCCATCAGGTCATCCTTCACTGCCCCCGTGATGTGCCCCCGACTCCCTGAGACCTCAGAGGTCAAAAAAGAAAGGGTGGTCTTCAAAGAGCTTGATCTTTGGCCTCAGTTCCCAAAATCCTTAGAGAACAGTGAAGTGCTAAATGTAGTAAGCCACAGGCACTACCGTGTTCCAAATAGCAGCGCCCTAGACACAGTCCACGGGGTCCCCAAGAGTCCGGCATGGCTAAGTGGCGGAGCACGCACGCACAGGTGATCAAAGTGCTGCGTCTGAACACAAGGGTCCCTTCCAGGGCCCCCACCACGTCCCCAGCCTGCGCTGACTTTCACGTGTCCCCTTTGCAACCCTCCTGAGCAACTTCTGGGGCAGATAACGTCCCCCTGCATTCGTTCCTCCAGCGAGCGTTCATTCAGCACCGCCTGGCGCCAGGCCCGGCCACTGGTGCAAGAGCGTCCCTGCAACTGTGAGCTCACGGAGAGCTGCCACAGGAGGTCTCATGCAGGCGTAGATTTCACGCAGGAGAAGGTCTCACGCAGGAGAAGATACGAAAACAGAGGGAGAGGAAAGCTGTCTGATCATGGCTTCCAAAACCAGTCCTCGGTGTTTCAAGATAGCAGAACCCTTTCTCTAAACGAAGTGTTTCCAGAAGTGATCACCAGCCAGATGGACGAGGAGCTGATGTTGGTTGACACAGGCGGAGCAGAGGCGCTGGATGCCCAGAGGCTCACTTAGAATTTCAGGGGTTCGTTGGCCCTCAGCTTGAAAACCACTGGTTTATAGGCTAGATAGGAAGCGAGAAGGCAGGGTTGGTTTGAGGCAGGAGGGCTGTGCTTAGACTGAGGTGAGGAAACTTGGAGCTGGTCTGGATTAAGGGACAGGGAGGGAGCACCTAGAATCACCTGGAATGTTTGGGTCCAGGAAAACAGAGAGGATGACGGGGCCACCGCCTGAGGCAGAGGGAAGGGGCAGGTGGGGTCCTCGTCTGCTCCCCGTGAGCAGGAGAAGCAGCCGGTGCTGAGTGGGGTGAGCAGGAAGTGTCCCCGGGGACTTGGTGAAGGTTTGCGTGTCATCAGCACAGACGCGTTTGTCTGAAGCCTTTGTTGTCAGCGTGGCTCCTCGCTGGGCACACGAGACCCAGTGGATCCGGACCATTTGGGTGGGTGGGTGGATGGAGGATGGATGGATGGATGGAAGGGAAAGAGGAAGCCCGAAGCAGGGGAGCCAAGAAGTGCATTCGTGTCCCTGAAATCTCATCCGTAGGCCAAGGGGAGACATCATTTCACGTGGGCAGTCGACATCATATTGGTCTTACTTAGGGTTGTATAAAAGGACACTCGTCTTCCCACCCCAGCCATTGACCAGTCTTTGCAGAGGGCAGGGGCCTCCGTCCCCTCCTAGAGACCTGGGAATCCTGACGGCTCCACCCCGCAAGCCACCCTGGGGCTTAGAGGGGGTCACGTGGGTCAAGGGCTCGGTACCCCGGCTGGCTCAGTCAGGGAGGGAGGAGGCAGGGGCAGAGCCTAGAGCCCCAGGTCCGTGAAGGCGGGGGAGCAGGGGAGGGGAGCCGGCAGGAGCTCGGGGGTATAATTAGCGCCTCTGGAATCCTCCAGCTCCTGGGAGAGCAGCGATTTGTGCACGCGAGAGTCTCTAATTACAGGAGGTGGCTTCCTCCCCCAGGATCCCTGAGCCTAAGCTCCATCCCCACCGGGAGTTCTGTGCCCCCTCCGACCCCTCTCTGAATCCCCTGTCTCCCTAGACTGATCGTCAAGTCAGTGCTGGGGGCTGGGGGCTGCTCCCCAGCCGTCCCGGGCCAGCTCACTGCTGCCTGGGGGATGCAGCCCCAGGGCACCCCCTCCTGGGGGGCCCCCCGGCAGGGGAGGGGCTCTGCAGTCATCACAGGTCTCCTCCATTTCAGGCTGAGGCCCTTCACCTCCTACAAGCTGCGTCTGAAGGCCACCAACGACATTGGGGACAGCGGCTTCAGCGCCGAGACGGAAGCAGTCACCACGCTGCAGGATGGTGAGCAACAGGGCCCACTTCCTGCTGCTGCCTGTGCACCCCGAAACCCGGGCTCCTGGAGAGGCCTGCTCCCGCCTTGAACCAGAAAGGGGTCACCCACGGGAGTGGAGGGAGCAGCCATGGGCGGTGGGATTCAATTAGCAGCAGAAGCCAGCGCCCCTGCACAGCCCAGGGCTGTAAATCAGACTTCAAGGGCTTCCAAACCGAGGGACGTTTCTTTGATTGGCTTCCAAACCCAACGATCCATTAGCATCCCTGACATTGAATAATTTATAGGGTCATTAAAGATAGATGCCGTGGGGTAGCTGGGTTATAAGAGCTTTTCCCCATTTTTCTCATCCACGAGCCATCCCGGTTTTGCCGCCTGACAAATGCACGAAGGTGACGTGATGGCAGAGAGACCCCTGAAAGCTCCAGGTGCCTTCCCCCCCAGCCCCGCTCAGTTCTGCTCAGAGGAATTGGGCCTGAAGTTCCCTTGTGAGTTCGCTTGACCATCGGCAGTGAGACCAGGCCCGGAAGGACAGGGAGGCGGGGTCCTCAGGCCCACCCGGCGGGCAGGCAGGTGCTCGGGACAGAGGACGGCTGCTGCGTGACGACGCCGAGCCTCGAGCCCAGATGGCGGGCGGGCCGGACCCTCAGCTCACCGCGCGGTGCTTGGTGACAGTCCCCAGGCCCACCCCGAGCTCCCCCTTCCCCGCTTAACACGGGGAGGAACGGCGGCCCGGCTCTGGAGAAGCGGCGCTTGTCCCCTGTGGCGCCTGCGTATTCCCGCGTTAGCACCTTGCCTGAGCGCTAGTTCTTAGAAGGAAGGAACCCAGCCCCTGGCCCGTGGGACAGGGGCACCCACCCGCGTCCCCTCTCAGGCTCGGTCAGAAGGGGCCTCTCTCAGCCCTTTCATATTCAAATCACCTCTTCATCGTCCTTTCCCGAGACTGCAGTTTCTCTTTGCGGTGGTTTGGCCTCGTGCTTTCATCCTGTGTCTCTAAGTCCAGCTCTCAGGAGAGGCGGACAGGCCAGGCTGACCCCAGGGCTGGGGGCCAGTGCTGGGGGAGGGGCTTGGGAGCGCGCAGATGGTTTGCCGGGAAAGGGTTTCTTATTCTGAGGGTACAGAGCCACCGGACGTGGGCAGGAATGCTGGGTCAGGGCCTTAAGCCGGAGCAGCCAGAGACCGAAGGGGCAGGGTAGAGAGCGGTCCCTGGGGCGGGGGTCCTGGAGCGTGGCCAACATGGGCCTGTCCCAGTCTGGGCCTGGAGGACAGGGAGGCCTGCGGGGTGCAGGGGTCGCTCAGAGCAGCTGAGTCAGAGTGGGGAGCAGGCTGGGGGTGCCGGACACACAGGCGAGGCAGGTGGGGAGAAGCCCTGAATCCATCTGCTCAGCGCCTGTTTCTGAACACTGACTCTGTGTCGGGTCTCAGGGTGTCATAGTGGGGCCACCCTGAGAAGGCCAGTCCGTCTGCTGGGAGAGGGTGGCCCAGGCCCGGCAGGGGCAGCAGTGGTGGAGGGTGGGGCACGGCCTACTAGACGTGATGGACACTCCAGAGAGCAGGGCGGAGTCAAACCGGCATGTACCCCAGAAGAATGACGCCCCTCCTCCTCTGGGGGGTGACTCCCGAGGAGATCAGGGAACTGCAGGAGCACTCTGGGCGCCTTGGCTATGGAGAGACCCAGACTCTGCGTGCGTCCAGGGGGGCGGGTCCGTGGGAAGTGAGGTCGCGGAGGTGGTCCAGGATGAGGTCCCTCTCTCCTGGACACGGGCTGGCAGGCAGGGGAAGGGCGACCCCAGGGAGAAGGGAGTCGCGTGCTGGCTGGTTGAGAGCAGGCGGGGACCGGCCCAGAGTGCTGGCCCCAGCTCGACCTCTAACCCCTGCTGCTTCCCTCTTGCTTCCAGTCCCCGGGGAGCCCCCACGCTCCGTGTCTGTGACGCCACGCACCACCTCGTCTGTTCTGATCCAGTGGCAGGTAAGGCCCGGGGACCCCACGGTGCTCTGTGAACCCCGCTCCCTCAGGGGTGAGCTCGGCGGGCACCCCACCCCCAACCCTGGGTCAGGCTGGCGAGGCCTGCTGGTGTACCATGCAGGGCCGTGGTGTGAGCGTGACCTCCCAGGCGGGAAGTCCGGGGCCGTGGTGTGAGCGTGACCTCCCGGGCGGGAAGTCCGGGGCTGTGTGTGAGCGTGACCTCCCGGGCGGGAAGTCCGGGGCCGTGGTGTGAGTGTGACCTTCCGGGCGGGAAGTCCGGAGCCGTGGTGTGAGTGTGACCTCCCGGGAGGGAAGTCCAGGGCTGTGGCGACCTGCAGAGGGAACCGGGGCTCGGTGTGTTGATGGGGGGGGGGGGCGGTGTGGTCAGGAGGACGGCCAGGTGGGCCCAGCGCACAGCCCGTCTGGTGGCCGAGTCATCCTAGGCCATCTCCCCTCTTCTCTGTTGCTAAGTGGCAGCTCCTCGGGGTAACAGCAACCTTTCACTGTGAACAAAAGACATTTCCAAGTATCCTCCGGTGAACTGGGAGCTCACCGCTGTGGCATCCCACCCTTTCCAGCCTCCCCAGAGTGCTGAGACTGGATGGGGACCCAGGAGGCTTCAGCTGTCCCAGGGGAGCCACAGCCGAGTGGCCCTCGAAGCCCCGGGAGAGGGACAGGGCCTGGCCTTGGCCTGCAGGCCAGTTTGCCGTAGCAAGTCTCTGACCCCAGAGGCTTCTCTGGCCCCAGGTTCCTCCTCCGTAAAAACAGCAGTTCTAAGGTCCCCTCTGAGGCCACTGTGAGGTCTCTGGTCCACGGCCCATGAGACCCCTGACGTCCATCAGGGTCTCTGGTGGGAGGTGGGGAACATTCAACGTGGAAACTCAAGGTCCCAAGCACTTCTCGTTCCACTGTCCACTAACACGATCAACCAAGCGCAGATGGTCGTCCGGGTGGCGCTGAAGTCTGCCGGGTACGTGCTTGGCCTCAGACGTGGGTCTTGCTGCCCTGTCGCCAGCTGAGCTCGGGGCTGTGGCGCCTCAGCCGCCCCCGACATGCGGCTGTGGACGCAGCGCCGGCTGTGGGCCCAGCCCTCCCACCCCCGGGCTGCGAGCGCTCAGTCCCAGACGCCCTGTGAGGCGGCGAGAGCAGCACGGAAGGCGCTGGGCGTGCCTGTCCGTCAGCCGTCGTCCTTCAGAGCCCAGCAGGACAAACCCATTGCAAGAAGCCTGAGCAGGGGGTGGTCAGCATGATGCATCATGGAAATAAATGCCTGTCAACCGCCAGGCGATTGAAGCATAATTAAAATTATGAGCAATTTACTAAATCAGAGCCAACAGAACAAAGGGACAAGGTTTAAATATAGGTCTGCATTCTGGACGAAACGCTTCACCTGAAAATCTTTATTTTTTAGTAATTTGTTTAAAACCTCAAGTACTGCCTATAATCCCAAGGCCGCTGACCCACTTAAGTGGGCCGTCCATCAGATTTGATTCCTCTTAGTAGGATGATCAACATCCAAAACTCAACATTCAAAAAACTAAGATCATGCCATCCGATCCCATCGCATCATGGCAAATAGATGGGGAAACAATGGAACCACTGACAGACTATTTTCTTGGGCTCCAAAAATCACTGCAGATGGTGACTGCAGCCTTGAAATTAAAAGACGCTTATTACTCCTTGGAAGAAAAGCTATGACAAACCTAGGCAGCATATTAAAAAGCAGAGACATTACTTAGCTGACAAAAGTCCATCTGGTCAAAGCTGTGATTTTTCCAGTAGTCATGTATGGATGTGAGAGTTGGACTATAAAGAAGGCTGAGCGTCGAAGAATCGATGCTTTTGAACTGTGGTGTTGCAGAAGACTCTTGAGAGTCCCTTGGACTGCAAGGAGATCCAACCAGTCCATCCTAAAGGAGATCAGTCCTGGGTGTTCATTGGAGGGACTGATGTTGAAGCTGAAACTCCAATACTTTGGCCACCTGATGCGAAGAGCTGACTCATTGGAAAAGACCCTGATGCTGGGAAAGATTGAGGGCAGAAGGAGAAGGGGACGACAGAGGATGAGATGGTTGGATGGCATCACCGACTCGATGGACATGGGTTTGAGCAAGCTCTTGGAATTGGTGACGGACAGGAAAGCCTGGCGTGCTGCAGTCCATGGGGTCACAAAGAGTCGGACACGACTGAGGACTGAACTGAGCTGAACTCAGTAGGATGATCCATCTGTGCCTTTCCCGGGTCCAGCGCTGCTGGAAGCTGAGGATTTGTGCATATGTTCTAGACAGCGCTGGTGCTGTTCACACTGAGGACCGCTCACACTGGGCATTCCTATCTCTGAATCGATCACGTTTAAGCTGGCTGTTCTGAAACCTCCAGCGGGTCACACAGTCTGTGACTCACATGCATCTCCTCTCTGGTCCCCTCTTCCACCTTTTCTCTGAGTGGACTTTGAGGCTGTTTTCTAGCAATGTTAATGTCCTAAGGGACAGATTGCATCACGTGCGGTGGACTCAGGGAGGGGCGACTCGGCTGTGCAGGGCACCTTCCTAAGAGTGTGGGGCAGCCCCCGGTCAGAGGGGACAAGCAGGCCCGGCCTCTCTGGGACCTCTCCTGGTCTTTGTTGCTTTCTCACCGCCCGCTCTGTTGTCTGTGAGGACCAGCTCCAGCCCCGGGCTCTGCGCACCCAGTGCCCCCATTCCCTGCATGAACTCCACATGCATCAGTGTGAAGGCCGGAGGGGAGCAGCCAGAGGGAGGTGGGAGGAGACAGGATGGCCGGTCCCCCCACCCGTTGGGGCAGGAGGGTCATTATCCGGGTGGCACGTCCGCAGGAATGCAGCTCAGGTGTTACCGCTGCTGGGCTTTAAGGGCAGGCACCTGGAGCCGGTCCTCTAGGGCCGCCTGTGCCCGCTGAGCCATAGACTCAGTCCAGCAGGCGTCAGAGGGAACCCCCGCTCTGGGCTCCACGGAACAGAAGCGGTGGGAAGTCCCTGCCTCGGGCCCCAGGACGATGGCAGTGGAAGTCCCGCTCTGCCTCCGGCTCACCGTGAGACCCCGGACTCTGTGTCCCCCCACCCGGCCCGCCCTGTCTGGGAAGGCCCGCTGAGCTGGTCCCAGCCTGTCCCCTGGCACTCGGCCAGGACTGGGGCACACGGTGAGAGTCCCAGCTCTCATCCTCTTCCTGCCCGCTGGAGTGAGGGGTCAAGGCCAGTGCACTCCGACCAGGTCATCTGCACTTTAACAAGGATCCCTTTTCCAAAACTGAAAAAACACCCTGGGTCCCTGCAGACCGGGTGCTGGAATCTCTGATTTGCGGAAGGCAGGGTGAAGCACCTCAGACGCTTATGTCATAGCTCAGGGCATCTTATCAACCTGCGGAGCCGGTCAGCGATAGAGGCAGGGCTGGGATGCAGGGCTGGGGTGCAGGCAGGGCCCTCTGCAGCAAGGAGCTCCGCTGACCTCCCGGGGGCCTCAGCCAGGCGCCTTCACTGCAGGGGGACTTGGGGGCGGGGCCCCTCCCTCAGGGGTCACAGCTGTGGGCAGCCTGGGAAGCAGAGGGTCAGAGGCCCTGCGACCACTCAGCCTCACTTGGGAAGGGCGGTGGAGAGCGTGTCACTGAACCTGGACCTTCTCTGCACAGCTTAGGTGTCAGGTGGGAAAACCTCTCTCCTTTTATTCTTACGCGAAGACTTTTCCAACTCTTCCATCTGTTGTATTTTTTTAAGAAGGGGGTGAAATAAACTTTCTCTTAGGTGTTGTGATAGTTGTGCTTGAAGGAAGCCTAGGAATGAGGACTGTAACTTGTCTCAGCTGTAGCCAGTAAGAAAACCAGGGCTAGAGTTGGAGTGACAGATTGTGGCTTCCGTCCTTATGAGGAGATGCGCGTGTGTGCATTACACACACACACGTTTGCATGTGGCATCGATTAGTAGTAAACACTGCATGGTGTCTGCCTTTACCTCATGGAACCAATTTTTAAATAGGAGAGGGGTCACGCAAAACAAAAACCCTTAAAGCTATCTGAACCAATCCTATGAACTCAAAGGGGACAGATCTTAAAAAAAAAAGAGTGTATCAGAGGATCTGAAACACTGCCGTCCTCAGGGCAGGGAGGCCCCGGGCTGGGGCTGGACAGGAAGCAGAGGGACCGCCCAGCATGCTCAGGCGTGCCCCTGTTCAGGGGTGTCCATGCATCTCCAGCATGGAGGACGGAGGTTCTATCCATCAAAATCAGAAAGAAAGAAAAGGGCAGAATGAAATAGAAACTACAACTAGAAACAGAGCCTCTCTCCTGCCCCCCCGCAGGCAGACCCCCAGGTTTCACCCCTGTTCTCACCTCCCTTCCAGAGAGCACACAGCTCCCCGAGTTCCTAGCGCTCTGGTCGTTTTGGGAGGCCTCGTTTTGGGAACGGTTGGGGCAGAGGGTAGCAGGCTCGCTGCTGGAGGAAGTGGTCCGTGTTACGGTTCAGCCCGGGGCCCGGCCGGACGGGCGTGTGCCTCGGGGACGCTGCGTGCCCGGCTGGTCACCTGCCCCGCCCACCTGCCCCATCCAGGTGACGCGGGGATCTGAGCAGGTCCACCTTCACTCTCACATCGTTAGTTCTACAACCGTGAGGTGAGTTTAAAGATGTCGCCACCTGTGGGTGTCAGGAAAGCGGAGCGAGCACTGATACCCTGGAAATATCGGGGTCTGGTTGCAGACCCGCACAGGAGAGAGAATCCGGCAGTAAAGCAGCTCACACGACTGTCTGGTTTCTCAGTGTTTGCGAAGATGATGTTTAGCAGTCCAGTGTCGTCCAGCTGGGCTTCCTGGGCTCCTCTGACCAGAGGGACGCGCGTGACTCCTGAGGACGTGGAGAATCCACTCCAGTTTTCCAGGCTTGAGTGTCTATGTTGGGACTATGTTGAGTGTCCGTGTCTATGATGGGAAGAATGACCAGCCACGGCACTTTCGGTGCGGGGATGGGGCCGGGGGGGCAGAGGACTCAGGAAGTGGTGGGAGAGTGTGTCGGGGGCTGCGGCCTGCCAACCCCTGGGCTCTCGTGAAAACGTGGTGATTCCGGCTCGTGCACGAGTGTGTGGGGGCGTGGGAGGAAGCGCCCTCGCTGTGTGCGTTGCGCGCTGGCGAGTGTGAGGGCAGAGAGCTGTCCTCTCCCGTGGGGGCCCCGAGTTTGGGACTGAGAGCAGCCAGAGGTCACGGAGAATGGACTTAACTGAACATCCGGTCCCCGCGGGGCCGCCTGGGTTCAGGGACTGGGGACTGAAGGGCGTGAGTTTGGACAGCAGAGCGCCTGGAACCAGTCACCGTGTCCTCCCACAGTTCCCAAGGCCAGAGTCCAGGGTCAAGGTGGTGGCCGACTCTGCAGACACAGGAAAGCCTGCTGCCCGCCTGCCTCTTCCCGGCCTGTGGCGGCCGTGGCAGGCCTTACCACTCCTTGGCTTCTGGACGCTTCTGTCATTCTCGACCTCTGCCTTCGCGTGACATTCTTTCTGTGTCAAAATGTCCTCGTCTTATAAGACTCTTCGGGTCTTTTTCTAGCCTCAGCACTTGTTCAATAATTGCTAGATTCTATATTGCCTCTTAAAATGTGCTTTGTCTTCCCGATCCGTCACGCTGAACATCTAGGTGTCTGTGTGAATCAATTATCTTATTACCCGATGGCGTTCACGAGTCCCGAGTCTGCCGATTTGTTTGCAGGCAATCTTTCTGTCCGCGCCCTTCAAGCTCGAAGGCCATCCTATTGTCTTGGTGGCATTGAAAAGACCCAGAGAGGATTGGTCTTGGCGTTTTGAGGGCTGGGGGAGAGTTAGTCCCAAGCTCACGTTGGTAGATCTCAGGATGGCGCACATCTGAGTGTCCATGTGGGGTCAGTTTCTGGAGTGTGATTGCTGTGTTAAAGACCTGGGCAAATAGAACGGAACGACCCTCCGGGAAGCCCACCATCGCCTTGGAGTGCTCCCCTCCACCCATGTCCTCTTCCCAACTTGATTACGTCTGCAGAGACCCGAATCCAGACAAAATCACGTTGCGGGGACTGGCAGTTAGGACTCAGCATGTCTCCTGGGGGAGCACAGTTCAACGCACAACAGGGGGGCTTGCCTACGGAAGCTGTGGTGTCCGCTCGGGCACCAGGACGCTCTTGGCCCATCTGTCCGGATGCAGTTTGGGAGGTTCGGTCCTGACCTGCTGAGGACCCTAGGGGGGAGCAGAGCCCCTAGCCCCCAGCACCGGGGTCAGTGCCACAGCCTTATTGGGGTTCCACGTGGAACGGGACGGCCTTCCTTCCACGGACAGACCTGTCACCAGCTGGGGACGCCCTCCCCAGGCTTCCTTATCAACAGAAACCAGTCAAAGGGGAAGGGGAAGTCGGGCCGGGCCCTCCCTGCGCGGCAGTGGTACCGAGGGGAGCGGTTGCAAGGTCCTGGGCTCACACACAGGCTCAGACTCCCCCACCACCCGACCTCGTCTCCGAGCCACCTGTCAGCCGCCAGCCGCCTTCCGCTGGGTTCTGAGGAGTCAGACGAGCCCCTGCCCCACCATCAGACACTCTTACACCAGCTGAGGTGGCAGTGGGCAGTGGGGGGGGCGTGTTCTAGCCCTACACCTGTCAGGCGGGGAGGGGGCCACCTGGCAGGCAGAGGGGTCAGTGAGGGTCCCAGTGAGACGGCCACAAGCCCGGGTGGACAGGAGGGTCGGGGACTGAAGGGATGGGGTGGGGCCAGTGGTGGACGACGCAGGGCCAGGCCGCATCCGCGGCCCCCTTCGGTTCTGGGTCTGCCGGGAACGGGCAGCTTCCTCTCCGTCTGTGACCTGGGCCACAGTCTCCAGCCTCGGCCCTGGGGCTCGGGTGTCCTGGCTGGACAGGGAGACACGCCCGTGTCCACACACGCAGGACCAGGAGGACTGGGTTCTGTCCCCGGATCCCCTCATTCCTCATCATCAGTGGGACACCTGCCTGTCCTCTTGCCATCAACCGAGGCCCCTCCGATTGTCTTGAACCAGCGACCCCCCGCCTTCCCACACGGCTGGCCAGCATGCAGCCAGGCCCCTGACCGTGGTGTCTTTGCAGCCCCCAAGGGACGAGAGCCTGAACGGCCTCCTGCAGGGCTACCGGATCTACTACCGCGAGCTGGAGTACGAGGCGGCCCCCGTCACCGAGTCCAAGACGCTCAAGGCGCCCTCGGCTCTGCGGGCCGAGCTCACAGGTGAGTCCCCTGCCCCCCACCCCACGGCAGGGCGGTTCCCGTAACCACCGTGTCTGCCCACCCCAGGCCTGCTGGGAACAGCCGTGGGGGCCCGAGGGGGTGCGTCTGCCCCCTCCCCAGCACCCCAACGGTGTGCAAGGTCCAGGGCTCAGCAAGGGGACCCAGGAGGGCTGCCTGGAGGAGGAGCCATCTGAGGGGGTTGTCGGGGTAAAAGAATGTCGCGGAGGACGTGAGGGGAAGAGGGTGACGCAGGGCCCGGCACAGCTCGGTGGGGGGAGGCAGGGGTCAGCCGGCCAGGGCGGGGTGGGCTGTGTGCCCTGGAGGGGGAGTAGCTGGGCCTCTGGGGTCAGCGGCGCTGCCCCACGCGGAGCAGGCCTGGGGGTGCTGGGGCCCGTGGAGCCCCGGCCTCCCCCTCCTGCTCGTCCACCCCGAGGCACTCTCCCCTCCTGCTCCCTGGGGGGAAGGCCGAGAGATGCCCCCCAGCACCGTCAGAGAAGACACCTGGGCCCCTGGCACCCGCGTGCTGGGGGCGGGGGCCGGGCGCCCAGGGCACCAGGTCCGGCTCTGTGTGGGTCACACGCACTGCACTCAGCCCCCGGCGCCCCGCCGGGGTCAGCGAGGGGCTGCAGCTCGGCCCCGACCCCACCGGGGGAGGACCTGGCTCCGCTGAGACCCCCGCTCGCAGCGTCTCCCCAGGTGCCCCTTGCCGACACCCAGCTAGCCGGGCCTGTCCCTCTGGGCTGAGTCACGCAGCCCCTGGAGTAAGGGGGCACGGGGTCTGTGCTCCTGCTCACTGTCTGTCCCCTGGTCATCCCCGCCGGCCTGGGGCGCTCACCTGAGCACAGGGAACCGGACGCGGCTGCCCCTGGACCAGCCAGGCCCCGTGGCCCCCCGTGCCCGATGCCAATTCGACCCGTTTAATCAGAGGGGAGACCCCCCTCCCCCTCATGGGCCAGGGGCCTGGCTGTTTCAGGAGGCTTCACCGGGGTCCCAGTGAGCAGACGGGCGTGTGGTGGCCCACCGCTTGGGAGGCGGAGTGGCTTCCCGGCCAGGCCTCCCCCACCCCCTGCGTCTGCGGCTCCCCCTGGCGCCGGCGGTCCCCCGTGCTGACGGCCTGTCTGCTCGCCCCTCACAGCCCAGAGCAGCTTCAAGACCGTCAACAGCAGCTCCACCGAGACGACCTACGAGTTAACACGTGAGTGACTCCACGCTCAGCTGGCGCGGCTGGGCAGCGCCCTCAGCCTCTCGGCAGACCGAGTGAAGACCAGCTCAGATTCCCGGCTCTCATTCCTGGGGTCCCCCCACCCTGTCCCCCGCCCCCCTAAAATGCTGCTTCTTGATGGGCCAGAACCGCCGAAAGGGAGTTTCTAGAGACACAGGCTGGGCAGGGGTTCCCAAGAGCTGTTCTCAGAGTTTGGGAGAGAAGGAAGGTCAGAGGGCAGCTCTCTCCTCTAACTCAGTCGGCTTATCTTTAACCCCCTTTTTAGTTGTGGATTTACCGTCTTCACCACTGTTAACGTGCATACATTGTTGTGCACCCGTCCCCACCGCCTGCCTCCAGAACCCTCTCACCCCCCACCCGAGACTCTGCCCCGTTAAACACTGACGCCCCCCACCTCCCCGCCCCACCCCGGGCGCCCACCCCCAGCCTCCTGTCTCTGTGACCGCGACCCCTCCAGGGACCTTGCAGCAGGGGGATCGCCCAGCGGGCCCCTCTGTGTCCACTGGCTTCAGGCCTAGCGTCCTCCTCACTGCAGCGTCGGGGTCTCCCCTCCTCTCAGGGTGGGGGGCGGCCACCGCACGCACATGTCCAGCACTCATCCATCCGGCCTCTTCTCCTCCTTATCAAACCGCGCTGCTGCCCCTTGGATTCCGGCCAGGGTGGGTTTCAGTGACCGAGTGCAAGGCTCAGGGGCCGAGCTGCAGTTCAGTCCAGTGCAGAGCGGCCGCTGGATCAGAGAGCGGGTAACACAGGGGAGGACGAGCCGGCCCTGCCAGGCCCCGCGGGTGCCGGCGCTCTGCCAGCCCGTCCGCCGTCGCCCCGGCCACCACCCGGGGCACCCAACCAGCCCGGCAGCCGGGGCGGGGTTCACAGGGCTGTGCCCTCCCCTGAAGCTCCGCGTCATCCATCGTGCGCCGGCTCGCCTGGCCCCTCCTGCCTCGCTGTCTCCTTGTCTGTCCACCGAGTCGCTCCTGGGCCGGGCGTCTCCCAGATGTGGCCTCTCCAAGGGGTTGAGTGAAGAGTCAAGTGCAGGCCTAGCCCGTGACGAGGGCTCCCTCCCGGGGTCTCCACCCAGGTCTTTCAGTCTCGGGTTATGAAGCATGAAGGGGGTGCCCTGGCCATGCCCCAGCGTCCACTCTGCTGCGTCTCTGTGGATTCCTGGCAATCACACGAGGCCCCGAGTTCAGACGGAGCCAGCCTGGTGGTTTCTCAGCAGCAGAGCTCGACCGCGGGGGCAGGATCTTGACCGTTAAATGTATCTGTGTCGGCAAACCAAGGCCTGTGAGGTCTGAATGGCCACGTCCTAGGAAGAAAAGGGCATGAGACGCCAAGTCCATCACGCAGGCCAGGCAGCCAACATGAGCTCTGTACCACTCAATGTGGCGGGAACAGCTGATTTTTTAAGCCAGAACTTTCTGGAAGGGTCTCGCAGTCGCATGACTTTCTAAAGGCCCCACGTATGTGTCTGACTACCTGAGCGCATGGTTCCTGCAAACCGTACCTCCCAGAGAGGGCCCCGCTCTGCAGAGGTCAGCGAATGCGACCCCAGGCCCTCCCGGCATCACTTCACGGAAGGGGGTCGAGGGTCTGCCCACGTGGTCGAGCAGCGCCAGGGTCTTGCTCTGTCTGCTCTTACTCTCCAGAGAGGTTCCAGACCAGAAGGCAGGCCCAGGTCAGGCTCTGTGTCCTAGACTCGCTCCCTTAGGCGAGGAGCTTGTTGCCACCTCGCCCCGAGTGCAGGACGGCTGTGACTGCCTCCCCGGGGTCACGCGAGGGTAGGGGGCGCTGCCGGCCGGAGGGTGGCCAGCCCCTCACAGGCTTCTCTCTGCAAGAAAAGGCTCTGTCATCCCCAGGGGGCACTGGTCATGGAGGGAGATTTCTAAGAAAGGGCAGGGCTCCTGCCTGCTGACCCTGTCCCCTCGCCCTTGCAGATCTGAAGAAATACCGGCGCTATGAAGTGGTCCTGACGGCCTACAATGTCATCGGTGAGGGCCCAGCCAGCGCGCCCGTGGAGGTCTTCGTTGGCGAGGCCGGTGAGTCCCGCCCGGAGCTCAGGGGCCAGCACTGTCCCCCACGTTGAAGGTCGGGTTATGGGGCTTCAGGAGGCTTCTGGTCATGCTGGGAAGAGTCCTCGGCCAAGGACTGGGTATCCTGGTGGCCCCACGAGCGATCCAAGTCTTGCTTTTGAGACCCAGGGGTGTTTAAGGTCTGGAGGCATCGGATTTAGCAGGACCTGCTCTAGGGGGGCCATGCAATCATCCCCGTGGGGATCCAGGAGTGCGGGACCCTGGTGTGGGAAGGGGGACGTCTGTCACCCACTGTCTCTGGCCGGACCTGAGCACTGGCCCGGCCCCAAGTCAGCCTGACCACCTGTAACAGCCTCTCCCCCGTCTCCAAAAGCCACACAGATCCACGTTAGTCCCCCTTTCAGATACGATGTGGCCCCTAGGTTTGTTTCCAAGGACGGTCCCCTCTGTGGGGCTGACGCACAGGGAGACGTTGTATCCCACATTAAGATTGGAGTGTGTGTTTGCCCAGCCCCCCACTGCCCTGGAAGGAGGGGGTCACCTGCCCTCTCCCCGCAGAAACCCCATGCCCCTGGGCATGCACGCATGCACACACACACACACACACACACACTGCCCCACAGCCTGCCCTCCCCCCGCAGAAACCCCCCCCTGCCCTCACACACACACACACACACACACACTCACACACACACACACACACTGCCCCACGGACAGCCGTCTTCTCTGACCTTAGCACGTAGCCAAGGGTTCTGCTCGAATCTGCGGGTGCAGAGTTGGGAGGGTGAGTGGGGTTGGAATGGCCCAGTGGACGGGGACCCAGGCTTTCGGGGGACGAAGGCTGTATACTCTGGGCCAGCCACAGGACACGTCAGATGACTGCACAGTTTGGAGAGGTTATTGTCAGAAATGAGCCAGCACTGAGAGTCTCTGGCTTAGCAGGGTTTTTCTGGAAGACTCACACGGTATTTTCACATAGACAGGGGTAAACCAGGTGAGCCCACAGGAGACAGCGGAGGCCACCCCGGCCTCTGCACAGGAGTCTGTCGGCAGAAGGGGTGGAGGTGGGGGCCGGGCACTCCAGGTGGGCATGGGCCTGGCCACAGAAGAGCCCAGGCAGGCGGGGCGGACGCGGCACATGCCGTCCGCGAGAGCAGGGCTCTGGGCCCTGGCGGGGCGTCGTGCAGGCAGCTGTGCCAGCCCTGCTGCTGGGCTCAGGGTGCGCACGGCTGGCCGGCCAGGACCTGCAGGGCTGACCCGCCCTCCCGTCAGCCTGCACCCCAGAGAGAGGGCCAGCGGCGGGGCCCGGGTGCTCGGGACAGGGCCTGCGTCCCAGGACCCATGCAGGCGTGCGGAGAACAGGGCTGGAGCCCGGGCAGGAGACCCGGGAGCAATGGGGCTGTAGCAGCCAGCCGGACGGCCGTGAACGGCTGCCCGCCTCCGGGCTCGCGTCCTGGGTCTGTGGTTGCTTGTCTGTGGTTGCTGCAGCAGGCGTCAGACTCGGTTCCTTCTCGTGGGGAGGACTCCCCTCTGGGTGCAGACTGCATGTTTGCTGTCGGTCCATCGGTGGACGTCTGGGCTGTCTCCCCCTTTTGGATGTGGGGGTGGAGCTGCTGTGAACCCAGGCGGGCCAAGTGTTTCTCCCAAGTGGCAGGAGGGTGTCCGTCGGCAGCGTCTGTGGGTGGGCGGCCTCCAGTCGGGGATGCAGGAGGCAGAGCCCAGAAAGAGGCCAGGCTCCCCGCCTCAGCTACCGCCCCCCCAGGTCGGGCAGACGTTCAGCCCCGGAGCATTGTTCAGCCATCCGTGTTTACACCGCAGAGAACGTTCTGGAAGGAGGACGCCATGCTTCCAGCACTGCTGCCCCGTACCCGTGGCCGTCCAGTCGCTGCCTCTCGCAACCCAGGGGCCCTTGTAACGTGTTCCTCCTGACTGTGAGCAGTGCTGCTCTCAGGCCTGCAGAAAATAAAGCTAACTGGGGGCAGTTTCCATTCCGCGGCTGGATGCTTCACCGTCCAGACCACTCGGCAGGAAATGCTCAGACTTGTGTGAAAGCTGCCCGAAAACAGCGTGTTTCCCCAGTCAGACCTGCAGGTCTGAGGGTCACCTCTGCCAATCCCCGGCTCTGTGATGCTGGGCCCGTCACTCCACCTCTCTGAGCTCTGGCCCTGAGGACCATGGTGCAGAGGGAAAACCTGCAGGCTGGGAGGGAGGAGACGGGGGCCCTCACCCCGACCCTGCCCCCAGGAAAAATGTCCTGCCCATCCTGCCTGCAGGATAAGTGTCCAGGACTCTCCTGGACCGGGACCGGTCAGTCAGCGGTGAGCAACGACACCCTGTGCAGACTCCTGGTTGGTCTCGTCCTACAGACCAAGACAGGCTGAGAGTTAATGGTCTTCGGGTCCCCTCTAGCCTGAATATGTTAATTTTTAAATCCTTCTAACCTCAGAGAGAAAGGGTAACCTTTAGGAGATCTCTCACTGAGGTTGATTTCTGAGTCCAGGCGTTACAAATTGGTAAACATAGTACATTAGTAAGGACTACAGCTTGCAAGAGACAGAAACCCAAAGAGGCTTACGCTGAAAGAATCTGTCATTAACTCACGTAACAGAAAAGTCGAAGAGCCTGGGCGCAGCTTCAGGCGTGGCTGGATGCAGCAGGCTCACAGGCCCTCCCTGTGCCCCCGGCTCCTCCTCCTCTCAGCTCATTCCCGTCTCAGGCAGGCTGTTGGTCAAGCTGGCCCAGTGGCTCCAGGCAGCAGAAAGAGAGCTTCCTCCCGCAGGGAGAAAACACCTCTCCCCCAGGAGCCCCCCGGGGGGGCAGACCCCAGAGGGAGAAGCACCCCCAGGACCCTGCTTGTCAGAAGGATGGCATGAAGGTGTGAGCGCCAGGAGCAGGTCCCTGGAGGGCATCGTGGGTCTGTGATGACACCCCTGGGCGGCTCTCGGGTCACACAGGCTCCCCCGGGAGAGACGGACATCTAAACGCATCAGCACAGGTGACCCAGCAGCCCTCCGTCTCCAGGGGGACAGAGCCCACACTGGAGCAGCGCCCCAGCCGCCCGCGGGCGAGGGCACCCCGGGGACCCACCGGGGGACACCGCACACGCTCCTGGCCGGCCGTGCCCTGCTTTCACACCGCCCGCTTCGTTTCAGCTGCCAGACCCTTCACGTCCCGTATTTCCTCCAATTCTAGAAACAGTGAAGCTGCGCCCGGGGAGTGGGCAGATTCCCCACGTCCCGCCGTCTGAGCTCAGGGCTTAGACTCCCGTGCAGGGCTTTCCCCGCAGCCTCCAGCCCCGTTCCTGCAGCCTGGAGGGCACAGCATTGGTTTTTTGGAAGAGGGTTTTTGTGACCAGTTTCCTGCTTCTTCCCGTCAAGCCTCCCTGGAGTCGTATTTGGTTCTGGCTCAGCAGTAAGATGAAGAGGAGAGGGGAGGTGACAGAGGAGAGGCAGAGGCCAGGGCCCCGAGGGGCGGCCGGCGGTCGGGGCGAGATGTGCTGGGCCGGAGAGACGTAGGGGGCTGAATTCCCTGCCCCCTCCCCAGGCCCCGGGCACCTCACCACGAGGGAGGGGAGGAGAGCGGCTCAGAGCCAGGCAGCCTGGGTTTACGCGAAGCCGCGTCCACAGTCCTGCTGAGCGCATGGCCTCTGGCCGGTCGCCGGATCACTCTGGGCCTGAGTCTTCCCGTCTCTGTAGCCTGCGTCCTGAGTCACTCAGTCATGTCCGACTCTTGGTGACCCTATGGACTGCAGCCCACAGATGTTTCTGCTGGGAAATGCCGCACGGGTCATCGGCCAGACTGGTGTCCAGGGGGAGACATGCAGCCTGCTCCGGGGGACTGTCCAGGGCGGGCGCCACCCCACAGTGGGGCCGGGCAAGGGGCTGGATGGTGAGCAGTGCTGCCCGAGCAGTGGGCAGCCCCCGCGCTCCCAGCCCTGGCCGTGTACCAGACGCCTTTGCAGATGCTGCTTCCTTTCCTTTCCACACTACGAGCACACAGAGGCCTATCCAGCCGCTGCCCTGTAGCAGAGGTTCTGAAAGGCTCTGGTGCGGGGCCCCAGTGAGCCCAGGGCCACCCAGGGTCTGCAGGACCCGCGGTCAGGAGTGCGAGAGTCAGGGCCCAGGAGCCAGCACCCCCTTCACCAGCACGTCCACGCAAAGCCAGGGGCAGCCGCTGTCTTCCCTTGACACCGGATGGTCACTTTGACGGCCGGCAAGCCCATCCAGGGGCCAGTGGAGCTGGACAAAGTGCTGGTCTCACTGCTTCTTGGGACCCGCCTGCCCAGTCCAGCCTGCAGCTCCCAGCTTTGCAGGGCTTCCTGAGCACTCGGCCAGAATCCCAGAAGATTCCAGAAATCTCTGGTGTTCCACCACCACTGCTGGGTACAAGGAGCCTGCCAAAGTCCAGAAGCATCTCTATCACCGCCCTGGTCGGCCCTCCCTACAGGCCAGTGGGTGACGGCTGTGGGTCAGCATCGTCTGCCCGGCCAAGTCGCCCAGGGGAACCTCTGCCCCGAGCCCATCCCGGCCCCCGCCTCCAGCGCCATCCACGGCGTCCACGTATCAGCTCACGCCAGACTGCCGGGCCAGCAGGCTTCTGCAAATTGATTTCATGTGCTTTAACACAGCATTGTGAGCCGACGCTCACATGCACCGTCCTCCACAGATAGTGAAGTGGGGGAACAAAGAGATTACAGCCTATCAGACGCCCCACCGAAGGCTTCCAAACCGAACCCTTCATGACGAACAAGGATCCCTTGGGGGGTGTAAACAGGGCGTCTTCCTGCAAGTCTGGGGTGGGGAAGCCCAGAGGCTCTTCTGAGCTGAAAACATAAGTCTAGAAACCAGCGTGCTTTGCTGTGTTTACGTTGATTTCTGTCTCCCCGGCTGTGTCCTCATCAGGGAAGTCCTTGGTACCGGCAGTGTTTTTCGGGCAGGACGGCCTGGGGGCTGTGGGCCTGCCCCGCCGGGGATGGCGGTGCAGGTGGGCCCGCCGCCCGGGATGGAACCGGGCCGGGGCGGGGGAGCTCTGCATCGCACATGTCCACCCCCGAGCCGCCGTGGACCCTGGCTCTGCCGCACCTTCACGAAGGGAACCCGGGGGCAGTGGACACTCGCACACGGCCCTGACCCACCTCCGGGGTGACGGCGGCGCCCCACTTTGCCTTTCCCCATCTAATTGTGCCACAGTCATTTCGCGACAGAGTCGCCGATGGCAAACATGCAAAAGACATTAACTTTATTTATGTTTTGGATTATTAATGCGGCTGTTAAAATTCCTCCAGTTAGTTTTGATTGAATTGTTTTTCTGTGTGATTCTGTTGTTTAATGGAGCGGTAAATAAGAATTTCTGATAATGAGGCCGAGCATCTGTCACAACAACCTGGTGTGGGTTATTAACATTTCCATTAGCGGCGGGGTGGGCCACGGTAACACGGAGCCGCACAGTTAGAGCAGAATGAATAGGTGGTGTCAGGCTGAGTGCGTGTTAATTACTATTTTATTCTGCACTGGGGGGCAGCGGGGAAGGGGCGACTCGCGAAGGTTGTCCTCTCCGCGGAGGCCCCCTCCAGAGGGACCGCGCCCTGGACTATCTCCCCCGATGGTGGCCATCCATTTGGTTCCTTCCACGTGTGGCCGTAAACAGACGAGTCCAAAGGCAGCGCCCGGGCCATGGGCAGGGCTGCAGGGGGTGAGGGGAACTGGGCTGGCACCCTGCCCCCCACGCAGCCAGGCGCCCCCCGACAGCTCTGGGGTCCAGCCCGTCGTGGAGTTTGCCGGGAGGGGGGCACCCAGCGGGGAGAAGGGAGTGGTTCCCAGGAGGCAGGGGACAGACCCGCCGGCGGGAGTGCCAGGCAGGGAGAAACGTCCCCAGAGGTACACGTGGGTTGTCTGCGTTGTTCCCAGCTGCCCCGTGGCTGCTGGCAAGGCCATGGCCACGGGGCCCTGTCAGTGACCTTTCACCTGCACAGGTGACCCTGCTGACTCCAGCCCAGCACGGTAGGGTGAGAGGAGGACCAGAGGGGTGGGTCCTCCCCGGGGGACATGCGGCCATGGCCTCTGTGCTCCGTCCCCAAGGAGGAACGGCCGTGGGCCCACAGACGTCAGCTCCCCCCGGAGGCAGGGCTGCGTACCCCAGCGTCCTGAACTGCAGACAGGATCACACACACCTTTGTTTTTCTTTTTTGGCTGCACTGTGGTGTGTGAGATCTTAGCTCCCCAACCAGGGATCGAACCTGGGCCTCCAGCAGTGAAGGCAGAGTCCTAACCACTGGACCGCCAGGCCGCTCCCACAGATGGCCTTTGTTTTCCCCGAGTTCCACATGGAATTTAGCGTTTCCCTCGGTTATGGTTACTGGAAAAGACCCTGATGCTGGGGAAGATTGAGGGCAGGAGGAAAGGGGGCAGCGGAGGCTGGGAGAGCATCACCGCCTCAGTGGGCGTGAATCTGAGCAAACTCTGGGAGACAGAGAAGGACAGGGAAGGCTGGGTGCTGCAGGCCTTGGCATAGAGAAGAGTCAGACAGGACTTGGCGACGGAACAACTGCAATTCGGTTACGCCTGTGACGGCCGGCAGCGCGGGGTCTGGGGGGCCCGGGTCCCCCAGCCACAGGGCCGCCCCCCACCCGATGCAGTGAGGTCGGAGGCTCCTGAGCCGTCTCTGCTTGTCCCAGGCGACCTCACGGCTCAGTCACACGCGCGTGGGTTACTGTGTCACCTTTGTTCTCAAGCGCGGCTGTGTCTCGGTACAATCGCTTTTCTCTGGGGTTCTCCAGATTTCACTGTATGCACTTAGAACCATGGTTCTGAGACGGGTCCGTGGTCGTCCTGGCAGGGGCGGGGCCTGGGAGCCTGGGTGGGCGGGCTGCTCGGCTGACCCTCCGCTCTCCGCCCCGCAGCCCCCGCCCAGGCCCCGCAGCACGTGCAGGTGAACCCGCTCACGGCCAGCCAGCTGGAGGTCACGTGGGAGCCGCCGCCGCCTGAGAGCCAGAACGGGAACATCCAGGGCTACAAGGCAAGCCCCTCGCGTGGCGCGGTCTTCCCTCCCGGCCACCTGTGGACGAGGGCCGGCGGCCTGGACGCCCCCCCAGCTCACGGCCGCCCCCAGCTCTCGCCACCCTCTGCGTCCTGCGCCAGCACGCGGCAGCCCTCACCCGCAGAGCAGTGGGCACCGCCGAGGGGCTGGACCAGGCTCAGCCCACCTCCCCCCGGGCCTGGGGGTGGGGGGAGGCTCACTGTGGGGCCAGCAGGCCCTCTCTCCCAGGCCAGGCCTCTCCTCGCCCTGCACCCCTTCGGGGAGCCTCCACCGCCTTTGCTGACGGTGCAGAGGGGGCCCTGGGGAGACCAGGCCTTGCCCCCTGCTCCGCCCAGTGTCACTACAGGACGCTTCCCGAGTCTTGACTCAGTAGGTCCAGGATGGGGCCCGAAAATGTGCATCTGTAACAAGCTCCCCAGCAGGCCTGGTTCCTGGGGACCTCAGTTTGAGAACCCTGACACTGACCTGTTCTGAGTCCACGTTAACTGAATATTCCAGAAGCGGGCTGGAAGGAAGGCACCAGGCCATTCCCGTAAAAGCATCGGGGATGAGCAGTCACACAAGTTGGTGGGGGGCAGGGAGCCCCTCCCAGGGTTTCACCTCCAAGGTCACCCCTGCGGAGGGGGCTGGGACCCCCTGAGGTCAGCCAAAACCCTCCTGAGATAAACAGCCCAGGGCTGTCCCTTGCACACCCCCATCTTCCCCCCAGGGTGAGTCTCCTTGTCTGGCCTGCTGAGCCCCAAGTCAATCAGTCCTCAGACTATGGGCTCGCCTGCCCTGATGATGACTATTGGGCCGATTAAATGTCCCTCTAAGAATGATTTTCTGTAGCTGTTTTGTGAAAAGAAAGGCCTTCTTCCGTGGCAGGGCTGTTAACAATGATTGATGAGGCAACAGCAAGTCCCCTGAGCCTGGAGGCAAGGTGCTATCTGTGTATGTCCAAAGCATGTTCCCTATTAATAATTTCCCCAATAATAGTGTCCTGAACACACGCTGAACGTGGGTATTGATCTCAGTGTCCAGGTTAGTACAGCCTCTTCAAGCAGAGCGCCTCACCGGCCAGTTCAGAGCACAGAAGCTGGAGTGCGTCCTGCAGGAGGGAACGAGCGTAGTTAACCCGCCAGGGCCGCTCCAGCCTGGCCAGCCGTGTGGACGCTGGAGAGTCAGCCCCCGGCCTGCGAGGCCTCTGCCGCTCTGCACATGGGTCAGCGGCTCTGACCGCCTAGCCCGGGTTACACCCACGGAGCCAAAGCGGATCCATGGGTCAGGGCTCTCTCTGGGCGGTCTGGCTGGCACTGGCTTGGGGCTGTGGTTCTCCGCCAGCTGTCAAGGGAAACAGTTCAGATGACCTTACAAACCTCCGTGTGTGGGCATCATGTTCGCCCATGAGCACGTAAAAACCAGACACAAGGAAACAGAATCAGGAGAAACACGGGCTACCCAGCAGCGCTGAGCCCAGCATGGCCCTTCTCCTCGTCATCTGAGGCTGTTTAACGTCCACAGCATTGGGTCATGTTGGTCGAAGCCTTCCATGGATGTTGGGGTTAAAATGTGGGAGCCTCGAGTGAAGCTGGGGGCTGGTGATGTCCACAGGCTGGATCGGGGGCTGGGTCAGTCTCCCCTCGGTCCAGAAGCCTGGTCCTAAGGCACCTTCCTGGCAGCCACCTCCGTCTGCAGGCCCCGTCTACCTGGCCTGGCCTCTGCAGAGGACCGCTCGCCCCCCAGGAGCACTGGGGTCCCCCCTCCCAGCTTGGCGGCCACCTGTCCCCGGGCTGAGACGGGGCGCCACCCCTCCGAGCCGCCCGGCCTCCAGCCTCTGCTCCCCCGACAGATCTACTACTGGGAGGCGGACAGCCAGAATGACACGGAGAAGATGCGGGTGCTGTTCCTGCCCGAGACCACGGCCAAACTGAAGAACCTCACCAGCCACACCAAGTACCTGGTCAGCATCTCGGCCTTCAACGCCGCCGGCGACGGGCCCAGGAGCGCGCCCCAGCCGGGTTGCACCCACCAGGCAGGTAGGAGCAGGCGAGCCTCCTGCCGACCACCCGGGTCACCCCCCTGCCCCGCCGCTGCTCCCTGCCCCCCCCCAGCTCCCCCAGCTCCCCGCTCTGCCGGTCCTGAAACCCAGCCCCGTGTAGCCGGGGGTTTCTGGGCCTGACCCACGTGGTGTCCCCGGTGCCCAGCCTGGGCCCGCTGCATGGAGCTGCTTGCTGTAAGCCGCGCAGGGCGGTGGGGGCACAGGCTTCCAGCTGCACGAGGCCTCATCCCTCGCAGGCAGGATGCGCCCCAGGCCCCTGGGGGGCTTCTCTCAGGTCCAGCTCCCAGAGCGGGGATCCCCTTGTCTGTTGACCCCGGCTGCAGTGTGGGCCCCCTGGCGCCTCAGCCGCAGAGCCCCCCGAAGCAGCTGGCCTGGGCTGCACTGCCAGGGTCACGCTGCCCGTGTCCTCCTCTCCTCACCCAGGGTGTGTTCTGAGCTGATCGCTCACTCTGCTGGTGACTCGGAGTCCCCTGTGGCCTGGGGGGCTTTGTGAGGCCAGCCAGGCCTCCCAAGGGAAAGGCGGCTGGCCCTGGGGTCCCG
Organism: Cervus elaphus; assembly: GCF_910594005.1. Taxonomy (NCBI): domain Eukaryota; kingdom Metazoa; phylum Chordata; class Mammalia; order Artiodactyla; family Cervidae; genus Cervus; species Cervus elaphus. Next base: position 52,994,563 of record NC_057824.1, on the reverse strand, counting down.
GGAGCTCCGAGGGGCTCCGTGAGATCCAGAGGGTCAAAGTCCAGCAAAGTAGGTTCGGGAGCCCACGGGATACAGACCCTCCTCTCGGGGCTCCCCAACATTCTGTGGGTTCAGTCTTCCTGGGAACAGGGGCTCCCAAGCGCTTTGCCCCCCACAAGATGACCACAGCCGGATTGTAAGGGCTGCGCCCTCGGGGCCTATCCGGCGGTTCCTGCAAGGCCGGGAAGGGGCCTTCGTGGACTCTGAGCGGGAAGCAGGCAGGCGGAGCTGTGGGGCTGAGAGTGGGTGGGAGGCAGGGACCCTCGGGCACCGTTGGCCCGGGCGGTCGTGGGGCCACAGGACTCTCAGGGACGGGGGAGGGCAGAAGCGAGGCAGGAGGGGCTGGTTTAGTGGGCATTGCTCATCTCCGAGGGGAACCAGGCTGGGGCACATCAGTCCCCACACGGTGGGGGAAGCTCCGGGCTCCAGTCCAGGTGGACGGGGGCCTTGGGTGGGTCAGCCTGCTCCCCGACCCCCAGCCGGCCTCTGTGTCTGCTGGGAAAAGATGTCTCCCCACTCAGGCTGGCCCGTGAGCCCCCCCAGCTCCAGACCAAGAGGGACCATGAGATGGTCGGGCACCGGGTGATCTCAGATGAGGACAGGGTGGGGGTGTCCTCTGGGGCCTCCAGCCCCCCCCCCAGAGGGAGAGGAGAGGAGGGCAGAGCCTCCACCCATCACCCACCACGGAGCCTGGCCCCCCAGAGGAGCAGGACTGGAGCTGACAGTGCTATCCCCGCTGCGTCTTCTGTTCCTGTTATTCATTTTTACACCTTTGTCACTGTGCCTCTCAGGCTCCTTTGTGCTTAAACACCGTCATTTCCTCTGCTCCTCTCGGGAGGGTTTCGGTTTCCAGTTGATCCTGGGAGGTTGGGGACGATCAGTAAATCTCCTTTACACCCTGCGTGGCACTGAGCCTGTGCCGAATTGAAAATAACATCTAATAAACATCTCTGTTCCGGGCAGAGGCATGGACACCTACGTAGATGATCTCTTGCTGTAGAAGGAGCTTTAGTGAACATCCTGTCCTATTCCTCCAGCTCCCGGGACCCCCAGCTTTTTGACGTTCTCGGAAATAACCTCCACCACGCTGAATGTCTCGTGGGGCGAGCCCGCAGCGGCCAACGGCGTCCTGCAGGGCTACCGCGTGGTGTACGAGCCGCTCGCGCCCGTCCAAGGTAAGCCCCGCGGGGCCTGGCACCCACCGTCAACGCGGGAAGAGGCGGGTGAACGGGCCGAGCGCGGCTCGCGTTCCGACAGCCGCCCTCCTGGAGCCCCTGACCCGGGTCTTCACCGCCTGCCGCTCCTGCGGCCCCAGGGCTCGTCCCACCCGGGCACCGCCAGCTGGAACCACGTGGGCAGCGTGGCCGGAGGAGGCGCTGGGCCCAGACGCTGCGCCCAGGTGCTTCTCCGGGTTACCCTTCGTTCTGACGTTAACTCATCTAGGGTTTTTTGGGAGGTGCACACCGTGGGCTTGCAGCATGTTCCCCGACCGGATACTGAAGCTGAGCCCCCGGACCCAGAGCACACACTGAGGGCTGAGTGGGCCTTTCTCTCTGCCCCTCTGCGTGCCCAGGACCGCGGTGCAGGGGAGGGCAGGGAGCCCTGGTCATAAACGCAGACAGACTGTAAAAGTTACGGATTGTTTAATGTCTAGGAGGGAAAGATACCACCCACACGTCTGATGATCCTGGCTCTCCACTTAAAGCGCCGCGATAAACGTTTCCTTTAAAAATAAGCACATTCAACTAAAACAGGGAGTTGATGTGAAGAAGAAAATTTAAGCCCTAGATTTTATTTCATCACATCTCAACTGCCGTGGACTCCGAGATTCATGGTTATTTTATGAAGTGCTGAGGAAGAAAAAAGGCCTCCAATGCACTCCGGCCCAAGCCTCATGTGCAGCGCCGGTCCCGAGCTGCATCCCAGATCAGACGTGGACGCGTGAGGGGCACGCGTCTCAGAGAATCGATGAACTTTGGTAAATGGCAGGACAGGCGCTGTGTGGACACAGTCAGTACAACAGCCAGGAGGTCAGCCCCACTCAGTCTGGGGACAGGCAACCTGGGCGTGGCCGGGGTTGCGGTCACAGCCCCAGCAGCCCTGGAAGAGACAGGCCAGGATCTGCTCATTCAGCGGCCAGGAAGGGCCGAGAATTACCGGACTCTGGCGTTTTGCTTGCCCTGGTGAATGGGGCCGGGGACTCGGTGCTCGGTCACGCGGCCGCTTCCCCCCCTCCTGTCCGGAGCCCAGGTTCCTGACCGGCAAGTCCCAGGCCCCGACTCCCACTTGTCTGTCTGGTGCCCAGTCCAGGGCTGGGGCTGCTGCCCGTGACCGTGATGGCGACAGTGACTGGCAGCACCCAGCCCGGCCCGCGGAGCCCCGGGGCCGCCTCTACCCCCAGAGCTGCCCTGAGCCAGGCCCACCCGCCCCCCGACAGCTCTGGCCCTGCTCCTGCGGGAGCGAGGCTGACCTCAGGCCTCATGCCTCCCGCAGCCGCCTGGCAGCCAGCACACACCCCATCCCTAGGGGCAGAGCTCAAGGCCCGCCACCCGAGTGCCGCCCTGGACCTGTGACCTTCCAGACGCGCCCTGCTCACCACCAACCTGGGCCGCTTCTCAGGATCCCACCCAGAGCCTGCCTGGACCGTGGCTGCTCCCCGAACCCCTGATTTTCCAGTCACACACCGAGCCCAAGCCCTTCCGGCCTCCACAGCCCGCGGCCCGGGAAGGTGGGGTCTGCCAGGCGGGGCTGCGCAGAGGCCGTGCCCAGGGCGGGGCAGGGCTGCTGGTGACAGCCGTGGGGCTGAGCGCGGGAAGCCCTTACTCTGGGCTCGGCTGAGGGCCTCACACTGGCCAGCGCTGACTGCCACCGGAATAGCAGCCACCTCGGGGCAGGCGGAGGCTTAGGAAGCGTTTGCACACCCCGAGTCCCCACACCTGGCCCGCGCCTCCCCTGGGCCCCCCAGTTCCTGGATTATGTATCCCCCTTGCTTAGGGCAGCTGCCAGTCTGACGGGCATGTGGGCCTCCTGAGTGGGGGGTCTCCTGGAGAAGCCCAGCCCCCTTCACTGTGGGATCCGAGATTCCCACAGGGACCCATGGAAGTGGTGACGGGGGCTCCAAACAATTCCGATACGTTCACGTGTCTCCCGGAGACGTGGCTGCAAACACAGGGGACCCTCAGGTGTCTTCATTCTATGTCGGCTCTCTGTGGTAGCTGGCTCCCCGTGAAGACCACCGAGGATGTGATATGTACGTTTACACACGCACACGCACGTTTGCAGTGAAGACAGTAAACAGACGTTGTGAAGCAGCGCCCTCGCCCCAGCTGACCCTGCGTGCCCCGCCCCAGGCCCAGACCTGGTGGGCTGCATTCAGCCCAGGGAGCGGGGGGCACGCGTGGGCCCAGTGCTGTGGACCCCGGGCCCCAGGAGAGCAGCCCTCGGAGTGCCAGGCCCTGTCTTGGGAATCTAATTCCATGGAAGAGCTATTTTTGTGTTTTCTAAAAATGTCTTTTAAATGGGGGAAAGATTGAAGCCAGGAAGAGAAGGGGGCGAAAGAGGATGAGATGATTGGATGGCATCACCAACTCAACGCACATGAGTTTGAGCAAGCTCCAGGAGATGGTGATGGGCAGGGAGGCCTGGCGTGCTGCAGTCCATGGGGTCACAAAGAGTGGGACACGGCTGAGCTACTGAACATCAACAACAACAAAATGTTTTAAATGGAAGCATTTTAGGGAATTGCACCATGAGCCTTTGTAGTGCAGGGCACGGTTTTAAAATGGACTAAACAAGATTCTGCCGTGGTTGGGACGGGATGGAGGGGGGGGGACAGAGTTCACAAAATCTGTGCCTGGAGTTGGTTCTACTCTAAGGAGAAAGAAAGTTGTTGTTGTTTTTTTATAACAACAAAAAAAAAGGGGCGGAGGCTGCTCTGCCAAAAAGACTATACATCCCACAGGACCCCCAGCATCAGCTGGTGACGTGTGTGTGGGCTGTCCCGGACTGGGAGCCCTGTCCAGAGCGATGAAGCTGAGGGGCAGTTTCGCTGGGAGAAACGGCCCTGCTTCTCCAGTGAAAAGCTCCAACCAGGCAAACGCTGCCAGACTTGCTCTGAAATAATTGGGAAGAGAATGATTTAGCTGAGCGAGTGTTTGATAAAAGGCGTGATGTGAACGCAGTAAGCCACGAGAAGGGACCCTGGGACCAGCAGGACTGGAGGGATTTGCTCCAGCGACTTGGAAGCTGGACCCATTTTGCACAAGGACGCACTTTTTGGGCTCTTCTGAGGTCAAGGCCGCCCCAGGACTCCAGGTGTGGAGAGCACCAGCCATTGACAGCGAGGACACTCAGGCGGCCCCGTGGTCTCGGGACGCCCAGCGGTTCTCTGTGTGGGGGATGCAGAGGGCTGGACCCTGGACCCTGGACAGCAGGCACCGGGCCCAGCTTGTCCACACGCTCTCTGCTGACCAACCAGTCCTGGAGCCACCGCAGCCTGACGCCCCGCCAGAGGTGCCAGACAGCCGTCGGCGGGTTGGAGGCCCTCAGGAGTCCCACAGTACTAGAGTTTCCGTAGCTTTTTTGTTCGAAAAAAACAAACTTGTTTTTTTTTGAAAACCTCATTTTCAAACTTGTCATGAACCCTATTTTCCCTTCTGGAAAAGGCTGCATTTATGTATTTTTCAGGATGTATCTTCCTCCCAAAATACTGAAGCTCTGTTTTCTTATTAAATGCCGTGCAGCCAGCATCACCCCCGCTCCGTCCCCGTATCTGAGGGCGAGGTCTCCGTGCTGTCCAGGTCTCTGGACAGAGGCACCACTGCCCACGGTGACAGGTTCTCCATCCTCGCGTCAAGTCCCGGGCGAAGCTGTGCTTGTGTGTGGCCGAGGCCCTTACAACACAGGGTGGTCCCCAGTGGCCGGGGGGCAGGGGCTGCACCTTTAACCCCCAGAAGTCTTCCCGAGTCTTCCTCTCCCGCGATCTCTCCTCCAGGACTGAGTCGGGGAGCCCGAGGTCGCCTCCGACGTGACACAGGACTTTGTGGGAAGGGACCCTGCAGACCCCAAGGCCCTGCCGTGTAGGTGGTGCCAGTCGCCGGGGGTCTCTGCCCCCGACGTGACCGGCAAGCCTGACCTCCTCCTCCCGACTGTCGTCAGGGCGGTTCTTCCCTTGTCAGCACCCGCTTCTCAAGCTTAGGCTCTAATTGCACTTATCTGTGCTGAAAATTGGCCATTATCACCGCTTAAACGCCGCCTAATTGTAAGAAATACTTCCTTAGCAGACCGAGGGGCCTCCGTGTTGTTATCAGAGCCCGGCAGGCAGGCGGGGCTCTGGGCCCCTCTGAATCATCCCCTCTCCCCGTTCCTGTGGCTCTAGGGGTCAGCAAGGTGGTGACCGTGGACGTGAAGGGGAACTGGCCGCGCTGGCTGAAGGTGCGGGACCTCACCAAGGGCGTCACCTACTTCTTCCGCGTGCAGGCGCGGACCATCGCCTACGGGCCCGAGCTGCAGGCCAACGTCACGGCCGGGCCGGCCGAGGGTGAGTAGCCAGCCCCCTTCGTCCACTTACCGGTTTGTCTGCACTCCAGCGAGCCGCCTCGGCCGCTCAGAGCTGGCTTCAGCTCGGGTCTCTTTTGGTCCTGTTTTCTTCCCGTTTTTTAACTTTTGGCCGTACCCTATACCGTGTGGGACCTTAGGTCCCCGCCCAGGGATCAGCCCAGGGCCCCCTGCAGTGGAAGCACAGAGTCCTAACCGCCGGGCCCCCAGGGGAGTCTCTTGGCCCTGTCTTCAAAAGCACGCATTAATGCAAGTGTCTGCACATGGACGCGTTCAGTATAGACAAGCAAATTCCGAGGTGTTAAGCATGTCAAGTTTGTATTTCTTTTCTGGGAAAAATATTAAGACAAAATAAGTGCGTTCAATTCAAGATACACAAGAAAAATTTGAAGTTTTCACGCATGAGGCTGAGTCAAGGTTTCCACTTCACAAATGACCTTGGCCTCTGTTTACGGAGGTGCTTACGGAGGCCAGGGCAGCGGATCCAGGGGCACCTCCACGCCTCACCTCTCTTGATCCTCCGATGGACCCTGTGAGGCCTGCGTCGGCCCCCACCCCACCCCCACTTTCTAGAGGAGGAACCTGAGACTGAGCTGGTGGCCCTGCCTGGAGGGCCTCTGCGGGTGAGAAGTCCCCAAAGCCCCCTGCTCTGCTCTGCCCACAGGGTCCCCAGGCTCCCCTCGAGATGTCTCAGTCACCAAATCCACCTCTGAGCTGACCCTGCAGTGGACGGAGGGCAGGCCGGGCAGGACACCCACCACGGGCTACGTCATCGAAGCCAGACCCTCAGGTAGGGCGGGCGCCCCCCCGAAACTGTCCCCGCGTCTGTACAAGGGGGACACGTCCAGGCCGCAGGCCCGCCTGGCACAGTGTCTCCCTGACGACAAGGGGACCGAGGGAGTGATGCTGAAATGAGAGCCTCCCTCTCACTCCCCCACTCTCTGTTTTCATAACCATAACTGTGCTCATAACCTCAAGGGCATCAGACCCACGACAAGGTGGCCACATGAGCCCAGTTGAGGGGAGGGTAACTTCACGCGGATACATGTGCTTGAGGACTTAGGGCCCCTCGCACACGCTCTCGGCTCACCAGTGACACCCGCGAGTGGCTCAGAGACAGGCTGAGGGTCTCAGTGGGCCGCGTCCTGCTCGTCCCCCCGCTGTGAGCCTTCCTGCCAGGAGTGGTACCCCTGTCACCTGCTGAGAGCGAGGCTGAGACCCACCCGCCCCCGTCTGCCCCGAGAGGGCTCTCCCCTTCCTGCTGTTCGGTTAATACCTTTTGTTGTTGTTCAGTCACTCAGTGGTGTCCAACTCTGCGTCCGTCACCCGCTCCCGGAGCTGGCTCACTCATGGCCCTCGGGTCAGTGATGCCACCCCACCGTCTCACCCGGTGTCACCTCCCTTCTCCCGCCCTCAGCCTTTCCCAGCATCAGGGTCTTTCCAGTGGCTCTTGGCATCAGGTGGACAAAGTGTTGGAGCTTCAGCTTTTAGGAAGGGCTTACTGGAAAATGAACTGCCGATGGGTTAAGGCTGGCGTTAGGGCTGCGGGTGGGTATCACGCACACAGGAGCACCGCACGTGTTTACCACGGCCTTCAGACTGCACAGCTCAGGATGGACCTCTGGGGGTGAGCGTACCTGGTGGGCCCGCAACACGCTCAGAAAGCAGACCGCCAGGTCCCTCCCGCTAGAGGGAGTCCAGTTCTGGGCACGTTTCCGACTAAGGTCTACAGCAGCTGTTAGACCAGGAGGAAGGGCCCTGAAGCTGCAGACCCCTCAACGTCACAGGCGCCCCCCTCCCCAGCAAACTGGTTCTGAGAGGTTCCTAATTAGAAGTGCCTTCTGGAAACTTCTAAGGAGAAACCTGGTCCATAAGCCAAGACGGTTTCTATGAAACGTGAATGATTCTTTGGCTCCGACCAAAGAGTCCGGGACCCGGCCAGTTTCTGATGAGGAGGGTGTCCGTCCTGTGCTGGAAACAGAGGCCCCCAGTCTGTGGCAGGCCCGGGCTCAGCCAGCGCCGGGGCTGAAAGGGCCCTGGGGTCTGGGCCCAAACGAGGCTGTGGAGGCCGTGCTGACCTAAAGATAGCAAGCTGTTCGCCCCTCAAATCCAGCGGTTACCCTGCTCGCTCCCCAGGCCCCCGCGGTGTTCATGGATAGAATTCTGGAGATCCAACCATTTAGATGGGAAAAAATTTACATATGCTCTTATCTTCACTAACCTCTAACTGAAAGTAGCACTTCCTTCACTTATAAACACACATGCGTTTCCCCCGCCGCTGTAACCCAGCACCAAACACAGGGTGGCTTAAGTAACAGGGACGGGCCATCTCTCAGTTCCGGAGGCGGGAAGCCTCAGATCACGGTGTCGGCAGGGCTGGCTCCCAGGGGGCCGAGGTGAGGAGTCCGGCCCAGCGCCTCCCCCGGCTCCCGGCGCGTCGCTCACAGCCTCTGCGGCAAAAGCATCACCCAGGCCCCGACCTTCCTCGTCAGCTGGGCTCCTCCCCGTGTTCCTGCCTGCGTCCAAATGTCCCCTCTTTATTTTATTCATTTACTGTTTTGGACGCGCTGGGTCTTCTTTGCTGTACGGGAGCTTTCTCCAGTCGCAGAGTGGGGACCACTCTAGTTGCGGTGTGCGGCTTCTCTTGTTGCAGAGCATGGGCTCCAGGCACGCGGGCTTCAGTAGTTATGGCCCCCAGGCTTCGTTGCTCCGTGGCATGTGGGATCTTCTCAGAGCAGGGGTCGAACCTGTGTCCCCTATACCGGTAGGTGGATTCTTAGCCACTGGATCACCAGGGAAGTCCCTAATTTCCACTTCTTAGAAGGACCCCAGTTCAGTTCAGTCCCTCAGTTGTGTCCGACTCTTTGTGACCCCATGAATCACAGCACGCCAGGCCTCCCTGTCCATCACCAACTCCTGACGTTTACTCAAACTCAAGTTCATTGAGTTGGTGATGCCATCCAGCCGTCTCATCCTCTGTCGTCCCCTTCTCCTCCTGCCCCCGATCCCTCCCAGCATCAGGGTCTTTTCCAGTGAGTCAGCTCTTCCCATGAGGTGGCCAAAGTATTGGAGTTTCAGTTTCAGCATCAGTCCTTCCAATGAACACCCAGGACTGATCTCCTTTAGGATGGACTGGTTGGATCTTCTTGCAGTCCAAGGGACTCCCAAGAGTCTTCTCCAACACCACAGTTCAAAAGCAACAGTTCTTTGGCACTTAGCTTTCTTCACAGTCCAACTCTCACATCCATACATGACCACTAGAAAAACCATAGCCTTGACTAGACAGACCTTTGTTGGCGAAGTAATGTCTCTGCTTCTTAATATGCTATCTAGGTTGGTCATAACTTTCCTTCCAAGGAGTAAGCATCTTTTAATTTCATGGCTGCAATCCCCATGTGCAGTGATTTTGGAGCCCCCAAAAATAAAGTCTGACACTGTTTCCACTGTTTGCCCATCTATTTGCCATGAAGTGATGGGACCAGATGCCATGATCTTAGTTTTCTGAATGTTGAGCTTTAAGCCAACTTTTTCACTCTCTTCTTTCACTTTCATCAAGAGGCTTTTTAGTTCCTCTTCACTTTCTGCCATAAGGGTGGTGTCATCTGCATATCTGAGGTCATTGATATTTCTCCCGGCAATCTTGATTCCAGCTTGTCCTTCTTCCAGCCCAGTGTTTCTCATGATGTACTCTGCATATTAAGTTAAATAAGCAGGGTGACAATATACAGCCTTGACGTACTCCTTTTCCTATTTGGAACCAGTCTGTTGTTCCATGTCCCCAGTCGTATGGAATTAGGGCCCACCCTCATGACCGCATCTTAATTAATTACATCTGCAGAGACCCCATTTCCAAACAAGATCACCTTCTGAGAGCCTAAGGATCAGGCCTCGAGGGTGTGAATGACAAGGGGATGCAGTTCAGCCCACGACAGGTGAGAAACCGCCTAAGGCACTGCAGTAGCTGTGAGGCTGCGGGCAGCAGGAGTCATGGCACGTTCACATCACGGCCAGCCGGGGAGAGACTCCCCCGGATCCTTCACACTCAGCCTTACACTGGAATTACATCGTCCGCGGACCCCGCTTGACCTTCTTATCCAAGGCATTCGTGATGAAGCCAAGATTGCCGAGTTCCTTGGGATGAGGGTGTCACAGAAATCCACGTTTCTCTACCACATCTTCCAAAGACCACATGGCTTACCAAGGGTGCCGGGAAGACCCATGTGACCCACACCTTCCTCGCAGCCTGGAGACGGACATGGCTGTGAACTTCCAGGTCCCGCCAGGCGCTTAGCATCACCCGTGTAACTCGTTTCCTTTTCTGTTGTAATTCACACATCTGAAACCACTCTGAGATGGGGTCCTTCAAAGTCAGCCGGCTGTCAGAGAGTCCACGCACCGAGAAAAGATAAGGAAGCCTTGGTCTTGAGCAGGGGTCCCCGGGTCCTCAGCCTCCATGATCTAATGCCTGATGGTCTGAGGTGGAGCTGATATAATCACAGAGAAACAAAGTGCGCAACAAACGCAGTGCGCTTGAGTCGTCCTGACACCCCCCCGCCTCCACCCTGTTCATGGAAAAACTGTCTTCCAGGAAACCCATCCCTGGTTCCAGAAAGGTGGGGGATGACTGGAGAGGAGATGCGCCCGAGACGCTGCCCGAGTTGCTTCCTTCCACCTGAAACTCATGTCCCTGAAGAGAGGGAGAGGGCCCAACGGACGTGGGCTGTCACCGGCCACCGGAGGGGCCATCGGGGGGTGGAAGTGCTCTGTGTGAGGACCGCGTTGATGTCAGCTCCCCGGTTGTGCCATGCTGCAGATTCCCAGGGTGATGCCCTCGGGGGTCACTGGTAAAGGACACTTGGGGTGCTGAGCCATTTCCCACAGCTGCAGGGGAATCCACAAGACTCTCAAAAAGTTTAGCTTAGAATTTTATAAGATCCCCGTGGATGGTCTCCTCACCCTCGTCAGCCAGCACACCAGCATCTGTCTGAAATAGGGGTCTCGCATCAGCGGTCAGCCTGTAGGGAACATAACTCAGCAGCACCCAGGCTCGGACGCTGGAGTCTTAGCCCCAGTGAGCGCTTGGGGCCGTCCTGGAGCGAGGAGACAGATCCACAGGCCGCCCGGGGGGCTGGTTAATCTCCCCTGGGGTTATCCTTGCTCATCCACCCGCCGAGATAGAGGAAACAGGCTGCTCATCCGTCAGGAGTGCAGCTTTAGGGGGTCTGGAAGGCAGTTTAAGAATTAGCGGGATGTCACCCCACACCCCGGGGCCTCACCCCGACACAGGCTTCCTGCCATCAGCTGGCCATCCGAGCTCAGCGGGTCAGCACCAGGATGTGGAAGCTGACTCTCAGGGACCAAGTCATGACAGGAAACTGACCTGGAGACTCTGCTTCACTTCCTCAACGTCGGAAAGCGGGCTGCCAGCAATTTCCCTTCTCCGGTGGCCGACTGGACCAGGGCAGGCTGACCGGCTCACCGTCCAGGCTCTGAAAGTTGAGAAAGACGCCCTCTGCACTCCAGGGTGGAGGCTCGCAGCTGCTTGGAGTCAGATGAAATGCTGTTACAGATTGTCAATGTTTAAATACCTTGCCGGTACCGTGAGCTTTGGATCTCAGCTGTCATCTGTTACAGGCCTCATTACACAGAGGATTAAACGTGGCACCATCTCGCTGCCGCCCCCCGAGCCCTCTGTAGGGTAGGGGAGTCTGAAGGGAGCTTGGTTGTGGCGTGTGGGCCCCTGGGACAGGGAGTTTTTGCTCGGAGGCTGCCCAGGGTCTGGGAAGACTGAGCCCATTTGTGGGAGGCCCCGGGGCCCCCAGGATGCCTGCTGTTCACCCACCAGTCTCATCTCCATCTTGCCTTGAAAGGCACGGAGCTTGCCCACTTGGCTGGTCTGGAGAGGGCAGCCAGCGGGCCTGGACAACCTGGGCAGGCGGCCGTGCATCCTTGTGGGTCTGCATTTAACTGCAGCCAATTTTGCTGATGCTCTGGCAGTGATCAAGACCATCCCCAAGAAAAAGAAATGCAAAAAGACAAAATGGCTGTCTGAAGAGGCCTTACAAATAGCTGAGAAAAGAAGAGAAGCGAAAGGCAAAGGAGAAAAGGAAAGATATACCCCTTTGAATAGAGTTCCAAAGAATAGCAAGGAGAGATAAGAAAGCCTTCCTCAGTGATCAATGCAAAGAAATAGAGGAAAACAACAGAATGGGAAAGACTAGAGATCTCTTCAAGATAACTGGAGATACCAAGGGAACATTTCATGCAAAGATGGGCACAATAAAGGATAGAAATAGTATGGACCTAACAGAAGTAGAAAATATTAAGAAGAGGTGGCAAGAATACACAGTTGAACTATAGTAGAACTATACAAAAAAGATCTTCATGACCCAGATAATCATGATGGCGTGATCACTCACCTAGAGCCTGACATCCTGGAGTGCGAAGTCAAGTGGGCCTTAGAAAGCATCACTATGAACGAAGCTAGTGGAGGTGATGGAATTCCAGTTGAGCTATTTCAAATCCTAAAAGATAATGCTGTAAAAGTGTTTCACTCAATATGCCCGCAAATTTGGAAAACTCAGCAGTGGCCACGGGACTGGAAAAGGTCGGTTTTTATTCCAGCCCCAAAGAAAGAATGCTCAAACTACCACACGATTGCACTCATCTCACATGCTAGCAAAGTAATGCTCAAAATTCTCCAAGCCAGGCTTCAACAGTACATGAACCGAGAACTTCCAGATGTTCAAGCTGGTTTTAGAAAAGGCAGAGGAGCCAGAGATCAAATTGCCAACATCCATTGGATCACAGGAAAAGCAAGAGATTTCCAGAAAAACATCTACTTCTGCTTTATTGACCAAGCCAAAGTCTCTGACTGTGTGGGTCACAACAAACTGTGGAAAGTTCTTCAAGAGATGGGAATACCAGACCACCTGACCTGCCTCCTGAGAAATCTGTATGCCTGTCAAGAAGTAACAGAACTGGACATGGAACAAGTGACTGGTTCCAAATAGGAAAAGGAGTACGTCAAGGCTGTATATTGTCACCCTGCTTCTTTAACTTTTATGCAGAGTACATCATGAGAAACACTCAACTGGATGAAACACAAGCTGGAATCAAGATTGCCGGGAGAAATATCAATAACCTCAGATATGCAGATGACACCACCTTTATGGCAGAAAGTAAAGAACTGAAGAACCTCTTGATGAAAGTGAAAGAGGAAAATGAAAAAGTTGGCTTAAAACTCAACATTCAGAAAACTAAGATCATGGCATCTGGTCCCATCACTTCATGGGAAATAGATGGTGAAACAATGGAAACAGTGACAGACTTTACTTTTTTGAGCTTCAAAATCACTACAGATGGTGATTGCAGCCGTGAAATTAAAAGATGTGTACTCCTTGGAAGAAAAGTTATGACCAACCTAGACAGCATATTAAAAAGCAGAGACATTACTTTACCAACAAAGGTCCATCTAATCAAAGCTTTAGTTTTTCCAGTAGTCATGTATGGATGTGAGAGTTGGACTATAAAGAAAGCTGAGCGCTGAAGAATTTATGCTTTTGAACTGTGGTGTTGGAGAAGACTCTTGAGAGTCCCTTGGACTGCAAATAGATCCAACCAGTCCATCCTAAAGGAAATGCTGAAGCTGAAACTCCAATACTTTGCCCACCTGATGCAAAGAACCGACTCATTTGAAAAGACCCTGATGCTGGGAAAGATTGAAGGTGGAGGGGAAGGGGATGACAGAGGATGAGATGGTTGGATGGCATCACCGACTCAATGGACATGAGTTTGAGCAAGCTCCGGGAGTTGGTGATGGGCAGGGACGGCTGGCGTGCTGCAGCCCGTGGGGTCACAAAGAGTCGGACACCACTGAGCGACTGAACTGAACTGAACTGAAATCTGCTGATGCTCTGACATAAACACACCAAACTGAACAGCTACTAAGGAAATTCGCACGGGGCTAAAACACAGACTCCCTCTCAGTCCTGGAGAAGGGCGGTCAGCGAGCATGGACTCGTCCCCAGACCCCGCCGGACAGTCCTGCTGGAGGTTCACTTCTCCGGTTTCGAGAAGGCTTCCTCCCAGTCGGTGTTGCTAAGCTCTGGGGAAGGCAGTGGGAACTGTGCAGAGGGCATTTGCAGCTGATTTATTTACACAAATTATTCCGAGGCGTTTTACTGTGTAGATCAGGAAGGCTCATTTACATATTTACACAATAGGCGGGAATGGCACTGAAGGAGCTATAAATATATTTTCCTCTCCAAAGCAGCCGTGAAATATACATGTTTAGGATGTACCAAATGCAAGGCAGACATTGTGTTGCTTTTTTCGCAAATAACGTATTTAGCCTGGGGATAGGCGTGGGTGAGATGGATTATGGTTCCTGGTCCCTGGGTGGCTGGGGGGGTCTTCCCCCCAAACTTTCAGTCCTCCTGGGAGCCCCCCAGGCCCCGCCCACTCGTTCTGTCCACTTGCAGTTTTTGACTGCAGGACTTTTCAGCTGAACAAAGGAAAACATCAGTGCTTTGCCGAAGGTTTAAAATCCATGGAAGTTGCTGAGTCAGCGCCCTCAGCCCGAGGGCTGCAGCTATAGTTCTCACCAAGCCGCCGGCCTGTGTTCACGCCCGGCTCCCTCACGGCCCCCGTGACAGCCCGTCAGCCTCTGCGGACGTTTATGCCGGGGCAGGGCCCCCCCATCACAGGCCATCCTTTGCATTTCAACATTCATCTCGTGTGTCCTGCCTTAAACAAGGACCAGATAAAATACGTTTTTTTTAATCAGATGTATTTAGCCTCAAGTTTAATCCCCACCGTGTCAGTTAAGTTTCTGACGCAGACCATTTATACCAAGAGAAATGGCAGCGTTCAAGCAATAAACAGGCCTCCCCGGTGACTCAGTATTGAAAAATCCGCCTGCCAGCGCAGGAGACCTGACCTGGGCTGAAGATCCCCTGCAGAAGGAAACGGCAACCCACTCCTCCCATGGACGGAGGCGTCTGGTGGGCTACAGTCCGTGGCGTCGCAAGAGAGTCAGACACAACTTAGCGACTAAACAACAGCAAGAAATAAACAGCTGCCAGGCTCAGAGCTGCAAGCCGACGTCCCACGCCCGTTGTGTGAGTTAGTGGCCCCAGAAACCTCGGGCCGTGAATGACAGTTTCATTCAGTGTGGAGACTGTCTGACTGTCCAGGAAATCAGACTTTTGTGTTGGCGTCTGCCTGCGCTTCTGGGTGTTGGGGGACCCACGGAGCGCAGACCCCAGGATGTGCCTGCGCCAGGCAGGGCTCCAGTCAGGAGGGAGGTCTTCCTGGTTCCCGGTGCTGAGGATGGAGACACAGGCCTCTTGCCACCGCCAGGCGAGGAGGAGGTGCTGGCCCCGGAAGCGAAGAGTCGCCTTGCTCCCCTCCGAGAAACGAGCTGGTCAGGGGGCAGCCTGTGTGGACGGAGGGCGCTTGCTTTCCTCAAGGCCGTTCAGAATTAGCCATCTTCCTTTTTTAGGGAACAAACACTGCCACAGGGCGGCCCAGACCAGGAGCTTCTGTCTTTAAAGGAAAACCAGCTGGCGGGGCCGCATGGTGTAGGTGGACAGCTCTCCTCCCGAGTCAGCGGGGATGGAGGCGTGTGACCGGAGTGCAGTTTGTCCGGCAACATTCTGCAGCATTCATTGCTCAGCGGCTCCCCACCCTCTTACTCGCTCTGGTGTCTTCCCAGCAGTGTCTCAGTAACGGGAGTCCAGGCAGGTGCCGGGGGTCCGTGAAGGGGGGCCGGGCCCAGCAGACACCGTGGACACCCCAACACAGACATCACGTGGCCCCGGCCTGAAGGTCAGCGTGACCACCAGGAAGGTCAAAGGCCTGATGCCGTCTGTAGGGCTGGTCCTCAGCCCCGGGGATGTGGCTTTGGGAAACACAGCCACTGTTCCCCTCAGACCAATCCAAGCTCCCTACGAGGGCGGGAAGGGGAAGCTGGCTGGGGTCTCCAGGGCACCCAGCAGGGTAGCCTCATCTGGGGTCTGAGAGCAGGCCAAGCACATCCCCAGAAACACACAAGGGCCTGCACTCCCCTCAAATGTTGATCGAGATGGACATTCAAGCCCAGGGATTATCCTGGTGTGTGGAAAATCAGTTGCACAAATCTCATTATGCTTAATAGTTCTGTAATGTTATTTTCCCCCCTAATTTGTAGACATACTTTTCTCCATCATTGATTTATTGAGATATTTAATGACACAGTACGAATGAGGGAAACGGTTGGCAGTGGAGAGACAGAGTGGACGTCCCAGTGGCCACCAGGGGTTTCTGCCAGCCGTGATCACGGCATAAGCATCAGTGTGAGTAAACAGCCAGAGGGTTACATGTGGAGCTGAAAATGCTGAGTATGCTGGTTTTGGAAAGGCAGAATTAAGCAGAACAAAAATGCAAACTTTTTTCTATTAATTCAGAAGGAAATTCTCTCAGTATGACTCCCCTCCTCCCAGCGTTTTTCCGTGTAAAGTAAATCGTCTTGTGTTGAGATTCTGTATCAATATTTTAAAAAGTTTTTATGAAAAATACACATAATTCCTGGAGCTATGACAGAGCATTTAAAATAAAATGTGGCCTCTGGGTGACGGGAGAGGAAGGGGAAATGATTTTTTTTTTTTTTCCTTTAAGTAGCAGGAGAGCTTTACAGAAATCTTAGTGCCAAAGACACTCAGAGAACGCGCTTCAGGAGTGCTCGAGCTGCTGAGGACAGTCTGGGAGTACCTCTCGTGGTCCTGTCGGTCCCTTAAGTACAGTGGCTTTAGGCACTGTCCAGTGTATTAGGGCCTGTGTTTTTTCTCTAGTCTCTTTCACAGCATAAAACTGTCTTCTTAGAGGGAAAACACCACACGATTCATTCAATGTTTAAAGCTCTTGGAACAGTGACTTGCTCATAGTAAGCACTAAATAAATAGTGGTGGTTATTACTTTATTGAAAACTTGCTTGGGCCAGGCCCTGTGAAAGGCTATGGGGGCACAGAGATGGAAGGATGGATGGATGGAGGGAAGGATGTGTGAATGGAAGGACAGATGGGTGGATGGAGGGATAGACGGATGGATGGGTAGATGGAAGGATGAATGGATGGAAGAAAGGAAAGATGGATGGAGAGAAGGAGAGAGGGGAGAAAAGAAGGAATGAAGGAAGAAACGGAAGAGGTAAGAAAGGGGAGGTGAATCATGTCAACTGATATTTATTGAACTCTTGAAACACTCAAGAGCCCGTTGGTACAAACAGGTAAACATAAAGAAGTGTCCTAAAGGCCCATAGATGGACACTGCCATCTCTTCCTAGAGCACAGGAGTGGGTCAGGGCTGTCCTCCAGAAGGTGAATCTGAAAGGGTGAGATGACCTTGTTGGTTTTTCTCCACCCCCACCTGTGGACTTATCAATCACTCATTGAGACCAGAAATCTCATCTGGTTCCCTGCTGGCTGGAACAGGGCCTGAGCAGAGCATGAGCACTTTAGTGTTTGTGGATCGAACGGGTGGGCGAATGGACGTGGAGGGGAGCAGGGCCTCCCGAGGTCTCCAGGCGAGGGACTAGGGCCTGCAGAGAAAGCGCACCCTTCACACCAGAAATAGACCACAGAGAACAACTGTGCGTGTGAACCCTAATGTTCTCAGAAGGAAGAGGACTCTTAAGCGATGACTTGCCATTTGGACGTTGTTAATGGTAATGGGTGTCTTGGTGGGAAACTCCTATAAATGTGAGCATTATAAATAGTCATCGCGCTCCCCCTGCTGCCTGTGCCGAGGTCTGTGCCTTTCAAGTCTCGCCCGCATTCATTCCTTCGTTAACCCGTGACTACACGCACTTAACCCGTGCACACTCTAAGCCCTGTGCAAACACAGACTCCCACGCGGGTGATCTCCTCCTGTCGACCGTGGGGCTGATCCTCTCGAGCCGCTGGTGTTCCGAGGTGTGTGATGAGGCTGTTTCCCAGAGAGCCGTCCGCCCTGTGAAGCAGGCACATTCAAATGCGCTGTTCCTCTCCAGATCGCCTGCTCTTTGTAAAAGATCACCTACCTGCTCCTATAACAGAATTTATAATTCAGGGAGGATCAGTACTTCAAACGAACAGCGTGGGCCCAGAGCCCACTTTTTACTGAACGAGCTCCTTAGAGACTGGATTTCGCCAGCACTCGCGGGGTGCACTGCTTCCTGGGCACTTCCTCAGGACTGACTCGTTCAGTCCCCGAGGCACACCTGTGATGTAGATGTCCTTTGTTGCCCGCGTTCCACAGTGAGGCACAGAGAGGTTAAACACTCTCCCTAAGGTCACACAGCTCACGCGTGGTTGAGGCAGGCTTCGCACCAAGGCTGTCTTAGCTGCTTCCTTTCTCTCTGCGTCTGATTTTCTGGCTTCAATTTCAGTTTTATTAATGTCTTCCTATATGTCAGGGTTTAAGGAAATTCAGTATGTATTTTCATTGTGCTGGAACACACGACGTATTCACCGTCTTAGCCATCCATAAGCTTGCAGTTCAGTAGCATTAGGTACGCCCACGTGGTTGTGCACCATTGTCTTCAGGGCATGTTCATCTTCCCAGACCAAGGCTCTGTCCTCATTAAATCACATCTCAGCCCCTGGCACCCGCCCTTCTCCCTTCTGTCCCTGTGGATTCGCTCTGGGAACCTCCTAGACGTGGAACCGCACAGCGTTTGTCTGTGCGTGACGCAGCATCACGTCCTTGAGGTTCATCCACGCTGTGTCAGCAGCTATGAGAACGTCCCCCTTTCTGAGGCTGGATCACACTGCTCTCTGTGGCTGGACGGACCACATCTTGTTTATCCATGCCTCTGTCGATGGGCACAGGTTGCCTTCTTCACCTTTCGGCTCCTGTGAATAATGCTCTATGAACGTGGGCGTATAAGTTCACAATTCAGCTGTTGTTCATCTGCTCAGTCGTGTCTGACTCTCTGCGACCCCATGGACTGCAAACAGTCAGAATTCAGTGTCTTTTAAAATCTATACTTGTGTCTGGTAGCTCCCGGGCAGAGACTAAAAACGACTGGTCTTAGGGCAGGTTTGACATCCTTTGACTCCAAAGGATGCTCAGACTCGAGGAAGGCACTTCGGGGGTTTGGCTCGGGAGGTGAAGCCAGGTCCCCAGGTGAGGGGCCGAGGACCCCGTGGGGTTGGCCCAGAGCCCCTGCCTGCATCTCCGTGCCAGCTGCCCCTCGGCGCCATCCTCCCGTGAGAGAACACGACCCGCTACTGACTATCGAAAGCCGTACTGGGCGCACTGCAGTGACCACCCAGACAGTGTAGACGGCCTCGCAGCATCACCCCACACCTGGGAGCTGCCTGGTGAACGAGGCTGCTGTTGAGCGTTTTCTCTTTGACCCGACTGCGGGATTGTCACTTCCAGTTTGAAGGCAGTGGGGCCGAGAACTCAGAGCAGAGGCTGGTGCGCGTGGGTGCCCCTGGGCCCATGGGGGCAGGGACACGTGTCCTCCGTGAGTCGGGATAGGGGAACTTAGGGGATAGGGACACGCAGTGGGCAGGGACAGCAGGATGTCCCAAAAACAGCCAGCACGCTACACCAAAGAGGAGGCAGTCAGAAACCAGAGGCCCGGAGGATGTCAGGGAAAAACGCTTCCGCCCAGCTTGCAGCCTTGGCGGAGCCTGTTCATGAGGGCGAGGCCCCGGCCCGAGCAGCTCACCTCCGTCCCCCAGGAGGGAGCTGGGGGCTGAGGGCAGGGCGGGCAGGGTCCACCCGCAGGGCCTCCATCCAGGAGACGGGCGCCCTGACCTCCGTTCTCGCCGCCCTGCAGACGAAGGCCTGTGGGACATGTTTGCCAAGGACATTCCGCGGGGCGCCACGTCCTACACCGTCAGCCTGGACCAGCTCAGGCAAGGAGTGACCTACGAGTTCCGGGTGGTGGCCGTGAACCAGGCGGGCTACGGGGAGCCCAGCAGCCCCTCTGCCACTGTGTCAGGTAGGAGCCCCGCCCGAGGACCCCGGGGGGCGGGCGGACGGCGTGGGCCCCGGGCACGGCCGTCCCAGAGGAGACGTCCTGGCCGCGCTGAGCTCCTCTCGCCCTCCGTCAGAGCCAGGGCCTCAGCTTGAGCTGGGCAGGGTCCCCCCAGGGGAGAAGGCATCCCCTGCAAAGTGCAGCCTGAGACCCTCTGTTAGCAGATGCGTCCTTAACTGTTGAGCCGAAAATTGAAAAGCAAAATCCTGCCCACCCTGCCCCTCCCCAGCCGCCACCAGGGAGAGCCTGAGCCCTTGACACTTGGGTGTGTCAGCCCAGGCATCCTTCAGGGATGCCGGCCCAGGGGCCCGGTGCGCCTGGCGTCAGATTGGAGGCCGAGGCCTGCCGGCTCCAGCGCCAGCCCCCGGCTCTGCCGTGTGGGGAGCGGCAGACACGGAGGGGGCAGCCAGGCTCCTGCACCCGGAGCTCAAGTGTCTGTGGCGACAGACCCTGTCCTCACCAGTGACGAGACGAGGGGTGTGACCGCTGGGAGGAAGTGACGGCCCTGGGCCTGGTCTTGAAGGGTGCTGGGGGATGGCCGCAGGGAAGGGAGAGCCTGCACGAGGCTGGGGGTGGGGAGCAGTGAGGGGCCCGGGGGGACTGGCTGGGGGACAGACTGGTCATGTGGCCTGGACCCGCTCCTGGGGCCCCGGGCGCGGGTGAGGAGCGGGCCTCCACCCCACCTGCACCTTAGGGTCCCCCCTCGGGAACACTTAGAAAACAGCCGTGCAGGGCCCCACCCCGGACAGCAGTTGCATCATGGGGGTCACGGGTCTGGGCCTGATGATTTTCTAGCTCTGAGGTGGTCCTTCCATGCCACTGAGATTGCGAGCCAGGCTCTAGAGGTGGGGTGGCTGCAGACCGACCCCCTGGAGCCGATTTGAGAAGGGAGCTGGTTGCAGAGACGTTTGGAGGTCGCAGGCAGATTCTGGGCCAGAAACCACGAGCCTTCCCTCCAATCAAGACAAATATGTTCCCCATCCCCGTAGTCACATCTGTTTAAGCTGCTGACTGTGCTTGTTTAAATTGGAAACATCCTTCATCATTTCCTTGAGTGAGCCTGGAGGGAGGGGAGCGTCCGTGGGCACCCGACCCCGCGCCTCCTGGTCCGGGAGCACCGTGGATTCCAGGGGCGCTTGGTGAGAGGGACAACCCAGGGACCACTCACTTGTTTAATGAAAAATAGGTAGAAAGATCAAATTTACCTCTTCTACTTTGTCTTTATGAAGAAACTTGTAAACACACCCCAAAGTAGAGAGAATGGAATAAGGAAGCCCATCACTCAGTTCAGCAATTCAGGGTTTGCCTCCCTTGACCATGTATAAGAAATTACAAAAAGCAGCTCCAAACGCACAGGGCTTGCAATTCCGCACACGCAGAGGGGACGGCAGAGGCTGGTTCCCACGTAAGGACACGGCTCCCGGTCCTCGGGCCCTTGGGCACCGTGGCTCACACGTCGCTCTGAAATCCAGGTCGTGTGTGTCGGACCTAAAGCGCGGTTGCCTGCCAGGGCTTCCCCCCTGTGCTGTCGCGGCACCCGGAGCGGACGTCCCCTTGTTCGCAGGGCGCACACGCTTCACGTCCGTCCACTGAGACCCTTCTGGCGGGTTTCTGCTTCTGGGCGCAGACCTCGGGGCGCCCGTCCTGTCCCGCATGTCCGATGCCCCCCACAGGGAAGCAGGTGGAAGGCACGAGGGGTCCCCAGAGCCATCCAGCACCTGGCACAGAGCAGCTCCCGTCTCTCTCTCCTTAGTAAACAGAATAAGAGATGAGGAAGAAGACACTCCTCCTTCAGAGTAACTCTCAGTTTTGCTGGGGGCGCGAAATACATAAAACACATAGAACACAGCCCCAGCCTCCATGGGTGGGGGCCCTGGCGCGGCGGAGGAGGCCGACAGGTAGCAGCCAGGCGCCCCCAGCCGCAGCGGGTGAGCAGAGGTTCCCGGGCAGGTGTGGGCACGCCCAGCTCTCGGCCCGGAGGGGTCGGTCACGGGGCTCCCAGGCTTAGACTGAGCGCTCCCAGGCTCGCAGGCGCAGCATTTGCAGGAGGGGCTGACTTTCCACCCAAGAACTCCCTGTGATGTCAAGGATTCAGCAGGGGTTCTGGTGGCAGCGGGAATGGAGGCGGCCAGGGGATTTGGGGGTGTCTGGGGAGAAAGCCCCCATACTGGGAGAGAGGAGCAAGGCCGGGCACTTCTGTTCCTCCCTCCCCATAACCCAGACAACTGATGAAACTGGGAGAATGTAAGCTCACTGGCCAAGGCCCGGGGTGGGGGCAGCGGCGGGGAGAGGACCCCAGGCCCGAGAGAGACAGCGGCCCCAGAGCCTCTACTCCGGGAAACCGGTGGATCCGCCCAGGACAACCCGGACCAGACAGGGGCGCCCCTCCCCGGTCACGGCAGGGACAGAGCTTCCGTCCCCGTGACCGTGCGTCTGTCGCCCTGCAGCTCAGGTGGAGACACCGTTCTACGAGCAGTGGTGGTTCCTCCTGGTGATGGCGCTCTCCAGTCTGCTGGTCATCCTGCTGGTGGTGTTCTCGCTGCTGCTGCTCGGCCAGAGCAAGAAGTACCGCAACTGCGGCGCAGGTGGGGAGCCCCGCCTCCCCGGGGGCTGGGGCCGACACGTCGGGGTTCCCCCTCCCGGGTCTGGGGTGCCCACACCACGCGCACAGCAGGCTTCCCTCCGGAGGCAGGAAACGGGAGCTCTGGGCACCGGCGTCCGGCCGGCTCTGCCCTCGCGTGGGCCGTGTGTCCTTTATCATCCGGCCCTGAGAGTCTGTTTCCGCTTCTGCAGCTGCTCAAATGCAGGAGTGGTTTCTAGTATGATTAAAAAAGTGGAAAGTGGGAGAATGAAATGGCAACCCACTCCAGTACTCTTGCCAGGAAAATCCCATGGTCGGAGGAGCCTGGTGGGCTACAGTCCATGGGGTCACAAAGAGTCGGACACGACTGAGCACACACTGATTGCTATTTTTATATCATATCTCCTTCCACTCAGAGATTTAAAGGTGTGCTAACTTTAACTGGTAAATTTAAACACATGGATGCAGTATGTAAACACTGCTAGGACCTTCAAAAAAAACGTGGACAGTGTTCGAGATTTGAGGAACGGCCCCTTCAGAATCATGGGAACAGTGACCCGGGCACGGCTCAGTCGCCTCAGGACGGTTACAGCCGGGTCTGTGGTCCAGCCCTTCTCACTGACGGGGTGCGCGCCGGGCCTGCATGCAGCAGGTGGGGTGCTGCCTAGGCCCGCACCCCAGCTCTGAGCCCTCTACTGGCCGGGCCCCGTGTTCCCGGCACGGCTGGGCCTGGCGTGCAGCAGGTGCCCCGTGAGCGTCCACAGCTGAGAGAGTCACCGTCACTAGAAATGGACACGTGAACGTGGGCAGAGCCAGCCGTGGAAGGGCACAGACAGCGTGGCTTGCTCTACAGGAAGGTCAGGAGCAGCCTAATGGATGGATGTTTCTAGAAGGCAGGACGGTGGGTGTTCTTAGTGCAGATGTATAGACAGGGAGGGAACCTTCCAGGGTGCTGGAAATGGTCCTCTGTGAAAGGGGCTCTCAGATGCCCCGACCGCAGCCCCCAGCACCGTGGTCCCTGCACCAGGAGGGTTAATAAAGCCAGGAGGCCCTAAAGTGCCTGCCATTTGCTTCTGTAACGTTGAGCCATTCATCCCTCCAAGAAAGGATTTATTTTTTTCTGTGTAAATTCACTTCTAACAAGTGTTCGTAAATCAGATTTGATTCCTGCGGGATTTACAGTGTATGAATGGCATGTCATTTTCCCGAGTTAATGCTATTACAGAATCCCTCGTCTGGTGCTCAGAAAGTCTCCCTGCCTTCCCTCCTCTCCCTCTCCATCTGGGAAACAGACCGCAGAGTCCAGTCTGACCCGCAGCTTCCAATCCTCAGCCTCACCCTGGAGCATTCATTTAACATCATCATTGATGCCCAGAAAAAAAGAGAGAAAAAAAAAAAAATGTCCACCAGAATGTCTCCCTGCCTGCCCAGGAGACACGCAGAGCCCAAACCGCTGTGCCGCAGCCTCGTTCCACCCCTCCTGGACGGCACTCTGACTTGTACAAGATCAGACTTCCTCTCTGGTTATAATATTCACCTGCTCACCTCCCATCCACCCGAACCCCGACGCGCGGGTGACTTCCTCTTTCATTTGCTGCTCTCTGTGGGCAGTTGGCTTTCCCCATTGCACACAAGTAGAACACCGAGGCGCGCGGAGGGCTGTGGGGTCCCCGGCGGACGGGCCCCTCGGGATCAGAACTGCTGGCGAATTTTACAAAACACGCGTGAAGTCCCTGGCATGTGCTCGGGCAGTGTCCCGGGGACCGGGACGTTATCAAGAGCAAGGCTGTGTGCATCTCCCTGGGTCTGTGCCCCCGAGAGCTCACAGCCTAGCAGGGGCGGCAGACAGGCCCGCAGGAGGCCAGCCAGCTCTCAGGACGAGCAGAGAGGTGGCGACGGGCCCCGCACGCAGAAACGGTGCAGGGTGGAGACCTCAGGGGTCCTGAAAGCCCTCTCTGATCTCACCACCCTTGAGCTGCGATCTGAAGGAGGGGGTGGGTGAGTAAGTCGGGGGTGGTTGGGGCGGGGCTCCCCAGGCAGGGGCAGGGGGAGGTGGGAAGGGCAGGGGAGACCAGCCTGAGCTGGGGGACAGCTGTGAGGACCGCCTTTCATGCCCAGCGAGGTTGGGGCCGCCAGGAGCGCTTCATGTCCCCTGGTTACTTACAACTTCGGTCTGCTAGCAAATTGTAGGGTATGCTTTGATATGTACTGATGGACTCATTTTTAAGTGATTTTTAGTTACAGACACTCACAGACATGTGTGACCGTCACCACAGTTAGTTCTGGAGCATGTTCCTCACTGCAGGAAAAAACCCTGCACTGTTGAGCCCTCACCCTCTATACATTTACTCTCCACTCACTTCCTTGTTTTGACTATGAGCCCTTATTATGAAATTTATTGAATATCCTCAATGATGTAAAAAAAGTTCATGCACTCTATTCTTTAATAAGACACTGAGTTAAAAAACAACAACAACAACAAAAAAAAAACCTTGATTTTGGCATCAAGGAAGAGAAACACCCAAATGCTAATGGCGTTTTGCTCCGAGGTGGATGTGTGGCCTTACACCCCAGCCTGTCTGCCTGCCCAGGGGGCTGACTCGGGTCGCCAGGCCCGGGGCTGGTGCAGCAGGCGGTCAGGAGCACCCTGGGCACCCACCCTGCTCGACAAAGCTCAGGGTCTGGGCCCCAGACGCCCACTTCCTGACGCGTCTGCGCCCTCCCCGCCACCTGTAGGTAAGAGCATCTCCAACATGGAGGAGTCCGTGACCCTGGACAACGGGGGGTTTGCCGCCTTGGAGCTCAACAGCCGCCACCTCAACGTCAAGAACACCTTCTCGAAGAAGAACGGGACCAGGTAGGGTAGCGGCACCCACCCAAGGGCCCATGCCCACCGGTCCCCCCCGAATCCCAGGGGCAGGAGGGCGGGTGTTAGGGATGGTTTGAGGACGTTTCTAGAGATAAAGAAGAGTCTGGTCTCAGGTGTAGGGACCTGGTCTTGGGGGACCTCCGGCCCCGGATGAGGGGCAGGCGTCACTGGAAGCACGGGCGGCCTGGGAACTGCTTGCGTGGCACCGAAACGGTGCCAGAGGCTGTGCGTGGCTTTCCTCTCCACGCAGCCGCGGTGAGGCCAGGAGGCGGGGCTGACTGGTGTCCGCGTCCCGCAGGTCCCCGCCCCGGCCGAGCCCTGGCGGACTGCACTACTCCGACGAGGACCTCTGCAACAAGTACAACGGCGCCGCGCTGACCGAGAGCGGGGCCCTCCAGGAGAAGCCGGGCGATGCCACGGAGTCCGAGGTGGGTGCCCGCCCCCCCGCTGCCGGCTCCGGCCCCTCCCGTCCCCCCGGGGCCCTGCCCTGGTCTCAGCCGTCTCCACACACACACACACACACACACACACACACACACACAGAGGCTCGGAGCAGGCAGAGCCGGGACAGAGCGCGCCCCTTCCCGGACGGGGAGGGTCCACGCTCGTCTCTGGTGCGCGAGGCCACCTCCCCGGTCAGTCCCTGGTCCAAAGTGGGCGTCGGGTTCGCAAACCTCGCTGCGCTCTGCGCGCAGAAAGAGACCCAGCCGGCCTGGAGGTCACCGGGGAACGTGGTGGCCTCTGGACCCCCGAGGGGTAACGGGGGCCCGAACCCACCCGACTGGTAGAACCTGGACCCCCGCCCACCCCAGGGGGGGGCTTCCCCTCCTGCTTTGGTCACAGCAGCGCTGGGTCAGTTAGCCGGCTCACCTGAGCGGGGCGGGAGCCCCGGGACCAGGGAAACCCCGCCCCTAAGGGGTGTCAGCCTCCAGTGTGACCCCCAGGACCCCGCCCCACACATCCTGGTGCCTGGGCATTCACTGCGGGGCTGAGCCCGTCCTGGGCGAGGTCTCTGTATTGGGCAGCAGGGGACATTCCCTGGAGGGAGCCGTGGGGGTGCCAACAGGGGCCCCACTTCCCCGGGGAAGCCCCTTCCCCAGAGCACGTCTCACAGTCAGGAGCGAACCCACTGAGTGGGTAGGGAACTGGGTGCCCAGTCCTGACCACGGGGTTTCAGAGACGCTGCGACAGGGACGGAATTCGCCGAGCTGTTTGCCAGACACGCAGGCCCGCCCCATCGCTTGGCATTCATACTCTAAATCAATATTTAATCTAAAGTAAGTCTCACCTTCATTTTGACCTGAGTTTAGGACTGATTGCGCCCTCAGGCTCAATTAAATGGCTTCTTTCAAACTGTGGTTTGTGTAGGAGCCACACGGGGCCGGACCGCAGGCGGGGGCCCGGCGGACGCGGCCGCTCGGCCTCCGAGCTCCATGGACGCGGGCGCCTAGTGCCTGTCCGCGCCACAGCCTGGGCTCGTGGAAGCGGCAAGCCGCCCTGCGGGCCTGCGGGGGGAGCAGTGTCCACGCGAGGGGCTGTCTGTGGAGGGAAAAGCGAGAACGCTGAGCCCAGCTTCCTGAGGAGGAGGCTGTGGCCTTTTCCAGCCCCTCGTCCCAAAGGCGGCTCGACGGGAAGGGGTGGGCTGCGGACCAGCACTCCCCGGGTCAGCGGTCAGAGACGGCACGCGCCCCCGCCTTCCCAGGCTCTCAGAGCATTGTGAAAGATGCTCACAGCGGCCTGTGCTGCCCCGCGGGCTTTACAGCTCCACGCAGGATAAGCGCTAACTGAGCACTTCCTCAGCCAGGCCTAGAGGCAGGCGGTTCTCGTCCTTGTCCCTAGGACACCGCTGAGGCCGAGGCCACCCCCCCCACACACCCCCTCCCTCAGCTTCCAGAGCCCACTGACCCCGCCCCTCCGCTCTTCTCCCGCCTAACACCCGGGCCACAGAGGCCATTCCCAGCACTGCCAGGACTGGACTCATCGATTCTGGACTACTTGTTCATAAAAGCATGCTCAGAATGGGTTAAACGCGGGCCATTCAGTCTGTCCTCTCACAGGTGGGGGTGTTTTGGGAGTCAGATCCAGCTGATTCACATGGAGGATTATTAAATGTTTGCAGGCACTAGGCCTATGCATGCATGTGTGCATACATGTATGCACACATGCACATATACAGACATACACATGCACACGGGGAAGAAGGCAGCCAGAACGGAAGAAGGGAGGGGGGTGAGGGGAGGAGGTGAGAGCGACGTGGAACGCACGCTAAATCCTGCAAGGAGGTCGTTCGGATCCTCACGTAACAGATGGGAGAGCTGAGGCTCTTGGAGGTTTTGAGTGTCTTCCCCAGACACACGCTCCTGGGTGGACCCGGATGCAGACCCAGGCGGCGGGCTCCCTTCCATCCCCCCCGCCAGGCTGGCTGAGTTCTCCGCGCCCGGGACGCGTGGCTGAGCGAGGGCGGGCCGTGGCGTGCCCGCTGCCTGGAGGAAGAGGCTCCTTCCATGATTCCCACAGATGCTTTACGGGTATTAACACTTTCTGGTTCTAGAAAGTTGATCAGAAGTACAGACGCCGTCTCCATCGAGGTGTGTCACCTTGAATCTGGGGTTCCAGGCCCCCTGAAGCCTGTGGTAGGCGGGCGCCTCCCGTGAAGGCTCTGGGAGTCCAGGCTAAGAACTCATGTTCCTGGGCTCCCCGTCTGCTCCTGAGTTCTCGGGTAGACGCAGTGAGGCCCGTCTCTTCCCCCAGAATTCTGTGCTCTGTCATCTTGCTGGGGGCCCAGCTTTGAACCTTACGACCTGGGAGAGTTGTAGGCAGATTCATGGGGTCCCCACAGAGGGATCTTGGAAGTGCCAGCTCCGATGGGAGCCTTTCCTTTGAACTAGTCTGGTCTCTTAACCAGACTGAGATGTCATTCACACACCGCACAGTTCACGTCTTCACCGTATTAAATATTTAGGTGTGTGTTTTTAGCTTCCTCACATTTATGAGCTTCCCAAATTTTCTGCTGTTAGCGGTTTTTAATTTTATCCCGCTGTGGTCAAAGAACATACTTTGTGTATCTCCAACCCTCTTCTATTTATCGAGGCTTGTCTTGTGGCGCAGCATCTGGCCTGTGAGGCAAAAACCCACTTGAGAAGGCCGTGTCGCTCTGCTCTGGCTGCGGGGAGGGTCCGTGTGTGTCTGCTGTGTCCGGTTGATTTATCGTGCCGTTCAAGCCTTCCACACTCTCGGTCTGTCCGCCATCTGTCAACGCACTGAGGTCTCCAACAGTTCCTGTTGACATTCTCTATTTCTCTCTTCATTTCCGGCAGTTTTAATTTCCTGTATTTGGGGGCTCTGTTTTAGGTGCGTGTCTGTCTGTAACTGTGGTGTCTTCATGATGGACAGACCTTTTTATGAGTATCGCATGGCCCTCTTGGTCTCTAGTCACAGTTTTTGTCTCAGAGTCTATCTGGCCTGACATCGGTACGGTCACTCCAGCCCTCTGTAGGTTCCTGCTCACATGGTGGATCATTTCCATCATTTCACTTTCAGCTTGTCTGAAGCCTTGGATCTGAAACGTGTCTTTTGTTGGCAGCATGAAGTTGGATCACGCTGTCCTTATTCATCCTGCCGATCTATACCTGTTCACCGGATTGTTTAATCCATTCACAGTTAATGGAATTGCTGCTAATTCCAGAACTGACACCTGCCATTTTGGTGTTTGCCTTCTATGAGTCTCGTGTCTCTATCTCTCTATTTTTTCTTCACTCATTTTGTCATTGTTGTTAAGTGGCTGTTTTCTAGTGTATATCCGGTGAATATTTTAATTCCCTTGTTTTGCTTTTACTGTATTTTTTTTTCCAGTTTTTTCTATAGTGATTGCCCTCGTATTAGTATTTGCTTTAGATTTATTCTAAATCTCAGTGACATGTAGAAACTTTATTCTTGTATAAATCTATTCTCTCCTCCCCTATTTGTGCTTATTATTATACATATTATGTCCATATTTGTGACAGACCCAAGGAAGCATTTTTCTAACTGTACAGAATTTTGTATCTTTGAGAGGAGAAAGGTGAGCAAGTATGAGAGTTTATCATATTAACCCTTCTGTTCCCGATTTTTGGTTCTCTTCATTTCTCCCCACCTTTTTGTGCCACTAGATTTATGTTAATTTCTATGTATGATGGACCCAACAGTATAATTATACAATATAATTATATACCTCATATTTTAGGAAATTGCTTTTTAAATCAGATGAGAGAAGAAAGGAGACTAGGTACTTATACTGCCTTTTATAATTCCCTATGTAATTATCTTTGTTGCTACTTGTGTGTGTGTGGGTTTGATATGCTGTCTGGCGTCATTGGCCTTCAACCTGACCATCTTCCATTAGTATTTCTTATAAGGCAAGTCTGCTAGCAATGAATTTTTTCTGTTTTTGTTTATCTCAGAATGTCCTATTTCATCTTCATTTATGAAAGTAGTTTTGCTAGATAAAAGATTCATGATTGACAGTTTTCTTTCAACACTCTGAATGTGTTAGCCCGTTGCCTCCTGTCCTCCATCTTTTCGGACCAGAAGTCAGCTGTTAACATAATTTGATTTTTGTTGGACTGGATGAGTCGTTTTTCTCCTTTCGATTTCAGGAGTTTCTTTTTGCCTTTGTCTTTCAGAATTTTAACTGTAACTATGATGTGTCTGGGTGTGACTCTTGTTCCATTTATCTTACTCGTGGTATATTGAGCTTGTTGAGTATGCAGTAGTTTTTTTTTGTTTGTTTGTCTGTTTGTTTTGTTTTTACCAGAATTGGGAAGTTTTAAGTCATTGTTACTCTCAGTATTTTTTCTGCTTCTTTCTTTCTTTCCTCATCCCGGTATTCTCATCACATACGTTACTACACTGAGTGCTTTGTCACATTTATCAGCTGTTCTGTCTTTTTTTTATTTTCATTGTTTTTCAAGTTGCATAACCGACTCCGTTATTCTTGCCTGAAAAATCCCATGGGTAGAGGAGCCTGGTGGGCTATAGTCCAAAGGGTCGCAAAGAGTCGGACGCGCCTGAGCGACTCACCATGGCGAGCAGTCTCTGTCGTCCATCTTCAAGCGCCCTGACTCCTTCCTCCGTCAGCTCAGAGCTCCTCTTGAGTCCCCCCAGTGAATTTTACATTTTGGTTTTGGGATTTTTCAACTCTGGAACTTCTCATTTGGTCCTTTTAAGTCACTGCTATCTCTCTATTGATATTCTCCGCTTGGTGTGATAGTGTCAGCATACTTTTAATTCTTTAAACATGGTGTCCTTCAGTTCTTTGAACATATTATAATAGCTACTCTGAAAGTCTTCGCCTGCCAGTATCTGAGGCTCCTCAGAGGCTGCCTGCTTTTTTTTCCCCTGTGTATGGATCACACTTTGCTGTTTTTTGAAAACAAGAAAATATTTTAAATAATATCTTGTATTCACTTTGAATACCCGTATTCAACCCCCCTGGTTGTTGTCCTTGTTCGCTTATTTGTTCAGTGACTCGTCTGGACTAGTTAGGGAAGTCCATGTCCTCAGCAATGTGTCCGCTCTGATGTCACCCCTCCGAGGTGCGGCCTTGGGCACACGTGTGGTTTCCGTGACAACCAGGGAGACTGAGGTCTCAGCTAGGCATCCCCTGTCTCTTGTTCTCACCTCCCCATTAAGGTTCTGGAAGGCCCACCACAGCTGGTATCACACCCAGCTCTTAACCTCCTCTCCCTGCCAGCTCTATTATTTTTGACAAGGCTCCAGGGTATAAATTACTCCACAGTTGGATCCAGTCACAGCCCAGCCCGTCTGCAGCCAGCAGGATGTTGTTAATCTTTGAATTCTTCTCTAAGCCCAAGAGGGCTCCCCGTGTCTGTCTCTTTGCCTGGTCCTCCCTGCTAAACCTCTGGCGGGTTTATTGCTCTCCTTGTTACTCTCAAGGACTTACCTCTTCATTTCTCGCCCCTGAGGTCTCCACAGTCTCCAGCAATGCCCTGAGGCGTGAAAAGTGAGAGTGTTAGTCACTCAGTCCTGTTTGGCTCCTCCTTCCATGGGATTCTCCAGCAAGAATACTGGAGTGGGTAGCCATTCCCTTCTCCAGGGGATCTTCCCAAGCCAGGTACTGAACCTGGGTCTCCTGCGCTGCAGGCAGATTCTTTACCATCTGAGCCACCAGGGACGCCTGTCCTGAGGCATGGTCCAAATAAAGCTACCCCCCTGCAGCAGAGCGGGGAGCTCTCTGTTCTGAAGGGCTGACTGCCGCCATGAGGACCTCGGTGTCACAGCACCGAAGCTGGGGTGGGGACAAAGGCCCCCTTCTCCACGGTGACCAGTGAGGCCCTGGGTGGGGATGGACGCCCCTGGGCTTCTGGCTGTGCCCCGCCCCCCCT
The DNA here is from genome assembly GCF_910594005.1 of Cervus elaphus. Lineage (NCBI taxonomy): Eukaryota > Metazoa > Chordata > Mammalia > Artiodactyla > Cervidae > Cervus > Cervus elaphus. The sequence continues at coordinate 52,963,127 of NC_057824.1, read as the reverse complement.
GCGTGGAGCTCCTCCCACCAGCCACGAGGGTGGGGCGTGCAGGGATCAGTGTTCTCAACCCGCCAGCCTGGTCCCAGCCTCCAGCAGCCCGGGTGAGGAGGGAACCCCAGTCCTCCCGACCACGCCTCCAGGAATACCTCTGGAGACTGGAGCTGGGGATGAGCAGCTGGCTGAGAGATGCCGGCGGCTTCCTCCTCCAGGTCAAACCAAATTTCTGGACTAGGAGTTTTAGGGGAGGGGCCCTGGCTTCTTGGCCACATGTGCCTCCCCCCGCCCCCCACCGCAAGTGGAACTTCCATCATCCTGGCTGGGGGTAGGGGGAGCAGGTCAGAGTTCAAGCAGCTCACACTCTTGCTCTTCTTAGTGATTTTAGACTTTCTGCAATAAATCTTCCCCCATTTGCTATATGCCCTTGGCACCATTTCCAGAGACTCCAAATAATTGTTGATAATTCGATTTTCCCCCAGTTGAATCATTGTTCTACTGTGGGGAGGACCTGCTGCTTCTTCCAGCCATTCTGGAAGTATTTTTTGTATCAGTAGTTGGTTGACGACCCAGGTAGGGGGTCCCCTGCCCATGTTTACTGTCTACCCTCTCCTCCAGAGCCAGAAACCCTGTGAGCTCTCAGCCGGAAAAGCTCTTCTGCAAAGCTAATACTTCACTAAAAAAAAAAAAAATTGTGATGCTGTCATTTTCTCCCTGGGGTGTTTTTTAACCGTTTTCAGAAATATTACTCAAGTGACAATTCTGAGAACCAGCTCACAGGTGCAGGAGAACCTGCCTGATCAGAGCGGCTCTGAATTAGACCACTGGCCTCGCAGGATACACGCTGTGGCTCTTGATGTTTATCCACTTAGAAATAAGGGGCTTTTTCCCCGTTTTATCGCCCAGCAGCTTATGAATTATATCAGGGCTACTGTTCGAATTGCATTTTAAAAATTATTTTCAAAATCCACAGAAACAGTTTTCAAGGTCTCTCTGGCTTCAGCCAACTTAGACCAGCCCCCTCGCACTTAATTAATCCTCTAATAATATTGGAGTCTTTCATCTTGCTAGCACAGCACCAGAAGTCCTGAGATTATCTCTGTTAGCTGCTTGCCAGGCATCCACGCGCCTTTAGAAACTCATGGTCAGGTCTGCAGGCTCATCCAATCACAGGCTGGCCTTCCTTGGTTTCCTGGGAAACGGACTCACATCGCTACTTCATATCACACAGGAAACTTGAAAAAAAAAAAAAAAAGACCCCGAAGCGTTTCCTTTCTGTCAATAATTCTAACTCACTAAAATACATCCTCATTAAAAAATAATAATGTCATATCAACAATAAACAGAGCAGGCAGCAGGACGGAGAATGACATTTTAATCCTGTGCTTTCTCATGGAAGCAAAAGTGAGACCTGAACAGGAGCCCCAAGGCCCTCACCCGCACCCCTGTGTGTCCCGAGATGGGGGCACGTTCGCCCTCTCCCTAGAGGAACAGCGAGACGCTTAGCCTCCCCTGTCCATTCTGCACGATGGCTTCGTTCTGTCCCAGCGGCTTTGGGGGCCGCTTGGTGGGCCCACAGCCTCGTCCCCCAGGGAAGCACTCAGCTCTTCCAGGAGCAGCAGGGAAACTCGCAGGGCGGGTTCCGGTTGGCTCACTGACCTTGAACCTCCACAGGCCGCCCGCCTCCTCCACCAGCTGCTCTGGGACCCCAAGGGGAGGGGGTCAGGTCCCTCCGCACTGCAGAGGGAGGGGCTCCAGGACATTGGACAGCAGGCACCACGCTCGATTAGGGCCTCTGTCCTAGGAGACCTCCCCACGGAGGTTAGCATGGATGTGGCGCTGCCCGGAAGCACGTGTCCCATGGAGGACATCGTCTCCTCACCCTGACTGAGCTCACCATCAGACCCTCGGTCTGGGGGCCTGTGCCATAGTCTAGGGCAGTCTGCAGCCTCTGGGCCTTCCACACCCCCGGGCGCTGCTGCATTCTCCACAGGGGACACAGGGCATCCCCTGGGGGCTGTGTATACCTGTCCCGGGAGAGGATGGGTTGTAGAGCTGTCCCGGGAGGGGTTGGGGCGTAGAGCTGTCCCGGGAGAGGATGGGGTGGAGAGCTGTCCCGGGAGGGGTTGGGGTGTAGAGCTGTCCCGGGAGGGGTTGGGGTATAGAGCTGTCCCGGGAGGGGTTGGAGTGCAGACTCCCCTGAAGCAAGAGTGCAGTGGATTCGTGTCCTGGGACCAGCTCAGGCCCCGGGAGGGTGGGGGAGCAGAGCCTCTGGGAGCAACGAGCTGGCTCCCATGGACACGCTGAGCTCTCCGTGGTCTCGTGGAGTCGGGCCCTGGGGTGGTCCACACCCAGGTGGTGGGGAGAGAGGGAGGCAGGGTGGGGTGGGAGGAGGGGAAAGGGAGAGAAACAGGTGAGCGGCACCACCCCGCCTTAGACGGCCACTCCTGCTCCCCGCTCTGCCCTGCTGCCGTGGCTGCCCCCCCACCCCGTGGCCCCCACCCCGCCCGTGGCCACCCCCACCCCCGTGTGTCCCTCCCCCACCCCGTGGCCCCCTCCCCCCTCGACACCCCCACTCTCCATGGCCGCTCCTCCCTCCAGGGGCCGCCCCTTCAAGACCACCCCCATACCCTCCCACGTCAGCACCCCCGTCCGCGCCCTCCTTGAGCCCCGGGCCTCCCCCTGTGCCTGGCCGCCCGGCTGAGCCCGCCCCGCCCGCCCACAGGTCACGGACTCGGAGTCCGAGGACGCGCCGCCCCAGCACTCGTTCGTCAACCACTACCTGAGCGACCCCACCTACTACAACTCGTGGAAGCGGCGCGCGGGCGCGGCCCCGCACAGGTACGAGGCGGTGGCGGGGGCGGAGGCCGGGCCGGCCCCGCGCGCGGTCGTCACCACGCAGAGCGCCGTGTTCGCGCCCGCGGCCCGCGGCGCCCGGACTCCGCTCACCGGCTTCTCGTCCTTCGTGTGAGCTGAGCGGCGGCCCCGGCACGGCCGTGTCGAGACAATCACCCCCCAGAACTGGGCTCGAGCTGGGTTGAGAGGATCTGACGCTGATGGTTGATTTCACCCCCTTGTGAACACGATTTCAATTAGGAACTTTTTTTTACTGGCTTTTTGTAACATCGCTGCAGGAAGCAGGTTTCTTTGTTTTTCTTTTCTTTTTACGAGAAGGTGTGTTTCGCCGGGTGCAAGAGCTGGACACCCCGACCTGGGAAGGCCTGAGCCCTGGGGGCCCGGCTTCTCCATCGTGCGGCCTGGGAAGGCTGGAGAGAGGGGGACGGGGGTCCTCCAGGCCTCTCCCCTCTCTGCTCTACCTCCTGCCTGAAAACCAGCGCCCGCCGGGGTCTCCTGGCACTAGGAGCAGGTGTCTGACCTGGGCCCGGAGCCTCCCGACCTTGTGCATCCGTCTCTGAAATGTCCTCACTGGGCAGTTTTAGGCGAGGAGCCGGCTTCACAGTTCCTGGCAACAGGGCGACAGAGGCCAAGGTTCATTCCAGGGGTGAAATACTCGGGGCTTTCCCACCTCGGTCCTTTCTTTCGACCCCCATCGTCCAGCAGCGGGAAGCGTCCCAGCTGGGAGCCACCTCCCGCCCCCGCCCCGAGCTCCCTCCTCCTGAGCACACAGCACAGGCCCGCCCCAAGGAGACAGCGGCCGCAGAATCGCTCGTCGTGTAAGAGGTGTGCATTGTTAACCAGAGTATTTTTTAAATCTTTTTATCTTTTTTTAAAATATGTCACATGAAATGAATGAGTCTCAGCTGTCTGCAGGTGCCTTTCTATTCATTGTTTAGCTTTGTCCGCGGGAAAGACAAAGAGCCACGGTGTCTCCGAGTAAAGCAGAAGGGCTCTGAGAAGACGGGGTCCCCGGTCCCCCCCACCCCACCCTGTGCCCCCCAGGCCCTTCCGCGGGCGTGGCCGCATCCTTCCTTGGCGCACTGCTTTGGTCCCATCCCCCGACCCCAGGCCAGCTCTCTCAGCCTTAAGAGGTTTTCTGGAAACCTTTTTTCCCTTTAATTGTTACCGTTTTGTTTTCGTTTCTTTTTAGCTAAAGGGAAGTAGCATGAGCTGCTCTGAAAATGAGTCCAAACGGTAGCTCCGCCTCCAGTGCCTCACATCACCTTGGTGAAAGGTGTGGGAGGTGCAGTGGTCGAGCCCCCAGCCCTGGTCCCAGTCTAGAATTTTCCAGGGTGTGTCCGCAGGGCCTGTGGGAGGGCCCCGCGTCTGGCCTGGTCAGCGGGGGCCTGTCCACACCCCCAGCATAGGAGAGCAGGGCTGGTCTGTCCTCCTGCATGGCCGGCCTGTCACCGAGCCAGCACCTGGCCAGCGCCAGCAGGGAGCCCGTCTCGGGGCCCGGCCTTGGGTCTTGTGGTCTGTGAGGTCTCTCCCTCCCTCTTCCCACCTCCTCAGGGCAGAGGGCCATCTTGACCCTCTGCTTTCAGAGTTGCTGGGTGTGACCCCAGGAGACCAAGAAAAGTTTGTGTTGTGTGAGAAGAGAAAAAAAAAAAAAACCTTTTCTGTTTTAGAGTTTTGTGTTGGGTAAAAAACCCCTTTCCAGTTTCTCCTAAAGTAGAGGTAGGAGGTGTGGAAAGGTTCCTTTCTCTCCCCCTTCCCCCTCTCTCAATCCCTCTTTTCCTTCCTTCCTTCTCTGAGTGGAGGGGAAACGTTCTAAACCAAAAATCCTGGATGCTCCGCCCAAAGCCTCCCCTGCAAAGACTCACCCCCCAGCTCCCTGGACAGGCCGGCCTCCGTCCTCTCGGGCCCCAGACGGGGAGTGGACAGGAAGCCGTGAGGCTGCACCTCGAATTTCTCGGGAGACAAGCAGTGGACAGAAAACATGGACACACTCTGCCTTTGCGCTCTGCTCCCTAAGCCATACGGAGCCTTGCTGTAGGGCGGGAGAGTGCCGGAATGTCCGGCACCAGGACAGTTCGGCGTGAGGTGTGTGTCCTGCTCTGGGGTTTCTGTGACAGCAGCACGTTTTCCCCAGGCCCGCTATGCTTCCTTCTTCTCTCTGCTCAGAGCCAGCTTCTTTGGGACGGAACCGTGTGTCCGAGGCCGCAGCTCACGGCTGCCACGGCATTGGCACGTGTGCCTGGCCCGGTGGCCCCGGGGCTCTGGGCTGTGGGAGCCGCTGGACCCAAGGGAGAGCTGGGTGTTTCTGGTTAGATTTCAGCTTCCAGACAGTGTGACATTGAGAAGCGTGGGTTCCTAACCTCTCCTCTTGAGGGAGGAAAAAAAATCACATGATGGGGAAATGGATGTTGGATTTTAATCTTGGTTCTAAACCCAGGACGGGCTCCATTTCTCTAACGGAGGCAGGAGGCATGTCCTCTCCTGCCTGTTCCCGTGGTGATGCCCTGCAGGTGTCGGGCACTCGGCCTCGAGGGGGACCCTATCCAAGGCCTGGCAATGGGCAGGCGGGCTGCCCTTTCCCGTGAGGACCACAGCCGCGCTCTCTGCCTGAGCAGCAGAGATGGGTTTGCCCAGGGCTCCCGTCCCCTCCGCAGACTCCGGTTTCCCCCCCCTCCGCCCGGGGCTCCCAGGCATAGGTTTCCAGGCCTCGGAGCAGCAGGGCGGGGCCGTGGACAGTCCCCGCACCCCGCGGCTGTAGAGCACATCTCCTGGATCTCCTGCACCTCCTCCCTCTGAATAAGTCGGCCCAATGTGAGGCCTCCCCATCCCCGGCCACGCTTTTAAGGAGCCCTCGGTACACGCTGTCATGGAGGAACATGAGCCATGGGGCAGCGTCGGGGGAGACCGTGGCGGGGGGGGGTGGGTGGGGGGGTGGGTGCGCGCTCCGCAAAGCCCTGGTGACGCTGCCCTTGCCCTTGATGCGCCCAGACCGCCGCATGGTGTTTGCATAATGGTTCTAATGGTTCATAGCATGGTTTTCGGTTTTTACAAATTCCTGGCACACAGCGTAGTTCTTCTCCCAGCGAGTCGTCAGTCTGCGTATCCAGACGCGGCTCTCTGGCTCAGCATCTCTGCCGCGTGGATCGTCGGAGAGGTGGGATCCGGTGGGGGGAAACCCTGGGACTGAGCCGGTCGCCTCGTTCCCTGTCAGCCGCACCTGCCGGTTTATCGGGGGCTTGGGTCAATCCTGAACTTTTCCCGGCCACATTTTCTGGAATTGTGCAGAAAACTAGATCTCCTTTAAAAACAAAAACACTTGTAGGAAGACAGAGAGGTGCTATGGGTACGATTTTTAATAAAAGCGTCATTTTGTTCCTTGTGCACCTGTGCCTTTCTTCAACGAGTGTGAACGGAGCGACTCGGGGGTCCTAGGGCTGAAGGATGGACCACTGAAAGGCCAGCCCAGCACCATGTGGGGGCCATGTGGCCCTGCGCCTCCCGGAGAGGCAGGTGTGGACGCTGGGGGCCTGTGAGGTCGGAGGGGCTCAGCTGGAGCGCTCCCAGGAAGAGGCACGCCCGGGAGCAGCCTGGCCAGGTTGCCAGGGCCTGAGGCAGGCGGCGTGGGGCCCGCATCCCCCGGAGTGGACAGTGGCCACCCTCACCTGCCCCCGGCACGCCCTCTGAAGACCCCACAGGTGCCGAGAGGGAGACTGCTCCAGGCCAGCCGAAGACTGGACTCAGGGGAGGCGCTCCGGCCCCTTTGCGAGGGTCCCACCGGCTCAGGAAGCCCAAGCGCCTTCCCGCCCGCTCCAGCTGCTGTGTGTTCCCAGGGTCCGCCGGGAGGGACTCAGCTTCCCCCTCATCCTCAGGGCCTCCCGGCCTCAGAGGGTGGTTCTCCAGGCGGCGCTTAACACTCCCAGTGCCCACGCCACTCCCAGGTCCGGGAGGACAGACTCTCTGGGAGTCGGGCCCAGGCACCCAGTTTTCGGGGGTAAAGCTGCCCAAGTGATTCCAGGGACCGCCGAGGAGGACATGCGCTGGGAGGACCGGGCTGGGGGGAAGGAAGGAGAAGCAGACCGCGGTTCTGACGTCGCTCCGGAAGCATATGCCGCCGCTGACGGCCAGAGGTGAGCCTTCTGTGTCTCTCTTCTTGCACATTGTCCACCTGCTTCTGCCCTGCCCCCCATAAATGTGAAGTTCAGGTCAGCCCACATTCCCGCGTTGGGGACGCCCCAGCTCCGTGTGAAGGGCGCCGCCTGTGTTGAGCGGCCCGCCCCGCGTGTCCTTGTGCACCCCCGCCCCATTCGTCCGTCACAGGCTCCACCAGGCCCGTGCAAGGGGGTACCACGGGGTCCCCACAGGCACAAAGAAACATGCCCAGCGTGAAGCCGTTCACCCCAGGCGGACACGAGGCAGCCGCAGGGTCCAGAGCGGGCAATCGGGGCTGCAGAGCGGGTGGAACCTCTGAACGGCCCGCCTTCCCGAGGACATCGGCCTCCCCCCGGTGTCCCCCTCCCGCCCCCCGCCCCTGCCCCGGGAGGCAGGGTCACTGCATAGAGCTCAGGACCGGCCTGGTGACCTCGCCCACACAGAAGGGCGCCTGGAGCCCCGATTTCCCTCTCCCGCGTGCTTCCCTCCTTTGTTGAAAAGAAAAGTGCAGGCGTTCCCCTGCAAAGCCTGGCCGTTGTTACCGTTATGTTGTTATCGCGTGCGTGCTCAGTCGTGTCCTACTCTCTGTGACCCATGGACTGTAACCCTCCAGCCTCCTCTGTCCATGGGATGCTCCACGAAAGAATACTAGAGTGAATTGCCATTTCCTTTTCCAGGGGATCTTCCCAACCCAGGGATGGAACCCACATCTCCCGTGTCTCCTGCATTGGCAGGTGGAGTCTTTACCACAGGGCCATAGGTAGGTTCATTTATGTCATGTTTTAGATTCCACATATTAGTGATATCATGTGGTGTTTGTCTTTCTCTTTCTGACTTACTTCACTTAGTATGATAATCTCTAGTTGATCTGTGTTGCTGCAAATGGCATCATTTCATCCTTTTTCACGGCTGAGTAATATTCCACTGTATACACGTACCACATCTTCTTTATCCATTCCTCTGTCAATGGACACTTAGGTTGTTTCCACGTTTTGGCTACTGTGAATTGTGCTGCTGCGAACATGCATCGTTTTGAATTAGAGTTTTGTCTGGATATATGACCAGAAGTAGGATCGCTGGATCATATGGTAACTTTTCATACTGTTCATGGGGTTCTCAAGGTAAGTGGTTTGCCATTCCCTTCTCCAGTGGGCAACGTTTGGTCAGAACTCCCCACCATGACCCATCTGTCTTGGGCGGCCCCGCAGGGCATGGCGCATCATTTCACTGAGATGGATGAGGCTGTGAGCCATGGCGTGCTGCAGTCCCTGGAGTCGCAAGAGTCGGACACGACTGGGCGACTGAACAACAAGAGGGCAGCTCTATCTTTAGTTCTCATGAGCTATTTTTAAATGGCCCAGCCAGGAGCATCCTAAGACAGTATCGCTGTGCCCACACACCCAGAGCATTTGGGGGGGCTCAGATAAATGATAACAGGGACCAGATGCCCCCCTGCATATGCATGCCCTCTCCTCCCCCACACCTCATCCTCCTCCCCCGACCGGGAGGCAGTGATGATCTCAGCCCAGCAGTGTGCCTCCTGGACCACTGGGCTCTGGGCAGAGGGGCTGAGGGCACTGGAGCCCCGCAGCACCAAGAAAAGGCAGTTCCGAGGTGGTGACCAGGCCTCCGCGGACGTCCCGAGGAAGCTAAAGTTCCGCGTGGCTGTTGCCGACTGCTGTGATGCTCACAGATGGTGTTAGAGGCCTGGCTTTGCCGTGAAGTGGAACCATTTTCAGACCCTTCATTCAGAAGCACAGGCGCTTGTGCAGGCCTTCTGATCAACCAGCCCGTTTTCCGAACATGATCCGTTCGCCAGACGCCTGTTTTAAAAAACGATTTGAGCACGTCCACGGCTTTGCTTGTACAAGTGCCTTAGGGTTTGCCAAAGTCTCTTTCCCTTTAATAGCTGGAGTCAATTAACAGCCAGCATGGGCAAGAATTCCAAGCTGTTAATTCTGGACTCTGCGGTCTTAGAACGTCCTGCTTCTCCTCAGATAAGACAATATTCTGCAGTCATTAAGCAAACCACGACATTATGGGGTTGAATCTGATCCAGACTCAAATAGTTTAATAAAAAATTCATATTTCTAAGGCATCTTGAACATGTTTCTGTGGAATTTTCCAACCAGCCACCAGCATAATTGACCTACTGACTTGAGAGGTCCAGGCAGCACCATGGAACCCTCAGAGGAAGCCCAGAAGAAATCCGATGGAGCCCTGGAGTCTGCGGGAACAGTCCTATGCCCTCTCGGTCTTTGGGAATGTTTTTTCGAGATTGTTGAAGGCTGAAAGACTGGGGGCTTGCAGCTCCAGAGACGACGGGTAACAGAAGCCAGAGACTCAACGAGACCTCTGGGGGCATCTCTGTTGGAGAAAGGGGGCCACGCGGCCTCCCAGGGACCCCCAGTGGGGGGGACCTCGTCTGCATCTCGGGAGCCCACCTCACCATCCACCTCAGTGGCACCCCCCCCACAGTGTGGGCCCGCCCTCCATAAAGCCCAGAGACGAGGCCTTCCCCACCCAGACATCACCCCGGGCAGGAAATGAACCCTTCTACGTCCACAGAGCGCAGCTGTTTCAGTGAGGCAGACTCACACACAGAGATGCAAAGCAATCTCCAGGTTACACTGTTCTGGGCAAGACAGGTGTGCTCCGACGTGTGTGTGTTCACTGGCACACGTGCACACACACACGTGTGCAGAAGGTGGAGAGCCTCTCTCTGGAAAGATGACTGGGACTTGGGAACAGTTTGCTCTAGAGAGGGGACGGAAGGAGAGGAGTTGGGGTGGGAGACTAACCCTGGCGGCCTTTGTGTCTCTCTCACCAGGTACATCTATGATCCTCTCATGTTAAGGGCGCGGGGCTGCAGCCCCGAGCTGCCTGGGCGCCCCCAACCCCGCCCCAGCCCCCAGCCCCTGCCTTCTCCCAGCACCCAGGGCGGCGAGCACCAGCAAGCACTGAAGACAGCCGGCCACTTCCCAGCTGAGTGGTCTTGGGGGAAACAGTAGCCCTGTCTGCTCTTTTTTCCTTCTGATATAACTCGGTCACTGTGAGGCTTAAGCGAGAAAAGGGCGGGAAGACAGTTAGCAGACTCCGACGTTAATGTTGGTGGTTTATTCCTGGGGTCGCCGCCGCCACCATCTCAGGGGACCTTGAGAAGGAAATGGAGGCCAACCTGGGGTATGGGCCGGCCGCCCTGGTGTCCACAGGACGGGAGCAGGGGACAGGCCACACCATGCCCGCGGATAGGTTCTAGAGAAAAACAGCCCCATTCCAAAAAGAATTCACTGAGGTGGTTTCAACCAGTTCACACTGAAATTGCACTGGTGGGCAGTGTTTCATTTCAGGACAACTTATGGTCTTTTGCAAAGAAACGGTACTCTGTGTCAGTCCCAGCTATCGTTCAGAATCCTCTCTGTATTGACAAGCGTCATGTATCTTTTTAACCCATTTTTGAAGTTTCAGAAATACATACTTCTCTAACTCTCAAGATTTGCAAACTTAAGTGGCTAACCCCCTGTCTCCTCCTTTGCCCCATCACGTCCTCCTGGTCCTGGCTTTCTGAGTAGCCTTTAATTCCAATCGTCTTTCATCACGTCAAGGACAATCACCACTAAATTTCGTGTCTGAATTTTCTGTTGCCTTCGAGTGAATCAGAATCCAGCTTGTACTAACACTGGAAATGCACTGGAATCTCAATGAGGCTACGCAGAGTCCTGGTGGCTATTAGCAGAGATGATTGGAAAGCAGGGAGATGGACGTTGGGCAGGGGGAGCCCACGCATAGATGAGGTCGCAGTCCGCACGACTCCGATGCCCATGTCTGCTCTCAGAGAGGGGCCGCCTTTGCCAGATCCACCACCAGCCAGCTCGTCTCTGCTCTTTGATGTGCTGCTTCCATCCAGCCGATGGGAAGAGACTGCTCACTCGCCAGGCCTCAGGAAAGAGCCAGTTGAGCAGGAGGCGGCTGATAGAGGATGAAGTCATGGCAGGCTGAGCAGGATCCAAAGGCTTCTGGGGTCACCTGCTTCCCCCAGACGCACAGGCTTTGCATGGCTGTCTTCCCAGCTCACAGTTTTCCTGGAGCTAAAATCCCACATCAGCTGCTGTCGGAAGCCCAGGCTTACACCAGCTAATTATAATGTAGATTGTGACTGCGTGGGCTGTTTGTTGTTACTCAGCCACCCAGTTGTGTCTGACGCTTTGCGACCTCATGGACTGCACCACACCAGGCTTCCCTGTCCCTCACTCTCTCCCGGAGTTTGCTCAAACTCATGTCCATCAAGTCGGTGATGCCATCCAACCATCTCATCCTCTGTCACCCTCTTCTCGTCTTGCCCTCAATCTTTCCCAGCATCAGGGTCTCTTATAATGAGTCGGCTCTTCGCATCAGGTGACCAAAGGATTGGAGGTTCAGCTTCAGCCATCAATCCGTCCAATGAATATTCAGGATTGATTTCCTTTAGGATTGACTGGCTTGATCTCCTTGCTGTCCAAAGGAGTCTCAAGAATATTCTCCAGCACCACAATTCAAAAGCATCTATTTACATTTCTCTAAATCAAAACACAACTGCATATTAAACTCTGTTTTCCAGAATCATATTCTCTCACTTCTCCAGCCTGTTCAGAGGTCCACACAGGAGCTGTCATAGGATTCTTTCAATATTTAAAAATGACAACCAAAAGTTACCTCTTCTCCCTAACTTCTTCAGCTGTGTAGGCTCTTTGCTTCCCACTGAAGTGACATCCGTGTGAAATAACAGCCCCACACTGGGGACACTGCCATGGGGCCTGCAAAAGACACTCTCTGGATTCACACCTAGGCCCTGTCATTACTGGCTTCATGACCTGGAGTCGGTTCTCCCATCTGTAAAACATAAGTAATACTCAAGAAATGGTAGCTATGAATGTCATCATTGTACTCGATTCTTAAAACACTAACAAAAGGAAAGCTAAGTATTTCTTAGTAATCATTCATTCATTCAAGACATCAGTGTTGAGCTCTTTACAATGGTCCATGTACTTGGGATCCTTCAGTGAACAAGACAAACCCGCCCCACCCACCCACGGGATTGACTTTCAAGTAAGAGGAGCCAGGAATAAACAGCAGGTGTAATTGAAAGTAAGCTGTGGAGGCTGCTTGTGATGATAAACAGGAAGGGATGCAGAAGGACTTCCCTGGTGGTCCAGGGGTTGAGATCTGCCTTGCAGTGCAGGAGATGCGGGCTTCAGCCTGGTCAGAGAACTAGGATCCCACATGCCACAAAGCCACGAAGCCCATACACCCCAACTACATTGTCCACACCCCACTGACAGAGTCCACACCCCACCCACAGGATCCACACCCCGCCCACAGGGTCCACACCCCACCCACAGGGTCCACAGCCCACCCACCGGGTCCACACCCCGCCCACAGGCTCCACACCCCGCCCACAGAGTCCACACCCCACCTACCGGGTCCACACCCCTCCCACAGGGTCCACACCCCACCTACAGGGTCTACACCCCACTTACTGGGTCGACACCCCGACCACATGAAAGATCCTGAGTGCCGTAACTAAGACCTGATGCAGCCAAATAAATAAATAAATAAACTTAAAAACAAAATCTAGTGTGCTATGACAGAGTTTCAATACAGATTCTTGACACCAAATAAACAGCCCATAAATAGCTCCACATTAGTATGGCCAACTGGTTGTTTTCAGCATTTTTTTAATGTGGACCATTTTTGAAGTCTTTGTTGAATTTGTCACAATAATGCTGCTGGGATTTTTTGTTTTGCCTTGTTTTTTGTTTTTATGTTTTGGGGGATTTTTTTACCACAATGCATGGGGATCTTAGCTCCCAACTAGAGATCAAACCCACACCCTCTCTATTGGAAGGCAACATCTTAACCATTGACCCACCAGGAAGTCCCAGACCAACTGATTTTTGACAAAAGTGTAAAGGCAATTCAATGGAGAAAGGAAATTCTTTTCCAGAAATAGTTTTGGAGCAGTCAAACCAAAATTAGAGCAAATACACCAAAGCTGAGCTTCACCTGTGTCTCCTCCTAGTGGTTATACACTCCATATCAACATTAACTCAAAGTGGATTCTAGATTTAAGTGTAACACATAAAATTATACAACTTTTAGAGAATGTTGTATAACATAAGACATCTTAGGGATCCACATCTAGGTAAAGAATTAGACTTGACACCAAAAGCACAAAAAGAAAAAAAAATCGATAAATTGGACTTCATCAAAATTGAAAAGATTTGCCTTGTGAAAGACCATGTGAAAGAGGATGAAAAGACACGCTACGTGCTACAAGAAAACACTGGAAAATCACATATCTGACCAAGGGCTCATATCTAGGATATATAAAGAGCTCTCAAAATCGAGAGTAAAATAATTAATAAAAATCAAGGGAAAAAATCGAAGTAGAAAATGGGTTAATGCGTAAAGAAACATTTCACCAAAGATGTTCAACATCACTGACTAGCTTTAGGGAAATGCAAATTAAAGAGTATGATCAGCCATCAATACACACCTATCAAAGCAGCTAAAATAAAAATACTGCCAATACCAAATGCTGGTGAGTATGTCGGAAAACTGGATGTCTCCTAAACTGCTGGTGAGAATATAAATGTTTCAGCAGGGCCGTTTCTTGAAAACACTTTAAAAAAAAAAAAAAAGAAACCTTTAACACATGACCCAGCAGTTGCTCTGTTGGGCATTTATTCCAGAGAAATGAAAACTTACATCATCACAAAAACCTGCACATGATTGTTCGTGGCACCTTTATTCGTGATAGCCAAAAAAAAAAAACCCTGAAACAATCAAAATATCCCTTAGTAAGTGAATGTTTAAGTCAGCTCTGGTACATCCATACAGTGGAATACAATTCAACAATAAGAAGGTTGAACAGCTGATGTGAACAGCATGGATGGGTCTCAAGGGTTTTATGCTGAGTGAAAAAAATAAAAACGATCTGAAAAAGCCACATACTGGGGACTTGCCTGGTGTCCAGTGGTTAATACTTTGCCTTCCAATGCAGGGGCTGTGGGTTCGATCCCAGGTTCGGAGAGCTAAGATCCCACATGCCTCGTGGCCAAAAAAATCAACACATAAAACAGGAACAATACAACATTTAATAACAAATTCAGTAAAGACTTTAAAAAGTGGTCCACCTCAGAAAAAAATATTTTAAGCCACAAACTGTATGATTTCATTTACATAACGTTCTTGAAATGAAAAAATTATCAAGATAGAGAGTAGATTTGTGGTTGGCGGGAGTTAGGAGGGTGGGGATGGGGAGGCAGGAGTTAGTTTATAAAAAGGCAGCAGGAGGTGACTGAACCGTTCAGTGTCGGGATTGCGCTGGTGGTCACCCAGATCTTGAATGTGATAAAGTGAGTAGAAACAGGTTTCATCCATGTCAGTTGCCTGGTTTTGCTCCCACACCGTAGTGACATGAGAGAGCCGCTGGGGAGGACTGGGTTGCGGTGTATTCAGGTTCTCTGTAGCTACTTTGCAGCTTCCGGTTCATCTATGATCATTTCTGAGTAAGTTTTAAAAATCACAGTGAGGCACCCCGACACATCTACTAGGAGTTGTTGTTTAGTCGCTCAGTCGTGTCCGACTCTTTGCAACCCCATGGACTGTAGCCCACCAGGCTCCTCTGTCCATGGGCTTCTCCAGGCAAGAATACCGGCGGGTTGCCATTTCGTTCTCCAGAGGCTCTTCCTGACCCAGGGATCCAACCCCAGCCTCTTGCACTGCAGGCAGATTCTTTACCCTCTGAGCCACCAGGGAAGCCCCCAAGGTCACCATCACATTGTAAACTTGATGGAGGTTTGAACTTCACAGTCGTCATTGCAAACGAGGGGGGCCGCGATGAAACTCTATTTTCTGTAACTGAACCGGCTCTCCTTCCTGAAACCCTGCGCCATCTCCCAGCATCCATTTGACTCTCGAGAATGTCCGCAACCCCCTCCAGTTCCTCCTGCCGAGGAGAAAGGGGGCAGATGGGCTGCGGGGCTGTCTTAGCTCATTTCACTCCCTCACGCGCCCTTAGGCACACTCAGCCTGGGGCTGTGCTGTCCAGCACAGGAGCCCCCATCACATGTGGCTACTTTAATTAAT
Source organism: Cervus elaphus (assembly GCF_910594005.1). Lineage (NCBI taxonomy): Eukaryota > Metazoa > Chordata > Mammalia > Artiodactyla > Cervidae > Cervus > Cervus elaphus. Next base: position 52,948,007 of record NC_057824.1, on the reverse strand, counting down.
TAAATGCTTAAAATGTACTTCCTCAGAAAGACCAGTCACCATTTGGGGGTTCGGCATCACTTGTGGGTAACGCCCGCCGTTCTAGCACAGATGATGGCTCCTTTCCGTCGTCAGGGACACCCTGATGGACAAAGCACCTTGACTCACAGCTTCTCTCTCCATCACAGGTGTGGGATGTGGTGGATAATTGTCACAGGAAACTGACTGGACCTCTACCCCTCACTGGGACGTTTTTGGGGGAATACTGAAAGGTGGGTATGTTTCCAAGTCATTCTCCGCAGCGGTCGGGACACTTTGGTCTGCCCAGCTAATTCTGGTTATTGGGTCTTCTGTCTTGGGCCACTCTGAAGTAGAGAGGTGGAGTCAGGAAAGCAAAGAGGAAAGAAGCAAGGACCCGGGGCAGTTACTGGGTCCCCATGGGTGGAGAGGGTATGCCTGGCCGGAGGAGGGAACGGGGCCCTTTGCCAAGCCCCCGGCCCAGATGGATTCACAACTCTGGAATTCTTTCCTCATTTCCTGGAAGCCACATCTGTCCTCCGCTCTGGGGAGACCATATTCATCTCCATCCAAAGCTGTCTCGGCACCGAGAACGCCGAGGCACAGCCAGGAGCGTGGAGACTCTTTCCACGATAAATCCATCCACTGCGGCTCAGCCCCACTTCTTGGACGAGTTTGCAAACACAGGCGCCAGCTGGTGCTGACTTTTCGGGCTGAACCTCACAGACAGCTGTTGGAGACGCTTCCTTTCCTATCCCTGCGTGGGGATCTTCACTGGCCAGGAGCTGATGGTTTCCATTAATGCCTGAGCTCCTTCGGGACGGGCTTCCCTGATGGCCCAGATGGTAAAGAATCCAAAAGACCTAGGTTCGACCCCCTGGGTCAGGAAGATCCCCTGGAGAAGAAAATGGCAACCCACTCCAGTGTTCTTGCTTGGAGAATCACGTGGACGGAGGAGTCCGTGGGGTTGCAAAGAGTCGGACGTGACTTAGTGACTAAACAGCAACAATAATTTGAACCCCAGCTATGTGCCGGGCCCTGAATCAGGGACAGGGCTAGGGTTCATATTTCCAGAACCTTCTTGGACAGGGTGATAGCTGAAGGAAGTCTTGAGAAATGAGTGGCCCCAAGTAGAAACTGATGGGGGCAGAATCCCAGAATCCGCTGGGGTCTCGGCCGGATGTCCCCCAGGCCGAAGGGTGAGTCCCGACATGGGGCTGCTCCTCCCGCCAGTGCCCTGGACCAGAAGCGAGTCAGACACAGCCTCCGTGAGCTGACAGCTTCCTTTCCCTCCCTCTAGACCCGAGACAGGAGTTAATCACAGCTAATAGGCTTGAAGCCCTTTTTCATATTCATTGTTCATTTCATACTCGGATGGCTTTGAAAAATACCGTTTGGCGCCTTGCAATCATGCCAGCATCTAAGATGTGGAAAATTTGCCTCTGAATTGAGATCATTTTTAGAATGTAGAGACAAGTTAACGCAGAAATACCCACACCCATGGTGGCTCCCAAAATACAGTTTATGTCTTTGCTGAAGTTAAAACAGCCGTACGTGAAGGCAGCCAGGATCTGAACGGGTTCCCGTCTGAGACTCCAGGCCTCCCCGGCTGGGGGCCTCCTGTATGGGGCATGAGAGGTCCCGGGCAGACCCCTCCTGTCCGCTGGTCATGATAACAACGTTTCTACCATTGGCTACTAACTTGTCCCATTCCCCTCCCACCCCTGGGACATGGGGAATGACACCTTGGGAACCCGGCCAGCAGGTCCCAGCAACTCAGAACCCAGCAGTGGGAGGCCCCATGTGCGCCTGCTCAGCTGTTAGTGTTTCACCTGTGCCTTTGAGGCAGAAGGGGCCAGAAGACAGCATCGTGAACCAGAGTGGAAAGTCTTAGAAGTGAAGATGAGAGGGCCCTGGGAGGGCAACCGCAGTCTTGTGCCCCGGGCCAGAGCCAGCTGTGGCACACTCGGCCCAGGTGACAGTCAGGAATGTCCCAGGCAGCCTGAGGCCCGCCCTGCAAGAGGGCCCACCCCACGACAAGTGGTGAAGACCCCAGACCACAGCTTGTTTCCTGGAGAGCTAGGGGCTTAGACACCCACCTGCACACCAACGCTAACCCTCCCCCTAGAATTCAGACACCAGTCTCCTCTCCTGCACAGTGAAGACTTCAGCTCACCTGATCTTCAGGTCCTCGGAAGATTTATATTCAGAGGCTGGATCTGCAAAAGCAGGAAAGTCAATTCAGGCTTCAAAAACGTGTTTAGAACCATCGTGAAACAGAAGTCCTTTTCTTGCTCCGTCTGGGCTTCCCTGGGGGCTCAGACAGTAAAGAATCTCCCCACAACGCAGAAGACTCAGGTTCAATTCCTGGGTCGGGAAGATCCTCTGGAGAAGGAAATGGCAACGCACTCCAGTATTCTTGCCTGAAGAATCCCATGGACAGAGGAGCCTGGTGGGCGGCAGCCCGTGGGTTCACAAAGAATTAGACACGTGAGCAACTAACACTTTTCACTTTCACTTTTCTTGCTCAATCTAAGGGACCAGAGTATCTCCTGCTGTTTTAATTCACCCGAACCCTCCCCATCCACCCCCATGCTTCCACAGTTCTGGCCAACAGAGGTTTTGTCCTAGACGCACCCACATGTCCTGTGGGCACTGGCTGCACCAACATGTAGAGGCTGCCTGGCCGTGACTGTGCTTCGGATGTTTCCCCTCGTCCACCGCCAGGGAGCCCTGCTTCTGCAAAACATGGAGAAGGAAGGGGCCTGGGATGATTCGTGAGGGCAGAAGAGTCTGCGGCCGCCGGGGAGGGGAGAGGCGGCAGCTGGGTGTCTCCACGTCCAGGAGCTGGAGCACGTGGACGGCAGGGGCGCTGGTCCAGCAGCGCGGGCGTAAACAGCCACGATTTTCTTCGCCCTTTTTATAGACCATCGTGTGAAGCCAGATGGGCCCCATCTGCCTCCTCCCCGGCCTGCACTTTATTAGGACGGCCTGAAAGGCTCAGAACCCACGTGAGCTGAGAGCAGGTATAAAAAGATATGGAGCTGGAAGTTACGACCCAAGGCTTTGGTCATCTGTGGCCTCCACACACCTGCTGGCCAGGCTATGAAGCGTGGAGGCCCGTCCAGCTGGGCAGGCGGGAAACCCAGGCAGCTACAGGCAAGCTGGGGGGGCAGGGCTGGGGGAACCCTGGGGGACTGAACATTGAGGGGTCGGGTCACAGGGCTGGGTCCTGAGCTGGGGTCTCCCGATGGGATTCCTTATCCTGTTCCCTTGCCTTGTGCCACCACTAGTCCGGCATTGATGAGCAGGACGAGCAGGACTCAGTATGCGCTCGTTCCAGGCGTGATGCGCAGAGACAGGCTGGCTCCCAGGGAGGCCTGAGCCGACACACGGGCCACACGCTTGATTTACTGTTCTGCTTGCAAGTCTTACTGATGTTTGAACTAGGGCATCTGCGTTTCCATTTTGCACCAAGCCCTGCAACTTTGTGTAAATGCTCCTGGGTGAGGAGGAGGCACATAAGCAGGAAACAAATCAACCAGCAAAGAAGCAAGATAAATACAGACAGTGATACACTGGGAGGGAGAACCACAGTGGACCCCAGGTTAGGGAGTGGGGGCTGGGCAGAGGGCGGGGGTTGGCTTGGGTGGAGGGCACACATGGGGTCAGGTGTTCTAGAAGGCCCCTCGGAGGAGGCAGCCTTAGGAAAGAGTGTCCCAGGTGGAGGGCCAGAATGGGCTGTGTGAACCCAGAGTGAAGGCCAGGGTAGCTGGGGTGCAGAAAAGTCAAGGGAGGTAGGGCTTTGTAGATGGGATGGAGCTGGGCTGTGATTTCTCTGCTGTGAGAAGCCACTGTACGGCGGCGATGGGCTGGGACATATGCACAGGGCAGAAATCGAGGCAGGGAGGCCAGCGAGGAGGCTGAGGTCCTGGCGGGAAAGAGGATAGCAGACAAGGAGAAGTTGACTGGACTTGAGAGATTTGGGACTTGCTGCTGGATCAGATGGGGTGTGTTTAAAAACAGAGTCAAGGACAGCGTTTAGGGTTTGTGTCTGAGCGAGGGGGCAGAGGGCAGGGGCACTGATGGGGAGTCGGGAGGAACAGTCTGACGGGGACAGAGAAGTGTGTTTGGCCATGTTGGGTTAGCCGTCTCAGGGAGACACTTGATGCCTATACACACCTAGGCACAGACTATCCTGAGAAAGGAAAGGTTGTTGTTCATTCGCCCAGCTGTGTCCAACTCTTTGTGACCCCCTGGACTGTGGCACACCAGGCCTCCCTGTCCCTCACCATCTCCTGAAGTTTGCCCAAGTTCATGTCCATTGCATCGGTGATGACATGCAGCCATCTCATCCTCTAATGCCCTCTTCTCCTTCTGCCCTCAGTCTTTCTCAGCATCAGGGACTTTCCCAATGATTCACTGTTTGCATCAGATGGCCAAAATACTGGAGTTTCAACTTCAGCATCAGTCCTTCCAATGAGTATTCAGGGTTGATTTCCCTTAAGATTGACGGGTTTGATCTCCTTGCTGTCCAAGTGACTCTCAGGAGTCTTCTCCAGCACCAGAGTTCGAAGACATCAATTCTTCGGTGCTCTGCCTTCTTTATGGTCCAGTTCTCACAACTCTACGTGACCACTGAGAAGACGATAGCCTTGACTATATGGACCCTTGTTGGCAGAGTAATGTCTCTGCTTTTCAACACAATCTCCACTTTTACATAAACCCTAAAAGAGCCCTGAAAGTAACCAGTGGGCCTCCGTCTCACACCCAATCACCCCAGCCCAGCACAAGAGACTCGGTAGTAAATACAGGATGACATCCCATGAGATACGGGACAGTCCAGCACAATCTCACCCACAGCTCTCAGCATCCTCTTGAGATAGTTATTTCGCTGGCCCTGGGCAAGCAGAGGTGCCCTAGTTGAATTCTGAAAGGCAGAGTTATTTTTCTTAGCATCCAGCCTTGGACACATTCAGTAGCCACTTAATAAACACATTTCTTTCCAGCAGGTGGACCCCTAGAGGTGAATGAGCCCCTCGGGCACTAGTCGCCAGGGAATGTCTTGAGGGGGTCTGTAAGAAAACCCTGAAGAACCGTGGGGTGACCCTCTCCAAGGGAACACTGCTGATGACCCCCATCTGAGTTCTGGTCCCCAATCACAAGCACTAACCAGAACATGAGGAGTTGAATTCTAAAAGGTAAGCAGGCTGGGCACTCAAATTCCTGGTAATTCTCAGGGTTGTGTCATCTTGGAACTTCTGTTGATTAGGAGATAAGTTTATATACGGTGAAATGCCCAGGCCATAAGCACACCGTGAATGAACTCTGATAAAAATATATACCAGGACTTCCCTGCCTTTCCAGTGGTTAGACTTCATCTTCCATTGCAGGGGGTTCAGGTTTGATCCCTGGTCAGGGAGCTAAGCCCACATGCCTCACAGCCAAAAACCCAAAACGTAAAGCAAAAGTGATGTTTTGACAAATTCAGTGAAGACTTTTAAAATGGTCCACATCAAAAAAAAAGTCTTTAAAACACACACATTTATACCGGCATGACCACCGCACCACTCAAGATATGGAATAGTTTCATCGCCGTGGGAAGTTCCTTGGGGCCCCTTTCAAGCCAGGCTGCACACCCCCATGAGGAACCACCATTCTGACTTCTATGACTATAGATTAGTCTGGCTGGCCATTGACCGTCAAAAATTGGACTCATCCAGTCTGTATTTTCATGTCATTTGTCCCCTTTTGTTACCAAGAAAGTGTCCCTTGTATGGATGCTTACCCCATCTCCTGGGGGCAGACACCTGAGTTGTCCCCACTTTGGAGCTAAAACCAACCCTGCTGACACCATCATTCTCAAAAAAAGCCTTTTGGGGGTCCACGTCTCCATTTCCTTGGGATTGATCTCTAGAGGTGCACGCATCATAGGATTTTTTTAAAGGACCGTGGAAGTGGGACTTTCTACCCAATCCGGGACAGCTTCCGCCCACTCAGCGCTGACACCATTCTAAAAAGATAATTCGAATGTTCGCTGGGATGCATCCACCCCCGTCTCTCAGCTGAGGGGTTTTACCATCTCCATGTGCCCACTGTGCTCAGAATTTAATTAACTGAGGAGAGTGACACCAGGACCGGCTTGGAACGGCTGTAACTCTGAGGGGTTTATGGCCACATATTAAAACCAAAGCCATGGGGAGACTGGCTCGGAGCCAGACAGATCAGCAGCAAGAAGGGTAAAGATGTGTCGAAAATAAAATTTAATTTTCCAGCTGTGGTTACGAGCAAGCTGTTTTCCGGCTTGGCTGTGGGGTCGCAGCCTAACGAAGGAGGCCGGCCCAGAGGACGCGCCGGAGGCGGGTGCACAGCGGAGCGGGGAGGACGTGGCCGGATCTGCCCCAGGGCATGGCCCCCAGGGAGGAGGCCGGGTCTGCGTCCTTCTCTGCCTAAGTCCGCAGGGTCACAATCAAGGGGATCGCCCGGAAGGTAGCTAACTAGATGGCTTTTCACAACAGGTCGGGCAGAGCAGGGGCTGATTCTGTGTCCACCTTGGAGCAGGGACGGCAGAGCCTGTCCGTGGTCAGAGCAGCTGCAGCCCCTGCAGAGCCCGGCCGGCCTCCGCCTTGGTCTGTTGCACCCTCTGAAGTCCAGGCAGGCCTCCGAAGGAGTTTTCCCTCGTTTGCAGTTTCTGAAGACAGACTTGCCAAGCGTGGTCTTGGGCAAACACGACTCCCCTGCCTCTCTGCTCTGGGGTGATGACAGGTGGTGACAAGTGGGGAGACGTCCCCCTCTCGACCTTGAACCCCAGCATGAGGAGGCTCTAGTGCAAAGAGAACTGACCCGGGAATCTTGCGTACGCACCCAGGATGGAACGGCTGGGTCATATGGCAAGTCGATGTTTAATTGTCTGATGCACTGCCCGTTTCCCCGGCGTCTGTGCCGTTTTCCATTCCCACCATCAGTGGGTGATGTCTCTGATTTCTGCACATCTTTGCCAATTCTTGTTTGGTTGTTTTTAATATTTATTTGTTTGTTTTTGGCCTCATCCGGCCTCAGCTGTGGCCCATGAAACAGGCTTCTCTCTCGTTTCGGCACGCGGGCTCACTAGTTGCAGCGCTCGGACTTAGTTGCTTGGTGTCGTGTGGGATCTTGGTTCCCTGACCAGGGATGGAACCCATGTTCCCTGCATTGGAAGGCAGATTCTTAACCACTGGACCACAAGGGAAGTCCCCCTACTCTTATTTTCGTCTGAGTTTCTGATCCTAGCTGTCCTAGGTGTGTCCTGGACACACCAGGTGTGTCCTGGTGTGAAGTGGTATCTCGTTGTGGTTTTGATTAGCATTTCCCTGACGGCCACTGATGTTGGTTCCTAAAGTTCTTCCCAAATTCCAAAGTCCTGTGATTCTAAACTGTATTTTATAACATGTTTATCTTGCAACGGGGGGGTATGAAAGAGGAGTCTCCCAGTTAATTTCTAGGACATCTTCATGGGTCCCTCACGGCGTCACAAAGAATTTAACCTGCCCCTTAAGTCTGGCCCTTCCTTGCCCTCAGCTTTGGGAGGTGATCTCAGAGCCCTGGGAATGTCATGCCTGAGAGAAGTGTTCATTTTGCCCGAGGTCCCGTATATGTGCTAAGCAGCCTCCAGTCACGCCCAATTCTTTGCTCCCTGTGGACTGCAGGCTGCCAGGCTCCTCCGTCCGTGGGATTCTCCAGGTGAGAGTACCGGAGTGGGTCGCTGCGCTCTCCTCCGGGGATCTCGGGCCACAGCAAATAGTCAACGTGTGAAATAGGCCTGGGGCTTTGAGTCTGGTGATGTTAACCTCCAGAGGGGCCACGCAGGGAGTCGGTCAAGCCCAGCACTGGCGTCTGGTGAAAACCTTGGCTCAGGGGAGCTTCCCCAGCTGGCGGCGCGTGTTGTCACACGAGCCTGGTGGGCTGCAGTCCATGGGGTCACAGAGTCAGACACGACTTAGCGACTGAACAACAACCACAGAACAGAAGCAGAACAGATAGAGGACGGCGAGAGAGGGGTTGGATGAGGAAATTCGCTCTTTGTACCTTTACTCTTTAGATTTATAACAGATGAATTTAGAGTTAATTTTCAGTTCAGTGTCCCTGTGTGGAATAAAACCCAAGACTGCTAACCCACAACACAAACATTTTAATGGGTTTTCTTTATTGTTTGATGTCCAGTTCGTAATTGACTATCCCTTTCATCAAAACAGGCTGTCACTACGGGCTCATAGAGGTGGGAATTGCAGTTGCTTTGTCAGAAGTCACAGAACCGTATCAGAGGCCCAAGGCCATCTGTGTAAAACATGGGGGAGTGGGGTGCTGACCCCCAAAGCCACATGCCTTCTATAGAGACCTCTCTTGCTCCACCCGTGAACTAGACTTTGCGGAATTCTGGATTCCTTTTCACCCTTTGGCCATCAGCATAATCACAGCAAATGAACACAGGCAGTGAAAGTCCTCAGTAATGCACAAAATGACCCAAATTTCTAGGGAGTAGAGACATAAGAGCGTAACAGTAAAATCCTAAAACCCTCTTCGCTGGATTTCTCTAATCTGTTGATAAGAGCAGCTGACAGGTTTCTGGGGAGCTGCTGAGACACGGATGATAAAGAAGACTTGAGATCATTTTTGAGCCAAACAAAATAATGTAATTAATATTAACTAGCTGCTTTGTGAACCCAGAGTCAATCCTGCTCAGGTTAGCCCAGCACCTCCTCTGCAAGATTATTTTTTCCACTCAGAGTTACATTCACGGCCCTGAAACCATGGTCTCTGAGCTGGATATTTGGGAAGATGTCCAACAGCATGGTGACTGCAGCCTCCTTCCTCAGGCGGGATAGGGGACAAGGCAGGGTCATTGGCTAGACCCAGCCTGGGGGCGGCCGTGGGGAAAGTAAGCAGCAGAGAGATGGCTGATAAAGGACAGCGAGCACTGCATCTCGTTGCTCATCGTGTGGTTCATCAGTGGGCTTCGGGCTGTATGCAAGGCGGCACTTTTTCCATCTGCTCCAGGTGTCTGTTTGTGCCCGCAGAGACCAGGACCTTAACCCGGATTGGACCCACACACCGCAGCACCAGTGGGGGTTCTCACGTCCATCTCCAGGGTAGGGTTTGCGGGAGCGCGTTGGCGCAGTGGTTGGGGCTTGACTCTGGCTCTCAAACTGATGGAGGCATCCACTCTGATAAATACGTGGGGCCAGAGCCAACACCACACACACCCAAGTGGGGGCTGACCAAGAACTCACCCCAGAACTTCGTGCTCTTGCAACGCCCACCACCAACGAGGTTGAAGACGGCAGCAGCACAGAGACCCTGAGAATCAGCCAGAAGCACGTGCTTCGGCTTTTTTCAGCAGCTCATCGAGTTCATGTGCCATAGAATTTACCACTTTGTCGTTGTCCAGTCACTGAGTCGTGTCCGACTGTCTGCAACCCCGCAGGCTGTAGCACACAGGGCTCCTCTGTCCATGGGGTTTTCCAGGCAAGAATTCTGGAGTGGGTTGCCATTTCATTCTCCAGATTTACCATTTAAAGGGTGCAATTCAGTGGTTTTGTTAAAAATTTTTATTGGCATACAGTTGACTTAACAACTATATGTCAATTTAAAAATTGTGTTTCAAGTATACAGCAAAGCGATTCAGTTATATACATATATATATATAACTGATTCATATATATGAATCACATTGTTGTACACCTGAAACACAATTTTTTTAATAAAAATATAGTTGTAAGTCAACTATATTTGACTTCCCCGATGGCTCAGTGGCAAAGAATCTGCCTTCAATGCAGGAGACGCAGGAGACAGGGATTCGATCTCTGGATCCGGAAGATCCCCTGGAGGAGGAAATAGCAACCCACTCCAGTCTTCTTGCCTGGAGAATCCCATGGACAGAGGAGCCTGACGGGCTACAGTCCATGGTATTACAAAGAGTCCAACACGACTTAGCGACTAAACAGCAACAGTACATATGCCCATTTCCCTCCCAATCCCAGCCCTAGGGCTAAGCTCATTGAGAATATAGTTTGCTGAGAGAAGTGAGCTTCTGGCGGCAACACGAAGCAGAGGGAGTTTCTCTCAGATGAAAAAGCAGCGTCTCCTGGGCACGTGCGGGAAGAGCTACAGCCTCCCTCAAGGGTGGGGCCCAGGTCAGGCCTTTGGACCCCACACTGTGCCTGGACCTCAGAGGCGACAGCCGGTGATGTCCCCGGGGTGTGGATCTCAGCCCAGACCACCCCAGAGCTGGTTCAGGGGCAGACGAGCAAGCTCCAGACTCAGAGGGTCCGTAGGAGCTGGCGCTGGGTGTCTCTTCCCACCCATCTCTGACCCATGCAGCCCCCCAGCTCTCTGTGCCCCCCGGGAATTCCAAATCCCAGAATCGACTTACAGAAGAAGCCAGGGTGGGAGCTGGTCATCAAAATGCCTCTCGTGTTCCCACCAGCCAAGCAGGATGGGAACTCAGAGACACACCTGAGCTGACGTCAAGACCCTGAAGACACAGGACATTTCTGAAACACCCGAGTTGTGGATGGAGACCCCCCTCCACCGCACCCCTACCACATGCAGCAAAATAAATAGTAAACGGAGACGTAGCCTTTGCAGAAAGAAGAATTTTTAACAGATATATGAGGCCGTCAAAACCAGGGAGTCTTATTCAGCCAAACGATTACAGCCTGGGTTTTATTTCTAAGCGTCTTTTTAGCATTACGCTGTCACCTATAATAAGTGGCTTTGCTTGAGCAAATGGTGGAGGATCCTAATTGGCCCTGGAGAAAGGATTTTTCATACGTCTCAGGGGCGGAAGGATGAGCAGCATATGCAGTTACACTAATGGCTTCATTTTTTAAGATCCTGAGTATTGTTTATGTGCGGTTCTTATTTTATTGCTCGCAGATTAACAATTGCTCATCCCAAGAGAGGGCTGTGCACGAACCGGGGGGCCGGGAGGCACCCTGCGTTCCTGGCTGTACCCCGCCTCCCTGATTGGTTTTTTCCCGGGCGCTGAGGTCAGTGACTGGCTCTGATTTCTGCCGAGTCAGTTTGCTGTGACCTGCCTTGTCCTCCCTCCTGAGGTTCATTATGTCTCCAGATGAGAGTGGGGGCCCCAACACAGAGCTGATCTCAATGGCAAAAAAATGTATCTCTCCTTCTCAGGCTTCCTCCCTTCATCTTGACTTTCGGCTCCCCCCTCGTCTGGCCAAGGTCTGTAATCAAGAGTCACGTGGCTCCCAGGCCTCTGTCTGGGTGAGATGGGGAGACCTTGGCGGTGCTTTCTCTTCAGAATCCAGAGTTACTGTGGGGATGGAAGGACTTTATTCTCAGCCCCATTTCTTGTGAAACGCCTTCCCTGTTTTAAAATAGCCCTCCCTCCCGGAAATCTGCTAAATGTCTTCTGTCTTCTGGGAATTTATTTCATATATGGTTCGTCTCATGGAAAGAGAACTCTGCCTCCAGGTACCCAAAAGTAAGAGCAAAGTTCAAACAACTTCCCCTCAAAAACCTCTTTTTTTTTTTAACCAAAAGAAATGTATTCTCTCCCAGTTCTGGAAACCACAAGGCCAAATTTAAGGTTTCTCAAACAGCTGGCCCCTTCTGGAAGGTCTGAGGGAAACATTCTCCGTACTCTTCTCTCATCTTCTGCTGGTTGCCGTGATCCTTGGTGTTCTTTGGTCTCTCTCTGCCTCCTTTTTCACGCTGTCTCTCCATCTGTATCTCTGGGTCTCAGCTATCGCTCTCTTGCAGCGCGTGCTGGGGGTCGGCAGTGCCCGCCGCAGGGACGGGGGCACTAGCAGCAACAGTCCCTGAAGGCCCCTTGGCACAAACCCTCCTGGAGGTCGCCATTACCTCTACCCTCAAACCCCTTTTCTTAAAGAGACAATCATCTCTGGTCCAATTTGGAAAGAGAACCGACGTCAGGCACCTCCACTTTCCCAGCACTTCAGGTGTTTATTCCCCAAATGCAACACGTGGTGCTGTGAGCTCGTGAGCACGTGAACGTGAAGACTTGTCCCAACTCCAGCCTGGCACGAGGGACACCCTCCCCTAACGGTCATTAAGAGAAAACAAAGGCCCGTCTAGTCTGTTTCACTTTTTCTATTTCCTATTCAGTGTTCCCATTTCATTTAGTTTGTGTTTCCCAATTTCTCCATCTCTTCTTTTTATGTTCTTTCTCGAGCCTTTATCAAGCATTAGAAAAGCTTTTCTATACGTATATTTAAGTAATATGTATAATATATATATATTTTAGAAAACATGAATTTTTGCCTAACTCTAAAATTGGCATATTGGGAAAAAAAAGAAAAGAGAAAACAAAGGCCACCAGGTAAGCCCAAAGTACTGACCGGCGGGACTAAGACCCCGGGGAGGAAGGGAAACTAACACCTCTGCTGTCCGTGGCTGTGGAGAGAGCGTGGTTGATGAAACCAGCACGCAAGCAGCACAGGGAGTCCAGAGATGGTCCTTGATCCCTTTGATAATCTGATCTCCACCTTTTGAGACCCACATGCCAAATACTGTTATGTACAAGCACCCCTTAGGTGCCCCTCAAACCCTCACCCCTGTAGCATCTTCCCAACTTAGCCTCATGGCAAATAGAAGGGGAAAAAGTGGAAGCAGTGACAGATTTTATTTTCTTGGGCTCCAAAATCACTGTGGACAGTGACTGCAGCCATGAAATTCAGAAGATGCTTGCTCCTTGGAAGGAAAGCTATGACAAACCTAAGCAGCATATTAAAAAACAGAGACATCACATTGCTGACAAAGGTGTGTATAGTCAAAGCTACATGGTTTTTCCAGTAGTCATGTATGGATGTGAGGGTTGGACCATAAAGACGGCTGAGCACCAAAGACTTGATGCATTTGAACTGTGGTGTTGGAGAGACTCTCGAGAGTCCCATGGACTGCAAGGAGATCAACCAGTCAACCCTAAAGGAAATCAACCCTGAATATTCATTGGAAGGATTAAAGCTGAAGCTCCGATACATTGGCCATCTGATGCAAAGAGACAACTCATTGGAAAAGTCAGCTGATGCTGGGGAAGATTGAAGGCAAAAAGGATGAGGGGGTGATAGAGGATGAGATGGTTAGATAGCATCACCAACTCAATGGGCATGGATTTGAGCAAACTCATGTTTGGTTTTTTTGCCTTGGGGTCACAAAATGGCTGCAGCAACACCAGGTATCACTACTGTTTGTCTGTAAAACAGAACAATGCCTTGTCCTCAGTCCCTGGCAGGGTGGCTGACTGTGGAAGGATGCCCCAAATGAAGTGAAGTGAAGTGAAGTGAAGTTGCTCAGTCGTGTCCGACTCTTTGCGACCCCATGGACTGTAGCCTACCAGGCTCCTCCGTCCATGGGATTTTCCAGGCAAGAGTACTGGAGTTGCCATTTCCTTGGCAACCCTAGAAGGGCACCTGGCCATGTTCTCTATCCAAACGCGTCACACGCTGGCTAGGATTAACCTGGCGACAGGTTACATTGTGGGGACCCAGAAATGTTCATAGTTCCGCTCTGAGATCAGCAGGCTGCTTCAAAAGGGAAAACAACAACAGAACTGGATGCCCTAGAAAAACCTTAGCGCTGCAAGTCACAGTCATGTAAGTAGATGAAGTGAGCGGCCCCCCGTCTCTATCCGCCTGGAGCCGGATGGCGGCAGACACAGGGCCCTCGCAGCAGCGCTGTCAGCTGTCTCATCGGTCCATTTCCATCCCGCGGTTACAATGCCCGGCAGGGGACGGTGGCGCCCACTGAGATGCTGCTTTCCATTTTCTCAGCGATGCTTGCACATTCATTTCCTTGGAGTTTTTACTGTTTTTGTAGGATCATTACCTGTCTCCAAAGTGCATCTGGGCCATTGTCCGTGGAGAGCTCTGGCTCAGATTTTGCCCAGGACAAAATTGCCAAGGTTGTTGGGACTGGCAGTCAGGAAGGCACTAACCCAGACGCATTCTCTCCTCCTCGTCCGCTCTCGTTGTCAGTCCATCAAGTAGATTTTCCATCACCGGCCTAAATTGCTACTTGCCGCAGTCCCTTTGCCTCCCAGAGCAATCCCTTCTGCCGCCGTGTCTCAAGAGGCCGCGTCCTTGGCTCCTTCTAACCAGAACAAAGTGACTCGTTAAACTGTCCCATCGCCTTTCAGAATGAACGTGGCCGCCTAGGAATGTTTTTCTGCGTTTCCTCCTGGAAATCATGCATTAGGAGCAAGGAGAATTTCAAAGCCCTATAAACTCTATTTTCGGGGAAACCAGAAAATAGATACAGTCCACAGAGTTCAAAGTACGTGTACAGACTGCCAAAGCAGGACCCGACAGGAGGGGAGGAAGTGAAGAACGCGGGGGCACCACTGGCAGTGAGGAATGCTGTGTTTCAGATGAGGGGTTCAGCAACAGTGGGCGTGGGGGCTGGGGCGGGAGGCGGCGGGGGAGCGTCCTTGGACCAGTTTTGTTCGGAGAAGCAGAGGAGGCCAGACTGTAAAGCCTGGATGACAAGAGGAAAATGCAACCCAAACCACAATGAGATGTGATCCCACACCTGTCAGAATGGCCTGCATCAAAAAGAACACAAATAACAGATGTTGGGGAGGGTGTGGGGAAAAAGGAGCCCTCCTCCACTAGTGGTGGAAGTGTAAATTAGTACAGCCACGGTGAAGAACAGTATGGCAGGTCCTCAAAAAAACTAGTTACTATATGACTCAGCAATTCCATTCCTGGGTATAGACCTTGGGGAAAAAAAACACTGATTTGCAAATATACATGCACCCTAATGTTTATAACAGCATTATTTACAATAGCCAAGGCATGGGAGCAGTTCAAGTGTCCATCTACAGATGAGTGGCTAAAGAAGGTATAGAATATACATACAAGGGAGTAATACTCAGCCATAAAAAAGAATGAAGTGTTGCCATTTGCAGCAACAGGGAGCCACCTGGAGGACACTATGCTTAGTGCAATCAATCAGAGAAAGACAGATACCGTATGATATCACTCGTATATGGAGTCTAAAAAATACAACTAGTAAATCAAAAAAGCAGCAGAGCCACAAAGAACATACTGGCGGTTACCAGTGGCGGGGGCGGGGGGGGGGGGGGGGCAGTATAGGGGTGGGAAGGGGAAAAGGGTTATTGTGAGATGACGCGAAATCAGGGGGGTGAAACTTTGGAAAGACACTGTAGGGTTTAAAGATTCACTCAATTTAAAAACAGAAAATGGGTGAGAAGTCGCCCCACTCTGGCAGGAGAGAAGAAATGCTCTCCGGCGGGCTGACACCGTTCTGCGCTCCCCTAAGCGCTAACCACTGAAGTCCCGTCTCTCCTTCCCCGTTGTTAACGGAGCGCCAGCCATGAGCACGTGGCCGCCCGCGTGCCCCCGCCCCCCCCCCGGGCGCCACGTGGTCACGTGGTGCTGAGGGACCAATGGGGTGCGAGCGGGAGGGCCGCACGCTGGTGCCTGAGGGAGCCGCCTGTGGTGGACTCCCGCGTCTCTCCGTCTTTCCGAAGGCTGGCCCGCCGCCGCGGTCGCAGGGCCGGCTTCCCCCGCCCCGCACCCTGCATGGCTCAGCCGTGGTCTGAACGGGAGCCCAGGGGTCGGCCGCGGCCCGGCAGGAACCGAGGCCAGTGCCGGCGGGCTCCGTGGGAATGCGGGTCCTCCGACCCCTCAGCGCCGAGTCGCCCCTCCAGGGGCAACAGAAGCTTTGTGTCTCCAGGCCGCTGTTCCGCCTGCGCAGTCTCCGGTGAGCTTCCACTGCTTGTATTTCATCCAGGAGCCCAAATTTCCGAAGAGTTTGCCTAGAAAGCCTCAACTGTTGTGTAACTCAGAGATACCTTCTCTGCAACACCCCCCACACACCCCCTTACCCCCGCCCCGTCCTTACCCCCAACCCCCACCCCACCTCTACCCTTACCCTCACCCCTACCTCACCCTTACCCTCACCTCTACCTCACCCTTACCCTCACCTCTACCTCACCCCTACCCCCACCCTTACCTCACCCCTGCCCCCACCCTTACCTCACCCCTACCTCACCCCTACCCCCACCCCACCCTACCCCTACCCTCACCCTTATCCCACCCTTACCCGCGCCCCCAGCACGGTTAGCTGATGTCTCCCGAGTTCTCTACCAAGTCTAAGGGCTCCTTCACCCATGCTGGGCAGCCAGACACTCGTTCATTGATTTTCTGAAATCACAGCCTCTTGGTTGTGAAATGTGTTTCTGGTTGGAGGATGTGCTGGTTTCAGAGAGAAACAAGCAGACCTGATGTCCACAGTCCGTGCTTCTCAGATGATGTTCTTTCTGTAGGAAAAAAAGTCGTTTTCTTCTCCCCAAATGCAGTCTTAGCCAAATCATCGTTGTATAAAGAGTTGAAAACCAGCCTGATTGTGGTGGATTCGGCCCCCCCTCCTTCCTCAGCCAGCATCAGGGATCAGAAGAATCCTTGTTGAAAGCGTGAGTCTCCCAGCCTCTGTGTGGCCCACGCGGACCCCTTGATCCCGTCACAGTGCGTAGAAGTCACAGACTCACAGCTAATGTTCACGGCAACCCGTGGAGAATCTCACAAATGTTTTGCTAAGTGATAGGCAAACTGGGGGCAAAACGTACATACTTGCATTCAGAACAGGCAAAACAAACCCTAAGTGGTCGAAGCTGATCAGTATTTGCTTCTAGGGATGCGTGCTGAGAGAATGACTGGGTACTGGAAAGCTCTAGATCTTGAGGGAGGCCTGGCTCACACAGCTGTATGCCCTTGTCCATGCTCATCAGATGGCGAGGAGAACTTGCGTGTTTAACTGTATGTAAATTTTACCTAAAAAAAAAAAAATGCAGCAGACAGAAAATGTGGGGCTGAGGGTCCGCAGAGCATGCGGTCTATTGCTGCTGAACCGAGTCGGGGTGGGAGGTGACAGTGAGAGCTGAGCCTGGACAGACGGGGGCGGGGGGAGACGACCACCGGGCTCCCCCAGGTGCCCCTTGTTTTGTATTAACTGGGATGCACTGAGCTCAGTCTAAGAGCCTGATGCCGCCGACACTGTACAAGCTTTGCTTTATTGTGCTCACAGATACTGTTTTTTGTTTTGTTTTGTTTTTACCAACTGAAGGACCGTGGCCCCTCCGAGTCCAGCAGGTCTGTGGGCACCATTTGTCCAATGGTGTTTGCTCCCTTCGTGTCTCTGTGTCCCAATGAGGTAAACCGGGCAGCGTTTCAAACTTTTTATTGTTATTTTCAATATACTTACAGGGACCTGTAGTTAATCTTTTTTCATTTTTTGTGATTTGCATTCTTTTTAATTGACAAATAATTGCTTTACAATGTCGTGTTGGTTTCTCTCTGCAACAAGGTGAATCAGCTATAAATATACATATGTCCCCCCCCCCTTTGCATTCAATCTTTGATGTTACTATTCGAATTGTTTTGGGGTGTTGTGAACTGTACCCATGTAAGATGGTGAGCTTAATTGTTGACATGACAACAGAAGATTTAGAAATAACATAAACTTAGTTGATAAGGCAGTGGCAGAGTTTGAGAGGATTAGATTTTGAAAGTAGTTCTGTGGGTAAAATGCTATCAGACAGCACTGCAGGCTACAGAGAAATTGTTCATAAAAGGAAAAGTCAATTGATGCAGCAGACATCATTGTTGTCTTATTTTAAGAAATTTCAGCATCACCCCGCATCAGTCAGCAGCCACCAACACTGAGGCGAGATCTTCTGCCAGCAACAACTTTAAGACTCGATGAAAGCTCAGATGATGGTTTGCAGATGGTTTACTGTTTTATAGCAGTATTTTTAAATTAAGGTATGCCTATTGTTTTTTTAGATGTAATGCCATTGCACACTTAATAGACTACAGTGTAGTGAAAACATAACTCTTCTGTGCCCTGGGAAATCACAGACAAAACCCAAGTGACTGGGTTGACTGCCGTGGTCTGGAACGGCCCACAGTCTGAGGGCTGCTGCATTCTCGGAGGATAGTTGTTTGTCGCTGTGTCAAGGGGGCACTTCCAGCTCCTCACTGTGAACCCTGCTGTGAATTCTGGCCGCCCGGACCCTAGCCTCTCCTCTGGGTCTGGGGAACCAAGCAGAGCAGCCTCTGCCTCCTGCCAGGCCACCTGGAAAGTGGGCAAGGGCTCGTTCCCCGGGCTGTGGTTTCTCCAGTCTTGGAATCGGTGCCAGGAGCCCAAGGAAAAGGGACCTGGTGGGTCCATCCTGCCAGGAGTGGCCACGGCAGAGCTGCCGTGTGCAGTGTTGGGAGCCAGCCACTGAGGCAGCCCCAGCGTGAGTCATGCAAGTGGGGCCTGGGGTGGGGCTGCAGTGTCTTCCCGTGTGAGTCCAGGCTTTGTTGCTTATTTAAGTTGAAGTAGAGTTGATTTACAGTCTTGTGTAGTTTCGGGTATTCAGCAAAGTGATTCCGTTATGTATACATACCCTTTCTCATTCTTTACCATTATGGGTTCTTACAAGTTACTGAGTACAGATCCCTGTGCTGCACAGGGGGGTCCTTGCTTTTTGGAGTTTGCGATGTGGTCATTGGCAAAGCTTCCTCCAGGGTTTGAGCCAGATTCTGTTTCTGTTGCCCGTAACTCAAACCCTCAGTCCAAACACTCTTCTGCTCTGAGGGTTGGTCACTTGGGTTTGAAGGTCACCATGGCAGAGATGTCAAGAAGAGATGAAGGTTGGAGTTTGAAACCCAGCTCCCTCCTTCCCGCATCATCTAACCATAATGAGATCCTCGTTTTCCTGTCTCTGGGCCTGCTCACCTAAGAATTCGAGTTCCGGCAAATGATCTGATGGTCTCGTGTGCACATGTGCAGTCGCTCAGTCGCGTCCACTCTTTCTGGCCTCACAGACTATATAGCCTGCCAGGCTTCTCTGTCCATGGAATTCTCCAGGCAAGAATACTAGGGTGGGTTGCCATTTCCTCTTCCAGGAATCTTCCCAACCTTCCCAATCTTCCTCCTCCAGGGGAATCTGCCCAACCCAGGGATGGAACCTGCGTCTCCTGTGGCTTTTGCGTTGGCAGACGGGTTCTTTACCACTGAGCCTCCTGGGAAGCTCTCTAAAGCCCTCACCTGGTGTTAGAGACGTGATGATGTGTGTAACTAAGAAGTCATTCCCAATAGTATTCGATGCCTTCACTCAGCTGCACAGGGCCATGGCACTGTCCCTGTGCTGATGGGGTGGGGAACCCCCTGGGAGAAGCAGTGTCTCTGAAGGTCCCAACAGCGATGCCACAAAGGCTCTCTGTTGCCTGCTTTCTCTCTGCCTAAGATGCCCACCCTCACCGCTTGCCAAGACTTTGCCCCAGAGAAGGGAGCAAGACTGGCCCCCAGAGGGATCATGACCCGTCTGGTCCTCAGAGCTGTGCGAGAAGACACACAGCTGTCTGTTGTCTTAAACTGCCTGGTTTGCGGTCATTTGTTATGGCAGGAGATAGTACAATGGCTGGGTGTCACCTCACATCGATGTGTCCAACACCTAGCCCCAGGTCTTCCTCCAGAGCCTCCCCCTCCAAGTTGATGTTGCCTTCTTTCCAGCTGCTAAGCCTGAAACCTTAAAGGCACTCTTGACTCTTAAGATTTCACAGTCAAACCATTAGGATCTCTTGTGGCTCCCCCTTTGAAGCTGGTGGTTGTTTAGTTGCTTAGTCGTGTCTGACTCTTTGCAACCCCACGGACTGCAGCATGCCAGGCTTCCCTATCCTTCACCATCTCCCAGAGTTTGCTCAAACTCATGTCCGTTGAGTCCATGATGCCATCCAACCATCTTATCCCCTGATGGCCCCTTCTCCTTTTGCCCTCAATCTTTCCCAGCATCAGGGTCTTTTCCAATGAGTCGGCTCTTCTCATCAGGTGGACAAAGTATTGGAGCTTCAGCTTCTGTCCTTCCAGTGAATATTCAGGGTTGATCTCCCTGTTGTTCAAGGGACTCAGTCTTCTCCAGCACCACAATTCAAAAGCATCAATTCTTCAGCGCTCAGTCTTCTTTATGGTTCCGCTCTCACATCCATACATGACTACTGGAAAAACCATAGTTTTGACTGTCTGGACCTTTGTCAGCAAAGTGATGCCTGCTTTTTAATATGCTGTTTAGGTTTGTCATAACTTTTCTTCCAAGGAGCAAGCGTCTTTTAATTTCATGCACTTTGAAGGTATGAACCCAGAATCTGAGCACCTTCCTCTGCCTCCACATGCTGGATTTCCAGGTCCACCAGCTCGTCTGTCTCTGCCCTTCTCTCTCTCTCTCTCACCTGCTCTCATCCATCCTGTTCCAGCCTCCTTGCTGTCCCCCTAATGCCCCGGGGCCTTTGCACAGACCACTTCATCTCCTTGGGACATTTGTCCTTGACAGCAGGATGGCTTGACACCTGTCCCCCTTCAGGTCTTTGTTCAGATGTCCCTTTCTCAGTAAGGTCTCTCTTGACCACTCATTCCAAACATCAGCCCCACCACAGCATCCCCATCGCTTCATCCTGCCCCCGTAACGCCTCCCATCACGTTCTGTCCTTCCTTCCTGTGCTGTTTGTTTATTGTCTGTGTCTCTGGCTAGAGTGTAAACTCGAGGCCGGCAGGAGTTTTTACTTTCTGCATTCTCTGATCTATCACCCAGAGCGTGCCGGATTCAATAAATATTTGTTGAATAAATATGTGGGAGGAAAAGTGTCAGCTCTTTCTTTCCTCACAAAGTGCATTTGCGGGGATCACAAAATAAATGAAATTGTGTGGTCATCAAAACACATTGTCTATGCTGTAGCATTTTGAAATATGAAGATCTTCAGCTTTGCCAAAATGGTTGTCATTTTTCCCCCTCTGATTTGCCAAATTGAGAAGCCTCCCCGCTTTGCACCATGCAGTGGATCCCTTGCATTGGCTCCATTGCAGTGGAAACACATTGGGAACAGTGGTATTTCTCTCCCAAGTGCAGTCCCAGACAACCATTGCCAGAGGCCCCACCAGGAATGCCTGCAGCCCTTCCACGTACTCCCGAGGGGTTACAGTTAGGGGTTAAGGGTTAGGGGTTTGTGTTGAGGTTAGGGGTTGGGGTTAGGGGTTAGAGTTAGTTTTTATGTTTTTTGCTATTAGTACACAGAGATAGTTCCATGGATTTTATAGGGTATTCTTTCCATTTTTACAACCCCATATGTTGAAGGTAGTGTGTGTGCTCAGTCGTGCCCAACTCTTGGCAACCCCATGAACTGTAGCCCACCGGGCTCCTCTGTCCATGGGATTATCCTGGCAAGAATACTGGAGCGGGTTGCCATTTCCTCCTCCAGGAGATCTTCCCAACCCAGGGACTGAACCTTCGATTCCTGCTCCTGCATTGGCAGGTGAATTCTTTACCACTGAGCCACCTGGGAAGCCCCTCTTGAAGGTAACCTTCTGTACAGATCTTTCGGCTGGTTTTTTCATCCTGGACTGTTTCTGAGATTTATCCATATTGATGCATGTGGCCACAGTTCCTCTGTTTAATTGCTGCGTAGTCCTTCACTGGGTGAAGAAACGGCAGTCCTTTATTAGTTCTTCCGTTGTTGGGCGTTTAGCTCATTTGCAGCTCTGAGCAGTTACCAGCAATGCTGGAATGAGCCTCCCCTACACGTCTGTCTCCAGGGCTCATGGGTGAGGAGGGCTTCTTCAGTGTGTTCCTCGGATGGACTTCTTGCATTTCTGGGGTGGGTGGGGGGGGAGGAAACTGATAGCCTAGTGTGCCTCTGGAGGACACTCTAGCTCAGTCTTGCCCACTTTTTTAAAAAAGTGATGTTATCTTTTAAGTTTCATTCCATCTCAGGATTTCCCTTCCATTTTTTTTCCTTGCACTTTTACTGCAGAAAAATCTGAGGTGCTTTTGGCTGATTGCATCTCCCCAGTGCCCTTCAGCAGGACCCCCTGGTCTCTGTAGTTCCTGCACATTGGCGACTGGCTCCAGAGACTGATGAGACCCACGATTAATCCCTTCGGGAGGACACGATGTGGTGAATGTGGTGTCCTCCCTTCCTCACTGCACGGTCGAGACTCTCCAGTGCAGTGTGAAGTCACAGTGACAGCCACCACCACTGTTAGGTCCCTGACTCCAGTGACAGTGCTTATGGGGGACTGCCACTGAGAAGGATGCTGGGGGTTAAGCAGGGATCAATGTATTTTATTAGGTATCTGTGGATAGGGTATCCATGCATCCTATCCCTGTTTCTTTGGGCGCCTTTTTAAAAAATTAGAATGGATACTGAAAATTTTCAAATGCCCTTTCAGCATAAAATGATGATCTTTTCATTTCCCATTGAATTACATTATTTTATTAGATTTCCTCGAATTGTTCTTATAGTCCATAATAAAGTTCTTGGTTGTGATGTATTTGATACTGTTACTCGATTCATTCACTAGTATGGTATTTCATTTAGAAATTTTGCATCTGCACTCACGGGTGAGAGTGGCTGGTAGTGAATTATTATCCGTACTACTATTATCGTTCATGGTAACCAGTGGTGGTTCTATGTCTGCTTCTACTGCAGTCTGCCAGGTATTAATATCAAGCGTATGCTCTTCCCAAGAAAAGAAGGTAACAGATTTTCTACTTTTTCTGTTCACATGCTGCTTGGCTGTTTTGCTGTTCATTTGCTAAGTCATGTCCAGGTCTTTGTGACCCCATGGACTGCAGCATGCCAGGCTTCTCTAGAGTTTGTCCAAACTCATGTCCATTGAGTCAGTGATGCCATCCAACCATCTCATCCTCTGTCACCCCCTTCTCTTCTTGCCCTCAATCTTTGCCAGCATCAGGGTCTTTTCCAATGAGTCAGCTCTTTGCATAAGGTGGCCAGAGTATTGGAGCTTCAGCTTTAGCCTCAGTCCTTCCAATGAATATTCAAGGGTTGACTTCCTTTAAGAATGACTAGTTAGATCTCCTTGCTGTCCAAGGAACTCTCAAGAGTCTTTTCTCCAGCACCATAATTCAAAAGCATCAATTCTTCAGCACTCAGCCTTCTTTAGTAATTTCCTGAGAAGGTCTCTCAGAATGATGTCTTCTTAGTCAAACACAGTTTTGTGGGTAGTCTTTACACTTCAAGCAAAGTTTGGCTGGATGTAAAACTGTAGCTCACACCCTCCTTCCATGAGGATATTGTAAGTATTCCTCAGTCTCTCTCAGAGTGTTCCTGGGACAACTGGAGAAGGGAATGGCAGCCCACTCCAGGATTCTTGCCTGGGAAATCCCATGGACAGAGGAGCCTGGCAGGCTGTGGGGTCAGAAAGAATCGGACACGACTGAGCAACTGAAGAGCAAACAGCTGTGACAACATCTGAGACCTGCTTGGATTTTATTTTTCCTCGTAAGTGTCTTCCTTAGCTAGAGCCCACTAGGCTCCTCTGTCCTTGGGATTTCCCAGGCAAGAATCTTGGAGTAGGTTGCCATTTCATCTTCCCAACCCAGGGATTGAACCTGCATCTCCTGCATTGGCAAGCAGATTCTTTACCACTGAGACACCTGGAAGCCCCAGATAAGTTCTAATCTGAATTTTTAACAAGTGTCCCAGTTGACGGAAAGAAATCTTTGGGACCACACTTTGAGAAATATCTAGAAATTTTTCATCATTGAAGGAAGCGACTTGATGCAGAGTCAAAGATAAGTTCCAGTCAGTCCAGCACCTGGCACCATGCTTGGCACACACAGATGGCTCTGTAAACAGACTGAGTGGAGCAAGTGGGGTTTTCCTAGGTCTTCTGCTGAGGAAAATGCTAGAGGAAAAGTGTTTGTTAAATCAAAAACTAACAAACATGTCAGCTAGGACAGTTTAGCCCCAGCCGCTAGCCAGATAAAGCACTGTTTATGAAGGCAGCTCCTAGGGTCCTTGGTGAGAAGAGATCAGAGGCAGGACCAGTGGTTTGTCCAAAAATATCTCTTAGTCGATCTTCAGGACTTGAAAACTGAGGGGGAGGAATTGTCTCCAAAGGTATGTGAAGATGCCTGATGAAAAAAACACAAGGCTGCATGGAGCCCTCCAGTGAGATGAGAAACTGGCTTTGTTTATAGTAGCATGAAACAACCGCCGATGAAAAACATCTTTAATTCATTAAAAGATCAAAGACTGAAATGTAAGACCTGATACCATATCCTAGAAGAAAGCATAGGGAGGAGCTCCTGAGTGTTGGCCTTTGGAATGTTTGTTTTTGTTTTTTCTTTTTTAACATGATTCCAAAAGCACAAACAGCGTAGCAGAAATCAACACATGGGACTACATCCAACACAAATGTTTCTGCCTGGCAAAAGAAACAGTTAACAAAATGAAGAGAGACCTTACAGGATGGGAGAAAAGTTTTGCAAACCATGTATCAGATAAGAGACTAATATGCACAATAAGCAAAGAATTTACAGAACTTAATAACAACAACAAAACCCATCTGATTAAAAATGAGCAGGAGAACAAAATAGACATTTTTCCAAAGAGGGCATCAAAATGACCACCAGGCCTATGTGACGATGTCCCACATCACTAACCATCAGGGACGTGCAGATCGCCCAGGAAGTATCACCTCACACCTGTTGGATGTCATCACTAAGCATGTATTATACCAGGATCTTGTGGTCAGATTTATCAGAACTGTCAGAGTTCGTCTCAGATTTATTTAGTAAGTAACCCTGTTGTAGTGATAAGAGTATATGCCATGTGATCGAAATACCATCCAAGGAATATCTAATGTTGGCATTTTCTTTTGTTGTTTAGTCACTAAGTCATGTCTGAGTCTTTTGTGACTGTAGCCCGCCAGGCTACTCTGTCCATGGGATTCTCCAGACAAGAATACTGGAGTGGATTGCCATGCCCTCCTCCAGGGGATCTTCCTGACCCAGGGATCAAATCCGCTTCTCTTACGTCTCCTGCATTGGCCGGCGGGTTCTTCACCACCAGCACCACCTGGGAAGCGCCGCGGTGCTCTGCGATGTGAGCCCAGACAAGTGAACACAGCCCTGGACCCCGTCAGAGAGCATCACTGATAAGCACCGCCCGACTTCATCCTTGGACAGTCTTGTCCTCCTGACATCAGTCTCCATTGTTACGCTTCATGTTATGTTTCTTTGACCTTCTTGTCACAAGCCTTCAAGAAATAATAAATATCTTGAAAGCCAAGACTGACATGAGTGGACAACGGTGATAAATTTATGTCAAGATTCCGACATTGGCCTGTCTTTCAGACAGGATAATGAAGGTGGGTGCTCCCAGGTTCCATCTGACTGTTTACAAAGCTTCTCACCTAATCACACATCTTCCTCCTATACCAGATTAGGAGTTTATAGATGAAAAGGTCAGCTGGGATTAGGGGCTTTTTAACTCATGCAATCAATGACAGCGACCTCTCCAAGTTTATTTCCAACTCAAAGATGGGCAATTATATGAAATTTATGCTCAGCGAAGAAGAAAAGCAATTATAATGATTTTTGCATGCATTTGAAGAGTATTGATGCATTCCCCACAGGTGTGTGGAAGCTAATTAGCATTTCCATTAATATTAGTTACTGATTACTGTTTACTGAGCACCTCCTCCGCGCCAGGTCCCGTGCTTGGTGCTGCAGATAGAAGCGACCCGGTGCTGGGCGCGGCGGAGCTCAGGGTCTCCTGGGAGAACCAGATGCTAATGAAACAGAAACGGACGTTTCACAAACTGTGATGAGCACAATGAAGGAAAAGCCACGGCATCCTGAGAGAGTGGGAGGGACGGGGCTGGGGGCAGCCCAGAGCAGGGACCCAGGTGAGCTGCTTCTGAGGAAAAATATGAGCACAAAAGCATCACAGTGGAGAGACAGCCTCCCCTGGGTCATTCTGTAGCCATTCAGGGCTTTGTGGTGGTGTTCAGTTTCTAAGTCACGTGAGACTCTCTGCATACCCATGTACTGCAGTACACCAGGCTCCCCTGTCCTTCACTATCTCCTGGAGTTCGCTCAGATTCATGTTCATCAAGTCGGTGATGCCATCCAACCATCTCATCCTCCGTCATCCCCTTCTCCTCCTGCCCTCAATCTCCCAGCATCAGGGGCTTTTTCAATGAGTCTGTTCTTCCCATGAGGTGGCCAAAATATTGGAGCTTCAGCATCAGTCCTTCCAATGATTATTCAGGGTTGGTTTCCTTCAGGATTGACTGGTTGGATCTCCTTGCAGTCCAAGGGACTCTCAAGAGTCTTCTTCAGCACCACAGTTCAAAAGCATTAATTCTTTGGCACTCAGTCTTTTTTATGGTCCAACTCTCGTATCTGTACATGACTTCTGGAAAAACCATAGCTTTGACTAGACCAGACCTTTGTCATTAAAGTGACATCTCTGCTTTTTAATATGCTGTCTAGGTTTGTCATAGCTTTGCTTCCATAGCTTCCACTTTTTCCCCATCTGTTTGCCATGAAATGATGGGACCAGATTGTAAGCTGCTGAAGACTCCTGACCTGATATTAAAAGCAATGGGGAGCTTTCTGTGTGTGTGTTTTAAGCAGCTTTGTTGGGCTACAGTTCATCTATTTAGTGTCCAGGGTCAGTGGCTCTCCAGATATCCAGATATGTGCAGCTGTCTCCATAGTCAACTTTAGGACATTTGCATCACCTCAAGAAGAGGCCCCATACACTGATGATGTAGACATCAACGCACTGTTCCCCACCCCCATTGTAGCCCCTGGCAACCACTCATCTCTTTTCCGTCTCTATGGATTTGCTGCTTCTGGATATTACATGCAAATAGAACCATACAATATGCGGTTTCCTCCGAGACTAGCTTTTTTCACCGAGCATTGTGTTTTCAAGGTTCATCCATGTTGTAGCACATGTGTCAGTTCTTCATCCCTTTTTATGGCTGAATAATATTCCCTCATGAATAGATCACATTGTGTTTTTCCTTTCATCTATGGACATGTGAGTTGTTTCTACCTTTACTGCTGCTACTGCTAAGTCACTTCAGTCGTGTCCGACTCTGTGCGACCCCATCCCTGGGCTTCTACCTTTAGGCTAGTGTAAATAGTGCTACTAGGAACTCGGGTGTGCAAGTTTTCATGTGGATGTATGTTTTCATTTCTCATGGGCGTTTAGGAATGGAACTGCCGGGTTGTATGCTAACTGTGTTCAGTCCCAGAGACACCAGACTATGCCAGACTTTTCTGCAGTGGCAGCACCGTTGTACTTTCCACCAGTGGTGTGTGAGGGTTCCAGTTCCTCCACATCCTGGTGGACGCTTGCTGTTGCAGAGTGTTTGATGTACCTGTTCTGGAGGGTGTGAGGAGGTATTGCACTGTCTTTGGGTGCTGTTAAGTTCGCAGAAGCCAGGATCGTCCAGGGCTGTGTGTCTAGTGCTGTAGTTCTCAAACTCGGAGGCTCATCAGTATCAGGCAGGGAAATTAAAACGCACAAGACAGCGTGACTCCCCTGTCTGACTCTGCAGGCCCGGGGTGCCAGTAACTGCATTTCTAGTGAGTTCTCAAGTGGTGATGCTGCTGCTGCTCCAGACACCAGACTTGGAGAACCGCTTTGCTAAACTTACCGGAGCCCTGGGTAGTCATTATTCAAATTCATTTCATGCGCCTTCACTCATCAAAGGTCGTCTGCATAAAACTTGCACCACCCTCCAAGCAGCACAGAGTCTAAACTACAAGTTGTTTGCCCAAGTTGTGGTCCAGGAATTTGGAGTCAGCTGTGGGCTTTCTGGCGTGGCGCTTATGGTAAAGAATCCACCTGCCAATGCAGAAGATGTAAGAGACAGGGGTTTGATCCCTGGATTGGGAAGATCCCCTGGAGGAGGAAATGGCAACCCAGTCCAGTATGCTTGCCTGGAGAATCCCATGGACAGAGGAGCCTGGCGGGCTACAGACCATGGAGTCCCAAAGAGACGCCTACACGACCGAAGCGACACGCACGGTTGGAGCAGAGCCTGTTAAGACCCCCAACTGAGCATGCGCGAGCGTGCGCCCAGGGACGTTGACGACAGAGGGCGGAAAGGCCACCCTCAGGTGGTGACTTGGCTTAGCTGCGCTTGCGCAGAACCATCCAGCCAGCCCCTTATCCCATCACCTCCCCCACGCGCCTCCCATGCTGCGCTGCTTTATCCCACAGTCTGTTATCCCCTTGCTTTCGGGGCGGCTGGTCTGAGACCTGTTCTGTCTCCCCACTCGGCCGCCTTGCAAATACCCGCCTCTCTGTGCTGCAGACCTCAGAGTCTCCACGCTTTGATTTGCTCCGCGCGCGCGCGCGCAAGCGGGCACGCCAAACCTGGTTCGGAAACGTCAAGAGAGGAGGCGAACAGTCATCAAGACAGTATGGTACTGGCACAAAGACAGAAATATAGATCAATGGAACAGAATAGAAAGCCCAGAGATAAATCCACGAACCTATGGACACCTTATCTTTGACAAAGGAGGCAAGGATATACAATGGAAAAAAGACAACCTCTTTAACAAGTGGTGCTGGGAAAACTGGTCAACCACTTGCAAAAGAATGAAACTAGAACACTTTCTAACACCATACACAAAAATAAACTCAAAATGGATTAAAGATCTAAATGTAAGACCAGAAACTATAAAACTCCTAGAGGAGAACATAGGCAAAACACTCTCTGACATAAATCACAGCAAGATCCTCTATGACCCACCTCCCAGAATATTGGAAATAAAAGCAAAACTAAACAAATGGGATCTAATGAAACTTAAAAGCTTTTGCACTACAAAAGAAACTATAAGTAAGGTGAAAAGACAGCCGTCAGATTGGGAGAAAATAATAGCAAATGAAGAAACAGACAAAGGATTAATCTCAAAAATATACAAGCAACTCCTGCAGCTCAATTCCAGAAAAATAAATGACCCAATCAAAAAATGGGCCAGAGAACTAAACAGACATTTCTCCAAAGAAGACATACAGATGGCTAACAAACACATGAAAAGGTGCTCAACATCACTCATTATTAGAGAAATGCAAATCAAAACCACAATGAGGTACCATTACACACCAGTCAGGATGGCTGCTATCCAAAAGTCTACAAGCAATAAATGCTGGAGAGGCTGTGGAGAAAAGGGAACCCTCTTACACTGTTGGTGGGAATGCAAACTAGTACAGCCACTATGGAAAACAGTGTGGAGATTCCTTAAAAAACTGGAAATAGAACTGCCATATGACCCAGCAATACCACTTCTGGGCATACACACTGAGGAAACCAGATCTGAAAGAGACACGTGCACCCCAATGTTCATCGCAGCACTGTTTATAATAGCCAGGACATGGAAGCAACCTAGATGCCCATCAGCAGATGAATGGATAAGGAAGCTGTGGTACATATACACCATGGAATATTACTCAGCCGTCAAAAAGAATTCATTTGAACCAGTCCTAATGAGATGGATGAAACTGGAGCCCCTTATACAGAGTGAAGTAAGCCAGAAAGATAAAGAACATTACAGCATACTAACACATATATATGGAATTTAGAAAGATGGTAACGATAACCCTATATGCAAAACAGAAAAAGAGACACAGAAATACAGAACAGACTTTTGAACTCTGTGGGAGAAGGTGAGGGTGGGATGTTTCAAAAGAACAGCATGTATACTATCTATGGTGAAACAGATCACCAGCCCAGGTGGGATGCATGAGACAAGTGCTCCGGCCTGGTGCACTGGGAAGACCCAGAGGAATCGGGTGGAGAGGGAGATGGGAGGGGGGATCGGGATGGGGAATAAGTGTAAATCTATGGCTGATTCATATCAATGTATGACAAAACCCACTGAAATGTTGTGAAGTAATTAGCCTCCAACTAATAAAAAAATTAAAAAAAAAAAAAAAAAGCAATGGGGAGCTTTCTGTGTGTGTGTTTTAAGCAGCTTTGTTGGGCTACAGTTCATCTATTTAGTGTCCAGGGTCAGTGGCTCTCCAGATATCCAGATATGTGCAGCTGTCTCCATAGTCAACTTTAGGACATTTGCATCACCTCAAGAAGAGGCCCCATACACTGATGATGTAGACATCAACGCACTGTTCCCCACCCCCATTGTAGCCCCTGGCAACCACTCATCTCTTTTCCGTCTCTATGGATTTGCTGCTTCTGGATATTACATGCAAATAGAACCATACAATATGCGGTTTCCTCCGAGACTAGCTTTTTTCACCGAGCATTGTGTTTTCAAGGTTCATCCATGTTGTAGCACATGTGTCAGTTCTTCATCCCTTTTTATGGCTGAATAATATTCCCTCATGAATAGATCACATTGTGTTTTTCCTTTCATCTATGGACATGTGAGTTGTTTCTACCTTTACTGCTGCTACTGCTAAGTCACTTCAGTCGTGTCCGACTCTGTGCGACCCCATCCCTGGGCTTCTACCTTTAGGCTAGTGTAAATAGTGCTACTAGGAACTCGGGTGTGCAAGTTTTCATGTGGATGTATGTTTTCATTTCTCATGGGCGTTTAGGAATGGAACTGCCGGGTTGTATGCTAACTGTGTTCAGTCCCAGAGACACCAGACTACGCCAGACTTTTCTGCAGTGGCAGCACCGTTGTACTTTCCACCAGTGGTGTGTGAGGGTTCCAGTTCCTCCACATCCTGGTGGACGCTTGCTGTTGCAGAGTGTTTGATGTACCTGTTCTGGAGGGTGTGAGGAGGTATTGCACTGTCTTTGGGTGCTGTTAAGTTCGCAGAAGCCAGGATCGTCCAGGGCTGTGTGTCTAGTGCTGTAGTTCTCAAACTCGGAGGCTCATCAGTATCAGGCAGGGAAATTAAAACGCACAAGACAGCGTGACTCCCCTGTCTGACTCTGCAGGCCCGGGGTGCCAGTAACTGCATTTCTAGTGAGTTCTCAAGTGGTGATGCTGCTGCTGCTCCAGACACCAGACTTGGAGAACCGCTTTGCTAAACTTACCGGAGCCCTGGGTAGTCATTATTCAAATTCATTTCATGCGCCTTCACTCATCAAAGGTCGTCTGCATAAAACTTGCACCACCCTCCAAGCAGCACAGAGTCTAAACTACAAGTTGTTTGCCCAAGTTGTGGTCCAGGAATTTGGAGTCAGCTGTGGGCTTTCTGGCGTGGCGCTTATGGTAAAGAATCCACCTGCCAATGCAGAAGATGTAAGAGACAGGGGTTTGATCCCTGGATTGGGAAGATCCCCTGGAGGAGGAAATGGCAACCCAGTCCAGTATGCTTGCCTGGAGAATCCCATGGACAGAGGAGCCTGGCGGGCTACAGACCATGGAGTCCCAAAGAGACGCCTACACGACCGAAGCGACACGCACGGTTGGAGCAGAGCCTGTTAAGACCCCCAACTGAGCATGCGCGAGCGTGCGCCCAGGGACGTTGACGACAGAGGGCGGAAAGGCCACCCTCAGGTGGTGACTTGGCTTAGCTGCGCTTGCGCAGAACCATCCAGCCAGCCCCTTATCCCATCACCTCCCCCACGCGCCTCCCATGCTGCGCTGCTTTATCCCACAGTCTGTTATCCCCTTGCTTTCGGGGCGGCTGGTCTGAGACCTGTTCTGTCTCCCCACTCGGCCGCCTTGCAAATACCCGCCTCTCTGTGCTGCAGACCTCAGAGTCTCCACGCTTTGATTTGCTCCGCGCGCGCGCGCGCAAGCGGGCACACCAAACCTGGTTCGGAAACGTCAAGAGAGGAGGCGAACAGTCATCAAGACAGTATGGTACTGGCACAAAGACAGAAATATAGATCAATGGAACAGAATAGAAAGCCCAGAGATAAATCCACGAACCTATGGACACCTTATCTTTGACAAAGGAGGCAAGGATATACAATGGAAAAAAGACAACCTCTTTAACAAGTGGTGCTGGGAAAACTGGTCAACCACTTGTAAAAGAATGAAACTAGAACACTTTCTAACACCATACACAAAAATAAACTCAAAATGGATTAAAGATCTAAATGTAAGACCAGAAACTATAAAACTCCTAGAGGAGAACATAGGCAAAACACTCTCCGACATAAATCACAGCAAGATCCTCTATGACCCACCTCCCAGAATATTGGAAATAAAAGCAAAACTAAACAAATGGGACCTAATGAAACTTAAAAGCTTTTGCACTACAAAGGAAACTGTAAGTAAGGTGAAAAGACAGCCCTCAGATTGGGAGAAAATAATAGCAAATGAAGAAACAGACAAAAGGATTAATCTCAAAAATACACAAGCAACTCCTGCAGCTCAATTCCAGAAAAATAAATGACCCAATCGAAAAATGGGCCAAAGAACTAAACAGACATTTCTCCAAAGAAGACATACAGATGGCTAACAAACACATGAAAAGATGCTCAACATCACTCATTATTAGAGAAATGCAAATCAAAACCACAATGAGGTACCATTACACGCCAGTCAGGATGGCTGCTATCCAAAAGTCTACAAGCAATAAATGCTGGAGAGGGAGTGGAGAAAAGGGAACCCTCTTACACTGTTGGTGGGAATGCAAACTAGTACAGCCGCTATGGAAAACAGTGTGGAGATTTCTTAAAAAACTGGAAATAGAACTGCCATATGACCCAGCAATCCCACTTCTGGGCATACACACTGAGGAAACCAGATCTGAAAGAGACACGTGCACCCCAATGTTCATCGCAGCACTGTTTATAATAGCCAGGACATGGAAGCAACCTAGATGCCCATCAGCAGATGAATGGATAAGGAAGCTGTGGTACACATACACCATGGAATATTACTCAGCCGTTAAAAAGAATTCATTTGAATCAGTCCTAATGAGATGGATGAAACTGGAGCCCATTATACAGAGTGAAGTAAGCCAGAAAGATAAAGAACATTACAGCATACTAACACATATATATGGAATTTAGAAAGATGGTAACGATAACCCTATATGCAAAACAGAAAAAGAGACACAGAAATACAGAACAGACTTTTGAACTCTGTGGGAGAAGGTGAGGGTGGGATGTTTCAAAAGAACAGCATGTATACTATCTATAGTGAAACAGATCACCAGCCCAGGTGGGATGCATGAGACAAGTGCTCGGGCCTGGTGCACTGGGAAGACCCAGAGGAATCGGGTGGAGAGGGAGGTGGGAGGGGGGACCGGGATGGGGAATACGTGTAAATCTATGGCTGATTTATATCAATGTATGACAAAACCCACTGAAATGTTGTGAAGTAATTAGCCTCCAACTAATAAAAAAAAAAAAAAAAAAACATGATATCCAGGGGAGGAAAAAAAAGAGAGAGGAGGCGAGACCGGGTGGAGTCGAAAGGCGAGTGGGAGGTGAGGGGAGAAAGGGGAGAGACGGGGAAGGAGGTGGAGAAGGAGCCGCGGAGGAGGGAATGCAGCGGGGAGACTCGCCTGGATTAAAACGCCGAGACCCGTCCCCGGATGCTCAGAGCACCTTCACCAAAGTCACCCAACATTGCAAACAACCAAGATGCCTTCGGCTGATGCGGGGGTACTCATGGTTATTCCGGTCAGCGGATTATTATTCAGCACTGAAAAGAAACGAGCTGTCACTCCTTGGACAGGCATGGAGGAGCCTTAAATGCGTACCCCTGAGCGAACGCAGCGAGGCTGAAAGGCTCATAGACCGTGATGCCAAGTATAACATTTTGTAAAGAGCAAAACTATGGCGATAGTCAAAGATGAGTGGTTGCCAGGGCTTGGGAGAAGGCAGGAGGCAGCAGGAATAAGCGAGCACAGGGGATTTTCAGGGCAGTGAGAGGACTCTGCCTGTCATGGTAGATACCTTTGTCAAAACCCACAGGTTGTAAGATGTGGAAACGATAGACTCAGTTGATGTCAGTGCAGCAGTATTGGTCCCTTAGTTGTAACGTCCCACACTGATAGGATGTAAACAGGGGAACTTGAAGGCAGGGGCTCTGCAGCACGGGGGTGGGGAGGTCAGGTCCTGGTCTGGGGGCCCCAGAGCAGCAGGATGGAAGGAGGCAGCCCAGATGTGGGGAGACTTGTGGGCGCAGCCTGGGAAAGTGAAGGCATTTCACACTGGCAGCTTCCGTTTCAGGTGGAGAAGGATGCAAAGTCATTGTCTTAAAATGGGGGTGGGGGTGGGGTTTGAGATTCAAAACAGTCGTGGATCAGGAACCAGGGAGCTGCTGAGAGGACCTAGTGGAGGCACGGGGGGGGGGGGGGGGGGGGGGGGCGGGGAGAGCCTGAGGATACAGGAACTCTAACCTCACTAGAAAATGGGCATTTTTAACTGCATCTTAAAGATGCCTTCAGGCGCTTTCCTTCTGAGTTCCCCTCCTCCCCCATGACAGGGGACCCTGAAAGACCCCCCAACTGGGAGGTGTGCTTGTTTGGCATTTCAGGGAGGTAGTCATTTCCTTCTGTGTTTTCCCTAAATGGTCAGCACCCTTCTGGCGCTCAATTTATCACATAATGGTTTGTTTCCAGACGTTTCTACCCCTAGAGGCCCTGAGGGCCAAGTCAGTACTTTCTTCACATTTTTCTTCCAAATGTCTGGCAGAGTGGAGTTGTTACCTTAGTATCTTGTCACC
Organism: Cervus elaphus; assembly: GCF_910594005.1. Lineage (NCBI taxonomy): Eukaryota > Metazoa > Chordata > Mammalia > Artiodactyla > Cervidae > Cervus > Cervus elaphus. Next base: position 52,913,548 of record NC_057824.1, on the reverse strand, counting down.
ATCGCAGTATTTGACTTTTGTTAATTAGTAGCGAACATTTCCTCACATCCTTAACAACAGACATGTCCTTCATCAAGGGTCATCCTGGCTCTGGTGTCACGACCCAGATCCTTCCTGGAGGAACAGATCTGGGTGGTGCTCATGGTTGATCCCACATGGTTCTCAGAATAAGTACGCCCTGCTTTTTAACAGTTTATTTTTGTTGGGGTGAAGTTCACATCCCGTAAAACTGCCCACCTCATAATGAACAGCTCAGCGGCATTTAAGTCCACTCAGGATTGTGCGACCACCGTCCTTAATTCTGTGACTTTCTCGTGTCAGAAAGAGACCCTGTGCCCATCAGTCACACTGCCCACGCCCACCCCATGACAGATGCTAACGTGCTTCCTGTCTCATGGACTTACCGGCTCTGGGCATTTGGGTTGATCTGCCTCTTGGTTGGTGTAAACAGTGATGCTGCGGGGACGTCGCTGGTGGTCCAGTAGCTGAGACCTCACCTTCAGTGCAGTGGGCTATGGGTTCAGTCCCTGGTCGGGAAGCGAAGATCCCACTTATCTTGCAGCTCAAACTCTAGAACATAAAAGCAGTATTGTAACAAATTAAATGGGGACTTTTAAAAACAAGGATGCTGATGCTGTGAACTCGCATGCAGCCGCCCTGCTTTTGAAACAGACGCTGACCTGTGCCACTCTCCACTCACCCCACCCTGTCCTTCTGTCCCCCCGCCAAGGCTCCCAGCCCAGTTACCACCAACGCCTTCAGCAGGCCTTCAGGGAGGGAGACGGGTCACAGCGGCCCTGCCCCTCCCCAAGACTGCTCCCAGACCCTTCCCAAGTCCTTCAGTTTCCATCCGCAGAGGTGCCACTGGAGAAACCCTGGTGTTTCTGCAAGGCAGGGAGGGAGTGAGGGGGACACAATGGCCTTATGCTGGGCCTTTCATTTGGTGACGTGCTTTTTATCTTCTGAGTGCTTTGTCTCAGCTGTCCCTCCACATTCACACACCCAGATGCACCTCGTTATTTTTAGCTGTTTAATGAGCTCCTCTCCTGTTGATGGGCTAGTGGGAGGTTTCCCATTTTTCACTCACTCAAGTAATTTTGTGACAAATATCATTTAAATGCTTCGTCCTCATAAACGCACCAGGATTGCTGCCTGCCGAGTGGATGCTACGCGAGGTCTCGGTCACTGGAAACGTGCCTTGTCAGTTTGAATGGACTCCACCAGTTCCCCCCACAGTCCTTGTCCCAGCGCTCCGCTAGGACAGCCTGCCTCAGTTCTTTTGCCAACACTCTAAATTCTTCAATGTGATGCTCCTGCAAACCCGGGGAAGGGAAGCAGCACTGAATTCTTGTTTTCATCTGCATTTCCCTGGCTAGCAACCACACAGTTGTTTGTAGGTGGGACTAAGGCAGCTGTTCTCAACTAGGGGTGATGGGATGCCCTCCAGCATCAGCATAGCCAAGTCTGGAGACGTTTCTGATTGTCAGGCTGGGTGAGTGGGGCTTCTGGCCTCTAGAGTGTGGAGACCTGGGATGCAGCTGACCATCCTGCAGTGTACCCCACAACAAAGAAGGTCCATGGCGCAAAGTGGAGAAACCTGGAGAAGAGAAATACATGGTCTAAAACCTACCCCTGTAACTGAGCGCGCCCTGGAATAGCGTGTGGGGTTTTTATAGAAAACAGTGATAATGAGACATTTCTCAGCAAAGCTTATCTCTGTACACGAGTTGTGAGAGCTGCCCTGTTGAATGATGTCCACAAAGGTGGTGAGGACTTCCTGTCCATGGCAGTTAGCAACACGATTGCCCACGTGTCATTCTGCATCTCCAGCCTCAAGCAAGAAGAACCTGCTCAGTGGGATTTGCAGCCTGCAGCCCCTCACTGACCACAATGCTCTTTTGTCATCTGCTGTCCCTCCCCCGTGCCCGCTGTGCTGGGCACATTTCCCACCTGAACAGTTCCAGTCATTCCTTCACTTTGTGTGCCTTGCCTTTATTTCACAGGCAGGTGTTCGAAAATGCCTGTTAAATGATTCAACATTTTCTGCTACATAATGAAAATTTATTCCCCTCCACTTTCCCAAATCATCTTAAGAGTAAGAATTAACTGTTTGGGAAATAAATATTTATGCATATTATTCCTGACCTCTGCCTCTCTTCAAATGGCAAAGGAAAATTCTGCACCAACCTGACAAAAAAAAGCAGAACTTAAAAACAAACTACATGGCATGAAAATCCCCAGGATTAACGTCCACAGGCAGAATCTTGGAAAGGGCCGATCTCCCTTGATTTTCTGTAATGAAATTCCTCAAGTAATCAAAAGAACAAACATTTAGAAGAACAGTGGACCGAAGTATTTGCTCCTTCATAAGCTTTGTTAGTAATTCCCACATACACGCCCACGGTCATCCTATGGAGCTGCTCTAATAAAACATGGTGGCCGGCAGAAACGTCATATGGTTTCAGCCCTTTGCTCTCTTCTGATGTGCGAGTGAATGTTAATCGAGGAGGTGGACGTGGGGACTGGGGGTATGTTCACCCAGATGGAGCCCCGTGCCTCCGTTCATGGAGAACAGGACGTCCCGGCCAAGGCTGCTGTCCGTCTGCAGCACTTACTCTCCAGGGGGTTTGAAACAGTCAGTGCTGCTCTCAGAAGTGGGTGGGGTGATGCTGGGAGTCCTGTGGGGGAGCAGCCTCCCAAAGCTGGTTCTCATGCGGGTACATGTGCCATTGCTGTTAATACATTCTATACAGCTGATGAGCTTTTTGTTGTTCAGTCATTAAGATGTGTCCACCTCTTTGCGACCTCATGGACTGCAGCACGCCAGGCCTCCCTGTCCTTCACCATGTTCCAGAACTTGCTCAAACTCATGTCCATGGAGTCAGTGATGCCATCCAGCCATCTCATCCTCTGTCGCCCCCTTCTCCTCCTGCCCTCAATCTTCCCCAGCATCAGGGTCTTATCCAGTGAGTCGGCGCTTCACATCAGGTGGCCAAAGTGTTGGAGCTTCAGCTTGAGGAGTCTTTCATAATTTCTTGAACAGACCATTTTTGCTGATTCTGTAAGTGTTTACGTACCCTGGGGCAGACTGAATCACTGGTGTGGCTTCTTCCCTCCCCTGTAGTTTATTGTGCATCCAGATCTTGGCCACGGCTTCATGAAGGGCAGAGTATTCTCTTAGCACTGGACACTGAGTTTGGCCACGTGTCACGCTTTGGCTTATATGGGTTAGCAGGCGATGCTGAGGCTTAAAATGTGCCTATCCAGTGCAGTTGGGCTGCACACTGCTTGCCTCTGGGGTCCAACTGACCCAAAGGTAAGCACAGAGCAGGCAGACTCTGGCCAAACACAGCCGAACCTAGCGAGATCAGCCAAATCCCCACCAACTGGCAGACACTTGAGCCAGAAGTAAGTGCTTGTTGCTGTTCACAGAGAGTTCGGGGCCTTTGTTGTGTGCCTAGTCGCTCAGCCGTGTCTGACTCTTTGCAACCCCGTGGACTCTTCTGTCCGTGGAAATTCTCCAAGCAAGAATACTGGAGTGAGTTGCCATGCCTTCTTCCAGGGGATCTTCCCAACCTGGGTCTCCGGCATTGCAGACAGATTTTTTTACCATCTGAGCCACCAGGGAAGCAGTTGGGGGCTTTGTTACGCAGTATGATTGTGATAGTAGCTGACCAATACACTCCTATAGTATTCTCAAACTCAGGGTGCAAAGATGAAGAGTTTAATGACAGGCCCCAGTGTTCAAGGGGCTTGAAGTTGAGTGCGGGAGCAGACTGGTAAACTGGTGCAAAGCTGACACAGGCGCTGTTATAAAAGTATGAGCCAGAGGTGTAGGGACCTGGAGGCCGGGCAGGGGCTCTGCTGCTTCCAGGAGATCATGTTACCAAGTCCAAGCTCGAACTGCTCGCCACATGACAGACCAGTAAATCCTGGCATGAGTTGTTGGGACAAGGAATAGAGATGTTACTCAGAAAATCAGCAGACTGAGAAGATGGTGGACTCGCGTCCCAGAGAACCGTCTCGCCCAAGTCGGAGTTCAGGCTGCTTTTATGCTAGAGGGAGGGGCTGAGGCTGGCTGCTGCAGACTCCTTCGCTCCCGTGATTGCGCTCGTTGCTGAAGGCACAGTGTCTCTAAACCTCGCACAAGACCAGTTTTATCCTCTGCTCTGCCACTTGCTCTGTGTCTAGTTGCTCAGTAACATCTGACTCTCTACAGTCCAGGGACTGTAGCCCACCAGGCTCCTCTATCCACGGGATTTCCCAGGTGAGAAGACTGGAGTGGGTTGCCATTTCCAACTCCAGGGGCGTCTTCCCGGCCCAGGGACTGAACCCAAGTCTCTTGCATCTCCTGCACTGGCAGGTGGATTCTTCACCACTAGTGTCCCCTGGGAAGCCCCTGCCAACATTTACCCGTACGTAAATGGAGAAGTGTTAGACCCTGAAAAGTCAGAGCCTTGAGAACGGGCTCCCCTGTGTATTTCAAGCTATAGACAGTTTTCCTTTTTTTTTAATTTATTTTTAATTGGAGGATAATTACAATGTAGTGTTGGTTTCTGCCATACATCAACACGAATCAGCCACAGGTGTATATATGTATGTCCCCTCCCTCTTGAACCTCCCTCCCACCTTATAGGCAGCCTTCTTAACTGGTAGCAGAAGGTTAAAGTGAAAGAAAGAGATCCAGCATGGGAGTCGAGTTTGTTCTTCCCTATTAGGATAGGGGTACCCTTCTTAGGGAAGGCAACTCAAACTGAGATTTATCAGGCAGCTACGGGAGGGGAAGGAGCTTTTCAGCAAAGAGAGGAGATACGTGCAGTGTCCGTGGGTCTGCTGGCATGCAGTCTGGCTGGAGTGTGGGATGTTAGGGGCAGGCAGACTGACATGGGGCCAGAATTGGGGGCCTGCACCCCACTGCAACCAGACCCAACAGCCTCTTCTAAAGTCCTCTGGAGAGAATCTGGTGTAAAAAGCTGAAAGTGATCAGAAGAGAGACTTTGATATAGGGGAAGAAAAATTCAATGTGAAATCCTGCCGTAATAAGAAACACAGCCACCCTAGAGAATGCTGGCAACTCCAGAGGAGACCTGACTTTCAGTTTGTGCCTGATACAGACAGACTGATAATGTCATCCTGACAGATGACAGATAGTGTCAGACTGACAGGCTCTAAAAGGCAGCAAAGAACTGGAGAAAAACACAAGGAGGATAAAAAGCTTACAAGTGGGCTGAAATCTCCCAGACAGAAAAAATGAAAAAAATGTCAGCTGACTGAAGTGTAAGTTTCTACGAGGGGCAAGACGTCCCCTGCTCACCGTGCATCGTCTGAGACAACGGTGAGTGTCTGAAGAGCTCGCAGGGCCGGGCACCGGACAGTGTGTGGAGGACCCAGGGGCCAGAGAAGAGCGCCTTGCAGTTCACAGTGTCTGGGGCGGTTCCCTGGGGAGGTGTCCCGGGAAGGACCGAGGCTCAGACCCACCGCCCACGGGGGAGCCCAGCAGGCGAGTGAACGCACGCGGCAGGCTCGGGTTCGGACAGCAGGGCTTGGTGGGGACCAGGGCTTACAGCCCCAAAGGGCAGCTGCTGCTCCAGCCCCTTCCCTACCTGTTGGCAGGCAGCTCTGAGGACCCACAATGCTGATGCTTCCAATTGGTTTCTGGGGGGGTCAGAAATTTTACTGGGATGTCATCTAATGTGTAAAAGCTGTTAACTAGTTCAAATTAAAAAAAAATAAGCACTGCATGTGTCAAATTAAAACCCCAAATAGATTCAGTCCTGACTGCCGGCCAGTGGTCAAAAGCGTTCATTTAAATCCCAAGGGGAATGGAAGGACTCGCCACCAGGATGAGGTTTCACAAATAGCCACATTTTAGCTGAATCCAAAAGCCGCCTTTGCATCAGGAGTCAGACTAGGAGAGGCTTTCTGAACCCCTGGCAAGAAGCACACAGAAGCGGGGAGCAGAAAATGCCAGCCACTTCAGAGTCGTGATGAAGCGTCTGCACCAGGTCCCGAAGATAAGGCACAGATACAGCAACTGCGTCCTCCTCCAGATAGGGCTTCGTGGGATCTGGGGGATTGCTGGCTTTGGGTTTCGGGGCTTTAGAAATACCGTTCAAAGGAATAAAAACAAAATCGCATTTAGTTATGAATTTACTTGAGGATTTCCCTGTATTTTCTGAATACCAGCCTCTTTCACAGTATTATGTCATTGTAGGAACCATTGCAAGGCTTCCTAGGAGGCTCAGTGGTAAAGAATCTACCTAACAATGCAGGAGACATGGGTCAGGAAGATCCCCTGGAGGAGGAAATGGCAACCCACTGCAGCATTCTTGCCTGCGAAACCCCATGGAGAGGGGAGTCTGGTGGGCTACAGTCCATGGGGTCGCAGAGTCTGACGCAGTTGAGCATGCACACACACAAGAACCACTGCAGGTGTTTTAACCATTTCACAGCTTTTTCTTGGTCAGAAGAGCAGGGCCACTATGAGTTTTTTGGATCTAGGGGTTTTCTGTGGACACTGGTCCTTTACACATGGGGGAAGTGAAGGCTTGGAAGGTGGTTGTGGGAGATAGTAGAAAAGTCATTCAGCGGGTCCCCCGGAGCACAGAGCAGTGGGTACGGTAGGTCCTTGGGGGAAATACAAGAAGTCAAGCACAGGTGGCAATTCCAAGGACTGTGACTGGGAGTTCCACGCGAGGACGATGGGACACCTGGACGGCTGCTGTCCTTCTGGACCACGGCCAAGGGTCTCAGGTGAAAAGAGGAGAGGATGCTCTGACATGGAGCCCAGAGGGTGTACTGGCCACCCTGGGCAGAGTGGGGGTGATGGGGACCACTGTCCCAGGGACCTCTGGCGTCTGCCCATCCCTGCGTCTGCTCAGGGTTTTCTGGGAACAGCAGCTGCTGCTCATCCCTCCCTCAAATCTCCTGTAAAGTCCTCTTCCCACCAACTCTACCCAGAAGCTTGTAGGGCAGAACTCAGACATGGAGTTCTCAGCCTCAGCCAAGGTGATCAGGTAACTCTGCATATAGGAAAGTGAAGTCGCTCACTTGTGTCCAACTGTTTGTGAACCTGTGGACTGTGTCCATGGGATTTTTCAGGCAAGAGTACTGGAGAGGGTTGCCATTTCTTTCTCCAGGGGATCTTCCCGAGCCAGGGATCGAACCCAGGTCTCCCGTGTTGTAGACAAATGCTTTGCCGTCTGAGCCACCAGGGAAGTCTGGAGTTAAAACACTTCATGTGGGTCTGCATAACTTTAAAAGCATATTTAACACAAGTAATTGTATAAACATATTTATTTCATGAAATGTAGGGAAATAGATGGGGTTTTCCAAAACTATAGAAAAGGCTAGATTTATTTAAAATTTAAAGTAAAAAAATTTATATTGAAATATACCTTGAACTTCAGCTATCCATTATATCCTAAAAATGGGCACATGGACAAATGTTGTTGTTCAGTTGCTAAGTCATGTCCAACTCTTTGTGACCCCGTGGACTGCTGCACACCAGGCTCCTCTGTCCTCCACTGTCTCCCAGGATTTGCTCAAACTCATGTCCAATTGAGTGGGTAATGTTATCCAACCATCTCTTCATCTCTCACCCCCTTCTCCTTTTGCCCTCAATCTTTCCCAGCATCAGGGTGTTTTCCAATGAGTTGACTCTTCAAGTCAGGTGGCCAAAGTATTGGAGCTTCAGCGTCAGTCCTTCCATAGAATATTCAGGGTTGATTTCCTTTAGGATTGACTGGTTTCATATCCATGCAGTCCGAGGTTTGGACTTGTTACAGTCTACCCAAAAGTTGGGTAGATGTTTGATGTTCTTGCAGCTTCGATTTCAAAACTTTACTGTTTTAGAAACAAGTCTTGTGTTTTATTCTAAGTGAAAAGATGGGAGAGGTGGTTTCAAGCGCCATCTGTGAGCATCTCTGCACAGACATGGAATTGGGGAGAGAGATGGGTAGACTCTTCTGGAAGATGGGGGACAAGTCAGGCAGGGCTGTGGCTTTGTGCTGTAACACTAGTTTTTAAAATAGAAAGGAGCCCCAGCATGTCATTTTTGACACAGCAGTGGTAATTTATGACTGTCATAAAGCGCTGCCAAGTGTCATCTGGAGACAAATTTGAAGTCTCCCTATTTCTTTTTTATTCTCCTATTTAACTTGTATTTAAAATTCAGAGTTCAGCATGCTTCCCACCTTTGAACAGTGGTCTGGGCCGCATATGCTCTGAGCCATGGCTAAGGATGACAAGCATGTAAAATTGCACAATTAAAAACCACTTAAAACTTCATAGTGGTCAAGCCTCCTTGGTGGCCTGAGTCATTCTGCAAGTGACAGAGCAGATGGAGGAGAGGCAGACACAGCCATTCAAGCTCCAGCCGGCGGTTGGGGGACCTCAGGGGCCGGTTTCTACCTCGCCTCCCAGTCGGACGGCAGCCAGACCGAGAGAAAAGACTGGACATGTGGGCAGTGAGGAAACAGAGGCCCAGCGCCCTGCCACCTGACTGGTAAAGGTCTTTTGGTCAACGCCAGTCCACAAGACCTAGAGCGGGCTGTTTCTTCAAACATGCAGACACCAGCGCAAAGCTACAAGCAACACCAAGAATCAGGAAGACAGGACTCGTTCGAGAGAACAGAATAAATCTCCAGTATCTGACTGCGGACATCCCCAGGCCGTGACATCTGTCTGTCATGAAGAGGCGCTCAGCGAATGGGGAATAGAGGGAGGTCATTGCCTGAGTCACAGGGGAAGCTTTGGGTGCAGGGGTGAAATGGATCAAGTCAGTCTGGTTTCGTACAAAACAGCATTTGCTGCTTTGTGTAACCAAAAAGTCCAAGGGCAGTCCTCACCTTGGTCCGGGGTTGATGTCGTCAGGCCAGGCCCAGCTCCGTTGCTGATCTCTGCGTTCACCATGTCAGCTTCTCTGCGGATCAGAATTGTCTTTGCAAAAACAACAAGACATCTGAGCAGCAGAGCTGCACAGCTCGGGAAAAGGCTGCAAGCACGCTGCACACGAGAAAAGGCCCTGCCTTGTTTTGCAGCCGCGTAAATCAGATGCCAGCCCCAGGGTCGGAAGTTTCCCTGAACGGGGAGGTTGGTTGTGACAAGGCCCAGTGGGGGTGGGGGCAAAGTGGAAGTCACAGAGAGAAGAGAGACTTTGTATAAAAGTGCAGGCAAAAAGAAAAGAAAAAGAAACAATATTAACACATAAAGAATGGCTTACCTTATAACACAGCTAATTAGAAGATATAACACAAGAAGTAATTCCCTAAAAAAGGCAGGGACAGCCCAACCACAAAGATAAAATACCTAAGAATAAAATATGCAGGTTCCTTATGAAGAGAACTTTAATACGCTCCTGGGGGCTCAGAATCAGCCTAGAATAAGAGGGAACATATATCACATTCTTGCATCAGAAGATCTACAGAATGACAGGCCCACACTTCCAAAATGACTTCCAAAATCAAATCTACCATCACCCTATCACAATACCAATAGATTGTGTGTGTGTGTCCAGTATTCTTGAATGATGTCAAGTTGGTGTGGAAAACCGTTGAAAACAGAAAGGAACATCTGAAAAGAGAACAGCCCTACCAGATATTAAAACATATTTTAAACCCACCTTCTCTAAAACACTGTAGGACCTACACGTGAGTAGACAGAAGAATCAATGGAACAGAATAAAAAGTCCAGAAATAGATGCAAACATTTATGAGAACTGCGTTTATGACAGAGTTGGTGTCTCAGTAGTGTGAGCACAACTGTGTAGTCATTCCCCCATCCACAAAAATAATAAATCAGAACAAAATTATTTTTAAAAGAAAGCCACAAACATAATCAAGAAAAATGCTAGGGTATAAAATAATCTTGGATTTGGGGAGCTGTGTATCCACGATATAAATTCAGAAACTGGAAGAGAAGGAAACAGGTTTGATCACGTGATACCAGTAATAGTGACTTCTATGTGACAGCCCACCCTAAGCAGACTCGTGAGACAGATGACACAGTTAGAAAAACATCTGCCATTCATATCACAGAGGTCTAAGTTCCCTAGTAAGACACTGGTGGCAGAAGTTTTCTAAGGACAAAGGCTATAAAGGTTCAGAAACGAGGAAGTTTAGCATAAAGAAACCAGCAGGCACTTTGGCCATTTTGCCTGGAAATCTGAGCCAGATCCATCCGGTCATTACAAGCATTTCCTGGTTTCCATGTTACCATGGCAACCACTGGCTAAGCGTTCTGCCACCACATGATCAGGCCCTCCTTCCCAGCAGCCAGTTCTCAACAGCAGCGCATCCACTCTGCCCACCACTGTATGCACACACGGCTGTCTGTGTATATGCACATGTGTAGACCTACACACACACACACACACATACACCTAGTTGGTTGTGCATTAAAAATATATCTGGAAGCATATACGGTTGCTGCTCAATATTCACAGGCATGGGTTCCAGGACCCCCTGTAGACACCAAAATCCACGGATGTTCAAGTCCCTTAAAGTCGATGGTCCTATACAGTCACCTCACCCCCACCCCTCTATCCGTGGTCCTGCGTCCGCACGTGTGTGATGACAGATGACATCAGTTGCATCTTGAGAAAAGAACTAGGTATCCTGAGGCGGGCTGGAAGGAAGATTTTCACTAGGTCCTATTTTGTAGCTTGTAAATTTTGAACCACATAAATGTATTATCTAGGGCTTCCCTAGTGGCTCAGAGGTTAAGAACCCGCCTGCCAATGCAGGTGACGCGGGTTTGATCCCTGGGTCGGGAAGGTCCCCTGGAGGGGGAAATGGCCACCCATTCTGGGATTCTTGGGTAAATCTCATGGACAGAGGAGCCTGGCGGACTGCAGTCCGTAGGGTCGCAAAGAGTTGGACATGACTTAGAGACTAAATGACAAGTGTATTATCTATACACAAAACTGTTCATCATCTTTAAAGAGAAAAAGGTTTTAACTTTAAAATGTATACTTAGGGTGGTGGTTTTTAAATTGTTCATAATGATTTCCATAAAAAAAGACCCTCCCTAAGTGGATGAGAATACATGAACTTCCCTGAAGTACACAACAGTCAGTTGAACAACACTGGTTACGGTTCTTTCAAACACTGGTGTTAAGAGGTGTTGCCGGGAGGAATAGAGGAGCCTGCTCACTTTCTCGGCACGTGTAACGGCCGGGTTTTGCTGAGGGGGCTTCTGTCTGGGCCGTATCCTTAGAGCAGGCTGCTAACAAGGCCAGTGTTATGAGGTCAGTATTCGGGGGAATTGTAAGAATACCGCTCACCCCTCCAGCCATCCTTTAACTCCAAGCCAGCGATCCAAGGGGTCGCCCCTTAAGAGGGCAGATGTCTCTGTAAATCGTGGATCATTACCGGCAGAAGGACGAGGCTCCGGGTCTCACTGACTGTGGGTCAGTGTGGTCATGGTTTTAATGGGCTTTGCCTAATGTGGCACCAGGCGTGCATGCCGAGTTGCTCCAGTCATGTCCAACTCCTTGCAACCCCATGAGCTGTAGCCCACCAGGCTCCTCTGTCCAGAGGATTCTCCAGGCAAGAATACCGGAGTGGGTTGCCATTTCCTTCTCCGGGGGATCTTCCTCGCTTAGGGGTCAAACCAAAATCTCTTAAGTCTCCTACATTGGTAGGCAGGTTCTTTACCACTAGCACCACCTGCAAAACCCGTGTGGTCCCACTGGTCTGCTCTCACCGGGCACCAGTGCCCACAGCAAGGCAGCGGGAGGAGGCCTGGGCAGCCCCGTGAGGTCCGCTCACCTTGTGTGATTCTGCCAGCCTCTGACCCCTTCCATGGGCTCAGTGCTTCCATCGGGAATAAATGAAACTTGTCGAAGGTGTCTGTGGTCAGCGGAGTTGAGCGCACAGCGTGCAGAGCCTGGACAGAGCCGGGCTCTGGGTGAGACCTGTCCCTCCTCGTTCTCCTGTGCCCACCTGCACCTCTGAGCCCCGGGCCTGTTCTCTGCTGGTGGGGCTGCGATTCAGTCAGGATCTAGATGTTAGATTGCGGGTGTGAGGAGTAGCCCAGAGGCTGAAGTCAACCTTCACCTCCTGGAATCAGCATTTGGGAATTCGCCTCCTCGCTAAGATGCGTGGTGTGTGTAAGACCCCCTTGCAGGGGCCTCTCGGAGAGTCCAGGGGTGTGGGTGGGCAGGCAGTGACCGCCCAGTCCTGTTCTATGGATAAGGAGCAAGCAGCAGCAATGTGCCCACCTTACCCAGGAGGAGCTGGGAGAGATGGTATAGTAGCTGGCATTTGTGTCCTCAGGCGCTCGGTCGTGTCTGACTCTGAGACCCTGTGGACCGTAGCCTGCCACGCTCCTCTGTTCATGGAATTTTCTAGGTGAGAATACTGGGATGGGTTGCCACTTCCTCTTCCAGGGGATCTTCCTGACCCAGGAATCGAACCCATGTCTCTTTATGTCTCCTGCATTGGCAGGCAGGTCCTTGACCACTAGAGCCACCTACGAAGCCATGCAGCAAATTACCCCTGAACCTCAAAACTTTAAGTACCACATATTGATTATCCCACATGGTTTCTAGGGGTCAGAAACCTGGGAGGGGCTTGGCTGGTGGTGCTGGCAAGGGAGTGGGGCAGGATGGGGTCTTATGGGCACAGTCAGGTTCAGCTCAGTCGCTCAGTTATGTCCGACTCTTTGCAACCCCGTGAATCACAGCATACCAGGCCCCTGTCCATCACCAACTCCCGGAGTCCACCCAAACCCGTGTCCATCGAGTTGATGATGCCATCCAACCATCTTATCCTCTGTCGTCCCCTTCTCCTCCTGCCCTCAATCTTTCCCAGCATTAGGGTCTTTTCCAATGAGTCAGCTCTTGGCATCAGGTGGCCAAAGTATTGGAGTTTCAGCTTCAGCATCAGTCCTTCCAATGAACACCCAGGACTGGTCTCCTTTAGGATGGACTGGTTGATCTCCTTGCAGTCCAAGGGACTCTCAAGAGCCTTCTCTAACATCACAGTTCAAAAGCACCAATTCTTCAGCGCTTAGCTTGCTTTATAGTCCAACTCTCACATCCATACATACCACTGGAAAAACCATAGCCTTAGCCAGGGCTGAAGTCAAAAGTTTGATCGGGCTGGCAGATGGGCTTCCACGTTCCCAGACATGACCATCAGCTCCCCACCAGGTGAGCCCCTCCAAAGGGCTGCTTGAGACGCGGCAGCTGGCTCCCGGCAGCATGAGGGTCCGGAGAGGGGCAGCAGGATGGGAACAGCAGTGTCTTCTATAACCTGATCCAGACAGGACAAGCCATCGCTTCTGCCGTGTTCTCAGTCCCCCAGGCCCGCCTGGGGCAGCATCTCCTGCTGTAGGTAGAATCTGGGCTAGAATTTTCCCGATTCCAGTGACCCATATTCTTTCTGTTACACGTGGTCGGTGTCCCCCTGTTGCACGTGAGGTAAGCTCTTTGAAAAGGTGGTGTCTAGAATTCACATCTCCGTGTTCTGCGGGGGTTTTTAGTAGGTGTGGTTGTGTGTCCTCTTTGTTCATCCACCTACTGACTCTTGCTGACCCACATGGGCGGACCACCCCCACCCCGGCTTCCTGCAGCCTTCGTATTCACCTGCTGGGGAGGGGGGATTCAGGCAGCAGAAACCTCACCAGCATCAGCTTCGGTTCTCTTCCAAGTCCCTTCTCTCCACAAAGTCACGGGAGAGTTACTTCCTCACGAGTGACGTGAGGTTCTGGGGTGTTGATGCCACAGGGCTTGCACCCAGTCTGTTTTCTGTCTAGGACTTAGTTCTTTCCAACTTAAGGTTCAACGATTCGATGCGGTGTCCCTGCCGTCCCTCACCCTCGGGCTGAGGGCTGCACGGGAGGCCCTGTAGTTACGAGTGAAGGTTTAACAGGAGGAAAAGGAACGCGGTCAGTTCTCCACAGTCTCACCCCAGAACCTGGATGATCTTCTTGCCTCCCTACTAGAGACCATCCTTACTCCATGGGTGAAGAAATGGGGGCAGAGGCCCCTGAGATGACTTGCCCAAGCCGCAGGCAGTGTGGTACTGAGTCCAAACCTGTGATTTCCACTTTGTGTCACTCAGCCGTCTGTCGGATAGATCAACAGATCGCTTTCATGGCTAAGAGGCTTGTTCCTCTAGCTCGGTGCTCAAATTATAACACGGAATCTGACCAAAAGACAGAATATTTGAAATCAGAGCTGTCATGTAAACTCTTACGGCGTGTAGGTGCCATGCGGATGTTTATCAGTACTAATGCAGTCGCCTCCACGTTGAGTGCTGGTGAATGTGATTTTTCTTCCTTCTCTATGTATTCTTAAGCATACTGTAATTCTTCTATTGTTTGGAGCAACTGCTCTTTGCACGAGCAGGCTCCATCCCGAGTGAGGCGTCAATACTGATACAGTGGTAGGGCGTGAAGCGTTCACAGTACACATTTCACATGCATGTTTTCTTCCCTCTTAATATGTTTGGTTTCAGTTTTCCCCACTCTACATGCCATCAACTGTTCTTCTGTATTATTGTTTCCCAAGGGCCTTGGTAAAAATCTTATGTAAATAAAAAAGCACCCAGTAAATGCATAAAGGATGAACAAATGAATTAATCCATCAGTTTTCTGGACTGAGATGCCACAGAACAAATGAAACATATTTCAAGGAGAGAATTCTTCTGAAAAAGTGTGACCCTAAGGCGTTCATTCTTGCGTGTGAGAGAGACAGAGAGGAAGAGGCAGAGAGACGGGGGGAGACCCACACCCCACTGCTGGGTGTTTTCTCTGCAGAGTCTGGGGGACACTGTAACGTGGTGAACAGAAAGGGTCTGAGATGAGAACGTCACCGACTGTCAGTTCCCCGGAAGAGGACTCACCCGCTGGCCAGGCAGCGCTCGCTTTCTTACCCACGACGGTCAAATCGGAGCCCAGCTCGTCAGCGTGTCCGGGGGTCTCAGGTGAGGGGTAGAGTTGACGTGTGTGTGATTTTCAGGTCTAGGCTTCTGTCCGTTTTCCTGCGACTGCTCTAACAAAACATCACACGCTATGCAGCTCAAAACAACAGAAATGTCTCCTCTCATGGTTGTGGAGGCCAGAAGTCCAAAATCCAGCGTCGGTAGGACAACTCTCCCTCCCAGGGCTCCGGAGGAGAGCCCGTTCTTTGCCTCCTGCAGCTTCCAGCAGCTGTTGCTGCTCCCGGCTTGTGGCCACGTCCCTGCAGTGTCTGCCTCTTGTCACACTGCTCTCTGTCCCTTGTAAGGACCCTGGTCACTGGACTTGGGGGCCACCCAGATAACCCAGGATGGTCTCTTCATCTTAGGATCCTTAATTACATCTCCAAAGACCTTTTTTTTTCAAATAAGACCACGTCCGCAGATTCCCAGGATTAGGATGTGGACATATCTTTGGCGGGGGGTGGGGGGTGCATTCAGCTTACCACGTGTCCTCAGCGGTTTACGGTGGGTCTTTCAATGGGGCAATCATAGCAGGACCCGGCAAAGCTCTCACAGGAACAGCTGAGGCTGATGGGCGCCCTGAGGAAGGAGCTGGAGGGAGTTTTGATGAAGCCACCCTTGTTTGATGAGCCCGTGCTCGGTCCAGCTGAGCAGGCTCATGTCCTGGACTGGGCCTGTGTGAGAGCCTGTGACTCAGATAAGTTGATTTTGAAGAAGTTACGGAAGCATCTCTGGAAGTGACATCAGAGGGAGTTGCTGTTGGGATCCAACACCTGGTGGTTTCAGCCACATTTCTAGGTGTCAGCGCCATCATGCCACGAGGCAGGACCTGGAATGGCCAAGCTGCCTCTTGGGGCAAGAAAACAGACCCCAGTTATCCTACCAGGAAGGATCGTCAGACTCCCCCTGGGCGCACGGGAGCAGAACGAGGAACCCACTTCTCGGCGGACGGGAGCCGCGAACCAGGGGCAAAGCAGCCCCCTCTTGTTGGAAACCCGCAGGGGTGAGGCCAGGGGCTTCTCCCTGGACTCAGCGCCCTAAGGACGAGGCTGCCCCTGGGCCCACAGCTGCCTCCTTGGGGAACAGGAAGGTTGGACGGTTGGGTGTTTGCCCAGAAGGTGGTATTGGGGGTGGCAGAGGCTGACTGGACAAATGTAAGTCTCCCTCCCACCCTTCCATCCACCAGGGAGGGGTTGCCCAATAAGGAATGTGAGACCCGTGCTAGGAAGCAAAGAAGCTGCACTTTATTTCCACACCAGAGCGGGGTCACACCTGAGATGCTGCAGGGGTTACATGCTAACAGCTCACCTGAAGGGGCAAGAGGGGGGACCGGGGCACCTAGACTCCAGGACAGAGGGGCTGTCCGAGGGCCGACCCGGGCTCGGCAGGTCAGCTAAGCACCTAACCGAGGGTTCCTGTTTGAGGGCTGCTGGCAGGAGGTGCCTGGTGTTCGTCCTGCAGATTGGGGTCTGCAAGAGAAGTGGGCTTTATAGCACAAAGCTGTCCCACCTACCTTCATCTCACTGGGGACTGTCTCCACTATTTGTGGCACACCCGGGGTGGCTGGGGCTCTACATAACCAGGGGGAGAAGGAACGCGCTCCAAGCCCTGAGTCTCTGGCAACACCGCCGTCTCCGGGGTGAGCTGCCGACGAGGATCCAGCGAAGGCACAGAGAAACGGAGAGGCGCGGCGCTCCCAGGAGGAAGTCCTCCACAGCCCCCACCGCTCCGGGAGCACTCCTGGGGGAGGGTGTTGGGAACGCTCTGGCTGGGGCTTAGCACCCCTCGGTGCCCAGAGGTGCCAGCCCGGCCCCACCTGCCCCCCATCCTCGGTGTCCATCCTCCTCCACCTTCCACGTAGCTCTGTCTCTGTCCTCTCGGGTGTTCGAGACTGCCCACGATGCCTGTGTCTTCAGAGCGTCAGAGCTTCCCTGCCCTTCTCAGAGTCCATTTTCTCCAGCTCATCAGTGAAGGGGTTTCTTCTTGGAAACGCGGGGAGGTATCAGCACTGCCCGCTGAGCTTTCTCTAGAGACGTGGATGGTGGTGTCGCCCCGGCTGCTCCCGGAAACCAGAGGGCGACAGGGCAGGGCTGGCGAGACCCTCTGAGCCCCACGTCTGGAGCTGGAGTGGTCCTGCAGGCTTCACCCGACCGTGTTCCCAGTCGAGGACGACATACTCAGCCCTGGGGGGGTCCTCGTGGGTCCCCCTGACACATCACTCACTCCCTCCCCCGGCAGGTGGAGGGGCCACAGAGAGTCACAGCACCGCTTGGGTTCCTGCCTCCGAGACACCCTAACACCTGAGAGAGAAACCAGTGACCAGTGGGTTCGTCTCTTCATCTGAAACAACTGAAAGTTTCCACTTAGATTCACACCCGATGTCGCCAACCTCTCGACAGGGATTAATTTACCACGACGTGGCTTTGTTCACAGCAATGAGGTTTTCCTACAGAGGCAACTGAAGGAGCAATGCTGGGTCTCTAAGTGTCGGATTCTGTCTGTGGGGGCTGGGTGGACTCTAACGTAAACTGTTTCAGACGCCGCACTTTCTGCTGAGCCTCATGTTCAAAGCAGCATTAGTCACCATGGACAGGAAGTGGAGACAATCCAGGTAGCAGATGAACGGATAAGCAGCGTGTGGTCCACACGTTTTCTATATGGTATTTTATCAATAGTGTATTCCATTTATACATAAATGCGTATATAGATGGAATATTACTCAGCCTTAAAAAGCAGTGAAATTCTGACACCTGCTACCACACGGATGGACCGTGAGGACGTGATGCGCAGTGAAATAAGCTCGATACAGAAGAGCAGACACTGCGATTCCGCTTCTCTGGGGTCCCTGGAGGAGTCAGGGTCACAGGGACAGAAAATAGGAAGTTTCGTGGGTGCCCGGGCCTGGGGGAGGAGGGTGGGAGGTTAGTGTTTAATGGGCACAGAGTCTCAGTTTGGTGAAGTGAGATGGTTCTGGAGATGGAGATGGTGATGGTACAGCACTGTGAGTCTGTCTACCGCCGCAGAACTGGTCGCCTAACAGTGGCTGAGGGTGAAAGTCGCTCAGTCATGTCTGACTCTTTGCGACCCCACAGACTGTACAGTCCATGGAATTCTCCAGGCCAGAATGCTGGAGTGGGTAGCCTTTCCCTTCTCCAGCGGATCTTCCCAACCCAGGAATTGAACCGAGGTCTCCTGCATTGCAGGCAGATTCTTTACCAACTGAGCTATCAGGGAAGCCCTGATAAATGGTTAAAGTGGTCAGTTTCATGGTGCATTTATTTTACCACAATAAAAAAAAAGTTAAAAGCAGTTATCTGTGAGGAGCAAGACTTGGGGGTGGGAAGACTGATTTCCCTTATAAGCCTTGTGATACTATTTGAGTTTTTAACTACAATTACATGATACTTTGATAAATATTTTTAATTAAAAGATCGAACACAATAGGTGATATCTTTTAGTTGGAAGAAAAGAAAATCTATGGAGGAATATAAACTGTCATCACTGTTCCACGTCTCTTATCTCGCCGGAGGAAACAGTGTATTCTTCTTCCCTGATGGATTTGGCAGAAATGCTGAGACGGTCTGCGGTGACTGGATTTTATATCAGAGCTCCTTCTCTTATGAAAGGATGATGCTTTTACTTCACAGTTTTCAAAGTGCACTCACAGAACCATCTTATTCAGTAGCACACCTTTGCATTAGGATCCGGAGGTGTTTGTTACCCTCATTTTAAAGATAAGGGAGCTGAAGCTTAGATTAATTCTAAGTTCCTTGAGTAGAAGACTTCTCGGTACACAGTCAGACCAAACTCTGCTTAACATTACACAAAATAGTGAATTTACCAAATATCAGTGGTCCCCTTGAGCACCGTCAATTACCAGCTCTAAAAGTAATTGACTATTAGCAAAATGATTAATTGATCGGTCTATCATCATTTATCATCTATCTTACCATCATCTATCACTTAGCTATCCATCATCTATCATCTGTGTATCATGCATTTATCACCTTTTTTGTTGCTGTCACTGTTTAGTCCCTCAGTCGTGTCAGACTCTGTGACCCCACGGACTGTAGCCTGCCAGGCTCCTCTGTCCATGGGATTTCCCAGGCAAGAATACTGGAGTGGGTTGGTATTTCCTTCTCCAGGGGATCTTCCCCACCCAGGAATCAAACCCACATCTCCTGCTTGGCAGGCGGATTCTTTACCACTGAGTCACCTGGGAATCCCATTTATCATCTATTATTTACGTACATACACACACACACACACACATATTTATCATCTATCATCTCTGTATTATTTTTCACTTACTTACCTATTGTCTACCCTTATTTATCATCTCACTGTATCTATCATCTGTCTATCCTATCACCTATCTATCCATCTATCTGTATATCATTTATCTAATATCATCCATGTATCATTGTTGTCGAACCCAGGTTCATGTACCCGACTCACAGTGAGGCCAAACTGAAGCATCAGAGTTTAGAGCAGAGAAAGGTTCATTGCAGGACCAAGGAAGGAGTATGGGGGGCTTGTGTTCAGAAGACTCAGAATTGGGATCCACTTGGCAGTCCAGTGGTTACGACTCCAGGCTTCCACTGCAGGGGGCACGGGTTTGATCTCTGGTTGGGGCATTAAGATCCCGCATGCCCCTCAGTGCAACCAAATAAAAAAGACAAGACTTGAAGTCCCTGATGAGTTTCAGGGAAGAAGTTTTTATAGACAAGATCTGGGGGGAGGACTGCACGGTGTGTAACCCTCTTCTGATTGCTTGGTGGTGAGGGAACAGGGATGTTAATCATCAGCCAGTCTGGGGTCCCTAGGCTTGTGCCCAGCCTGCAGTGACCATCCGCCATCTGGATGGGGGCCTTGGTTCCTGCAGAAGAAATCAGTGATCCATATCAAGTGGTTATCCACGTGCCTGAGGAGCAACCAGGAAACGCATCTTTGTGCATGTCTCTAGTTAGTAACTAAACCTGCCCTTTGGAGGTACTCCCCCGATGGCTCAGCAGTAAAGAATCCGCCTGCAATGCAGAAGACACGGGTTTGATCCCTGGGTCGGGAAGATCCCCTGGAGAAGGAAATGTTTACCCTCTCCAGTATTCTTGCCTGGGAAATCCCATGGACAGAGGGGCCTGGCGGGCTACAGTCCATGGCGTCACAGAGAGTCAGACACGACTTAAGTGACGAAGCACACAGACATGTACGCACTGCCCTTCGGAGCTCAGAGAAGGTCTAGGAGGCTGAAAGTCCTACAAACAAGAAATGGGGGACACAGAAAGGCTTAATGGTCAGGAGGGCCCCTGCTTGGTTTCCGTCACCCTCCTGTTTGCTTCTGCTCCCTCTAGAGGGAAACAGGTGTTGGATGAGAAAGGAGTTTAATCTGTCTAGAGGGGAACAGGTGTTTGGAGAGGCGGGGTTAATCATAAACTCATCAGAGGACTCGGTGTCATTATCCTTCATCTGTGTAACTATCATATATTACTCACCTATTTATCACAGATAGGTCAGTCTCCTATGTATCACCACTAGGGTGACCCAACCTCCTGATTTGCCTGAAATAGTTTATTCCTGTTGTCCAGGGCAGCACTTGTCTAGGTTTCTGACTTCTAACTCCACAGGACTGTAATCACTGCGGAAGAGTAAGCCCAGGTGGGAAGGACTCGTCGTGTATGGAGCTTCAGCCCTCACCTCATCCAGTGGTGTGTGCAACGTACGTGCAGGAGATGGAGTTTTCACCCACATGTGACAGACATCTGAAAGGCGGTCTGGGATCATCCACCCTGTGCTTCCTCACCTTTCCAACAGAAAGGGACACCTGTGTTTCTAAGAGAGCATGTCGAGGACCCCCAGAGGAAACAGTGGGCTTGCTGCTAGACGGAGTGAACTCAGGAGAGGCTGCACCGTGCTCACTCCACCTTGGGGCTGGTGGTGGTGGTTCTGGCGCTGTGTCCAACTCTTTTGTGACCCCATGGACTGCGGCGCGCCAGGCTTCTCTGTTCACTATCTTCCAGAGTCTGCTCAAACTCATGTCCATTGCGTCGGTGATGCCATCCAACCATCTTATCTTTTTGTCGCCCCCTTCTTTTCCTGCCCTCACTCTTCCCCAGCATCAGGGTCTTTTCCAATGAGTCGGCTCTTTGCATCAGGTGACCAAAGTATTGGCGCTTCAGCTTCAGCATCAGGGTTGATTTCTTTTAGGATGAACTGGTTTGATCTCCATGCTACCCAAGGAACTCTAGAGAGTCTTCTCCAGCACCACAGTTCAAAAGCACCAGTTTTTTGGCACTCAGCCTTCTTTATGGTACAGCTTGGGTTGAAGGGAAGTAGTCGGTGTAGCTGCCTGTGCTTTGACCTGCAGAATGTGTGAAGCTACCGTTCCAGCGGTTGGTGAGGCTGGTGACAAATGGGGAAGAAAATATATGTAGGTGTGTGTGGGATTTATATGAGGAACAGAGACTTGAGCCCCTCTTGGTGAGTGTGTTAGAAGCATCACTCCTGCTGTAGCAGTTTGGAGGCTCATGGGGCAGATCAACACCTAGTTACGTATTTTATAGTGGGGTAATGTCTCTTTATTTCACAACACACTCTTAATAACAAACTGGAAATGAAAAGCGAAAATGCATGTTTAGGAAGAACCAAGGACTGAATTTCCACGTCTGCAGAAAGCTGATGACAAGTACATACTTGCTTGTCGACACAAAATGCTTGTCGACATTTACCACTCACCATGATGCTGGAAAGGATTGAGGGCAGGAGGAGAAGAGGACAGCAGAAGATGGGGTGGTTGGATGGCATCACTGATGCAACGGGCATGAGTTTGAGCAAGCTCTGGGAGATAGTGGAGGACAGGGAAGCCTGGCGTGCTGCTGTCCGTGGGGTTGCACAGAGTCGGACACGACTTAACGACTGAACAACAACAACAGTAGGGGTCATGGGGACCGCACTCCTCCCGTGGAAGCCAGAAGAAAGGCCCACCTGCTGGAAACACTCCAGTGTCTACTTCGTGGGATAATTGAGCACAGCCTTCTTACAATGACCAAGATGGCAGCGCAGCCTCTGCAGCTGCAGGAGGTCGGTTTCCGTGAGACTCTTGGGAGCATGACTTTTCGTTTAGATCAAATGAGTGTTCTTCTAAATCAGTGTGGCTCATCTTCACGCCCCAGTTTTACTGCATATCTGTAAAAAGTGAAGCAATAGCTGTTAAAATGTCTATTTCATCAGAAGAATTTCACAAACAGTTAAATGATGCTGGTATTGTAGCAACACCATGAGATGTTTCAAATAGAAAATCAGTTCATTCCAATATTAGTGTGGTCTTTTTCATCCAGTTCACATAATCAAAGTAAAGCCTTTGAAAAGTCATCTCTTTGAAGGCGAAACCTCTTAAAAAATCTTTGAAACTTCAGTTTCAAATCTGAATCTTTGAAAATTCAGTTAAAAGCTTCAACATTGAAGATAAAATGATTTGGGGGACTGATCATATAATACAAAATTTTATGAAGAATAATGTCGAGGTAAAAATAGCAGTCTTACTAAATTATTAAAATCTGTGCAGCAGAAGCATGCTTGGAACTGGTTGTGGTGCCCACATAATTGTTTCAAATATGCAGCAAGATTCTACCAATAGAGATAGAAACTGTGCCTGTCACCGTTTGCAAACAGCTTTGTATTCACAGAGTAACTCAACTACAAAATCATTTCAATGATGTTGATGCTAAATTTAAAAGAAAAAATTTCAGAACTTTCTCTCTTTGCTTCCCATCATCAGTGCATTTTAGAAATGTTTCAGTTGAGGGAAAAAACTATTTCATTTAAGCAAACCAGTCAGTCCTAAAAGAAATCAACCCTGAATATTCATTGGAAGGACTGATGCTGAAGCTGAAGCTCTAATATTTTGACCACCTGATTCAAAGAACTGATTCATTAGAAAAGACCTTGTTGCTGGAAAAGATTGAAGCCAGGAGGAGAAGGGGACGACAGAGGATGAGATGGTTCGATGGCATCACCAACTCAATGGACATGAGTTTGAGCAAGCTCTGCGAGTTGGTGGTGGACAGGGAAGCCTGGCATGCTGCAGTCCATGGGGCCGCAAAGAGTCAGACACGACTGAGCAACTGAACAACAACGGTAGTGAGGGTTTGTTTTGGGGTTTGGGGGGGTTTGCTTTAAGTTTAATAAATGAATCCTCCAAATTTAGGGCACAGTTTTCCCCAAGTACATTGGAAAGTTTTAATTAATTATGGATGCCAAAAGATCTTTCAAACTTAAGGATCTCAGCAAAATGCAGTTATTGAAAATAAAGTCTGTAATCAGGAAGGTATTGAAATTTGTTCCCACAAAAGTAAGCAAGGAAATAAATGATGAGTTCAAACCATGTCCAGGATTTAATTTTAAAATTCTAAAATTGTGATTGGGAATTTCCTAAGTTTGCAGAATCTTAAGATGGAGCCCCTCTACTTTTTAATTTGATAAGTTAACAGTACTTACAATTTTGCAGCATCTTTGATTAGTGAAACACTCAAGAGAGTCATGTAATAAACTCTCATCACAGATATTTTTTAGTCTTTATTTTACATTGGAGTAGAGTTTGTTTACAGTGTTGTTTTAGTTCAGGTGTACCGCAAAATGATTCAGTTGCATTTAAACACATGTGTATTCTTTTTCAGATTCTTTTACCATATAAGTTACTACAGAATATTGAGTAAGAGTTCTCTGACCGGTGGGACGTAATACCTCTTTGTAGTTTGGATTTGCATTTTTCTGGTGATTAGTGATGTTGAGCATCGTTTCATATGCCTTTTGGTCATCTATATGTTTTCTTTGGGGAAATACCTATTCAGATCTTCTGCCCACTTTCTGATTGGGTTGTTTGCTTTTTTTAACATGGAACTGCATGAAATGTTTTTATACACTGGGGATTAATCCCTGTTGGTCACATCATTTGCAATATTTTCTCCCATTCTGTGGATTGTCTTTTCATTTTGTTTATGGTTTCCTTTGCTGTGCAAAAGCTTTTAAGTTTAGTTAGGCCCCACCTGTTTATTTTTATTTTCGTTACTCTGGGAGATGGATCCAAAAAGATACTGCTGCAGTGTATGCCAAAGAGTGTTCTGCCTGTCTTCCTCTTAGAGTTTTACAGGATCTGGTCTTACATTTAGGTCTTGAATCGATTTTTGAGTGTATTTTGTGTGTGGAGTTAGAGAATGTTCTAACTTAACTCTTTTACGTGCAGCTGTCCCGTTTTCCCAGCGTCACTGACTGAAGAGAACTTCGTTGTGCGCTCTTCCTTCCGCTGTTGGAAACTGACTGCTGGCAGGTGTGTGGATTCCTGCTGGACTTCCCGTTCTGTTCTGTGCCTCTGTTTTTGTCCCGGGACCACACTGCTGTGATGACCGTAGCTTTGCGGTACACTCTGAAGTCCGGGGGCCTGACTCCTCCAGCTCCATTTTTGTTTCTCAAGATTGCTTTGCCTACTTGGGGTCTTTTATGTTCCCATACAAATTTTAAGATCTCTTGTTCTGGATTTGCAGGGGGGAAGAAAGCCATTCATATTTTGATAAGGATTGCATTGAGTCTGTAGATTCCCTGGGGCAGAATAGTCATTTTGGAAGTATTGATTCTTCCAATCCAAGAACGTGGTAAATCTTTCCATCTCTTCACATCCACTTTGATTTCTTTCATCAGTGTCTTATAGTTTTCAGGGTACAGGTCTTTTGCCTCCTTAGGTAGATTTATTCCTAGATCTTTTCTTCTTTTTGATGCAGTGGCCAATGGGATTGTTTTCCTTAAATTCTCTTTCTGATCTTTTGTTGTTAGAATATAGAGATACAGTATCTTTCTGTGTATTAATTTGGTGTCCTGCAACTGTACTGAAGTCCTTGATGAGCTCTAGTAGTTTTCTGGTAGCATCTTTAGGATTTTCTATATCTAGTATCATGTCGTCTGCAAACAGTGACAGTTTAACTTCTTTTCCAATTTGAATTCCTTTTATTTCCTTTTCTTCTTGGATTGTCGTGACTAGATGGACTGTCATTCCAAAACAATGATGCGTAGAAGTGGCGAGAATGGACATCCTTGTCTTGTTCCTAATCTTAGGGGAAATGCTTTCAGCTTTTCACCATTGAATAAAAGGAGGTATTCTGAATGGAAGCAAAAAAGAAAGTCTCTGTAAATTTTTAGACTGAAATATTTACACATTTTACCACAAAAATAATAAAATTGTTAATAACCTCCACTTATCAGAATTATTCTGAGCCTACTGGATACCTCAGCACCTGTAGAGAGGAATGTTTTTGCAACTTAAAATGTTATGATTGACTGGGAAAAATCAATGGAAGGTGTCCACAATTTCAAATGCATTAGTCATAAAAACCACCTTGAGGAAGATTGCAGGCAATTTTATGAAAAACAAAATAGAACAATATTGAAAACCTTCCTTTTTCAGAAAAATACCAATGAGATAGTATTCAAAGTAGAGATGGCTAAAAAATTGAGGAGATATGTGAATAGCTGCCAAGAATAATTGTTCTTCCTATGTTATTATCTAGTGTTAATTAATATAAAGATTTTAAAATTCTTTTACCTTTTTAATGCATGTAGATTTTGGTTCATTTTTTTACTATTTTTTAAAGAATTACTTTATAGCTGCCCCAATACATGAGACCAATTTGTCAGTCAATAAGTAAATAATTTTAAAATTATTTATATTTTAGCATCACTTTTCAGTTTCAAAATTTTTCCAGTCTGGACAAAAAAAGTCATATGGATACCCCATCTTGTAACCTTTCTTGTTCCAGAGTAGATCTAAGGCAACATAAAAAGACATGGAACATCCCAGCTTTTAACCTTACAATTATTAGTAAATCACTAGGCCTCACTAAAGATTTTTGGAGTTCTTTTCAGGATTTGTCCTGCTTTTAGTTAGGGTGACCAGTTTCAGATTCAAATAATTTTACCTTGATTAGCTTTTATGGTAAATAAAATTAGGGTGAAAACTAAATAGGTTTTATGTGATTTCATATTTAATCATTTATCTGACTACTCCTTACCACCAGGAAACAAATTATGAATGTGGCTCAAAGAACATCCATGTTTAGGTGCCATTCAGGTAGCTTACTGTATGCCTTTTTAATCTGAAAGTCAGTCAATCCAGCTGTTATTGGACCCCTCCCCATTCTGGAGGGCGGGCAGTATGACTTTCCAGAATATGATGAGGGGGGACACAACAAAGTCCTTTATCAAAACAGTTGGGTAGAATTGTGTGATTTTGTTCAGAAACAAGTCCAGTTTGTCCTCAGGAATCTCAAAGTCTGAGAGTGGGAAACAGACTTTTGTCTGTCTCTGTCTTCCGGCATGAGTTGTGTGTTAAGGACAGCGGGAGCTTCTGAGGCTTAGGCAGAGGCATTTTACAGGAATAAACTGTTCAGCGTGGAGTTAGGGAGTGAGTGAGCTGAGCTGTTGGAAAACCAGTGAGAACTTGCCCCAGAGATCAGAGCCTTCCCCTCTTCCCTTTGAGCTACAGAGAAGAGGGTTCTGGGATCTGCTGAGAGAAATTAGGATACAAATGAACTTACAAGTACAAAACAGTAAGAGACTCATAGACTTAGAAAACAAGCTTGTGGTTGCCGGGGGGGAAGGGATGGTTATGGAGTTTGGGATGCTCCTGTAGACACTGCTAGATTTAGAATGGATAACCAACAAGGACCTGTTGTATAGCACATGGAACTCTGCTCAATGTCATGTGGCAGCCTAGACGGGAGAGGGGGTTGGGGGAGAGTGGATATATGTGTATGTATGGCTGAATCCCTTCGCCATAAATTGTTCACCTGAAACTATCGCAACACTGTTAATCCGCTGCACCCCAGTACTCAAAAAGAGTTGGACATGACTGAGCAACTGAACAACAATGACCCAATACAAAATAAAAAATCCCGCTCCCCCAAAAATAAAGAGGCAATTCACGCTTCTACCCTTGGAAGAATGGCGGGCCTGCTTGGGCACCTAAAAGAATTTCAGGAACCTTCCCAAAGACAGCTTGTTTCAAGCCAAGTCTTAGCCTGGATTTCCCCCAGAGCTTAGCCCCGAGATAAGGATTGGAGTCCACATCATTCTCCTGGAGGAAAATGTAAAAATAATAATAATAGATAGCAATATTAAATAATAATAAATACTCCATTGAGCATCGTGGACCCAGGGGGTTCCACCCCACTCTGGGAGACTGTCTGGGGGAGGAGGCTCCTCCCCTACCCTTCTCTCCTCTGGGAGAGGTCTTGGAGGGTCATGGAGCTGGAGTGAGTTGCCCACCACCTTCCACCAGTCACTGAAGTCAGCTCTCGGGGGTCGGGGGCTGTTAACACCCCAGAACGTCTAGCTTTGTTGGATGAGTGTTGATCAGGCTCCCAGGTACATTTGGAAGCTAGGGGTCCCTGCCCACAATGACCACCCAGTGGCATCCGTGTGTGTGTGTACCATTGAGTGGTCTGCTGGTGATGGATGTGTGTGTCATTCCCATCATTTCGTCTTTACAGACACTGCTGCTATGAACGTCCTCAGCCAAACCCTTCTGAATATCTGAGCGAGGTTCCCTCCAGGATCTGCACCTGGAATTAGAATTGCTGTCTGGCGGAGCGCGGGTGTCATGAACGGCTCCAGGTCTTGCCAGATGGCTTTCCAAGATCGTTGCCTCTCACTGTCATTGTCTTGGCAGTGTATGAACATTCCTACTGATTCGCATTCGCACCAGTGTTTCCTGGAGTCAGCTTTTCTAAATACTGCCAACCTGGTTAAGCGTGACTTTCAGCGCATGGCCACGATTACTGATGCGGTTACTGATGTTTGCATACGCCTTTTGTCTAGTGATGTCTTTTTAAAAATAGTCTGATGTTGAGTGCTTAATTCCTCAAGTCATGTGTCCATGTGTGTGGTCTAGGAAGGTGTGTGTTGGGTCGGGGGAGTCTTTGTTCACTGTGAGAATTTTTGTCAAGGAAAATTCTTCAAGCTCCCTAGGAGGATATTCATGATGACAGTTATTAAGTAGTGCTTTTTTATGGAGATCCTCATAATGATTTGAGCCACTATAATACTGAAGTTATACATAATAATATCCTGATTACCACCATCACAATTCCTTCACATTTACTGAAGTTTTACTGTTACTGTTAACCTATATTTGTATTCGTTAAACCACACAGTTACCTGTGGGATCTGAACAGTACCAGTTCTACATGGTTGCATCAGATTCTGAATAGTCACCTCATACTTTGATCACAATCCAAGATTACCTCATCATGTGTAGCTAGCATTTTGTTCTAATCCATCTCTCTCATATCAACACATCAGGCGCAACATCACCATCTGTCATAAACAAACCCCTTCTTAGTTTCCTCATTAGATTCAAAAACCAGAGAAGAGAAACGGCTGAGGAAATCCCAGCAAGCGTGTCCTGTGTCATCTCAGCCCAAAGGAACTTCAGATCAAGGGCTTCAGTGGCACAGCAGGGTGTTTAAATGAACGGGTAACCACTGCTGAAAGGGAACCTGGGCAGTGAAGGGCTGTTTCAGCAGGTCCAGGTTGTCCAGACCACCATGTAACAGGCTTGGCTCTTGCCTGCCTCCTGGGGGCTGTTCTAAGCCCTTAGCACGTCCTGGGTGATCCAAGTACCTCTGTTTATCTGGGGCCTTAAACTGTGCCGGAGAGTCTATGCTAGTGATGGGATATAGGGTGGGGCCTCGGACCACACGGTGTCGGCTTGACCACTGGAAGGACGGGAGACCAGGTCCAGTTACATAGGTGGTCATCCACACCTGTGCAACTGACCTCCAGTAAGAACATTAGGACAGGGCTTCCCTGGTGGCTCAGCCACCAGGAGATGCTGGTTCAGTCCCCGGGAAGATCCCCTGGAGAAGGAAATGGGACCCCATCTAGTGTTCTTGCCTGGGAAGTCCCAGGGACAGAGGGGCCTGGCAGGCCACAGTCCATGGGGTCGCAAAGAGCTGGGCACGACTTAGGGACCGAACAACAGCAGCTGAGAACTGCGGACGCCGAGGCGTGGGTGAGCACGCTGGGCGGCAGGGCCCCAGACGTGTTCTCACCCTCCCCTGCTCCCTGCGCGGCCCCACTGGGATAGAGCGCTACCCCTCACGCCTCTCCCCTTTGCTGATTCCAACCGGTGCTTTTTTTTTCTATTTGCTGTAATAAACCATAACTGTGATCATAACATCTTTCCTGGTTCGTGAGCCCTTCTGCTGAGTCACTGCACCCGAGGGTGGTCTGGGAGAACCCACGTGGGACCCCAGCGCCGTGCAGGGCACACGCGCAGTGTGTGAGCGTGAGACCCAGAGGCGCCGAGGCCCTTTTCCTCCTCCACGGCCTTTGTTACCGCTCTCAGTCAGCTCCAGCCTCCGTTAACAAAAGTACCACAGACGGGGCGGTTTAAACGAGACAGTGGTTCCACACCGTTCTGGAGGCTGGAGGCTGAAGATTGGGGTGCCAGTGTGGTCCAGTTCTTGGGGAGAGCTGATGGCTGCCTTCTTGGTGTGTCTTCACGTGGCAGAGAGAGAGACACTAAGGAAACAGACTATCTCCTGTTCTTAAGGCACCAGTCACATTCACAAGGGCTCCATCCCCTGACCTAATCACCTCTCCAAGACACCGCCCCCAAGTTCCGTCACATTGGGGATTTCAGCACATGAACTAGGGGAGCACATATTCAGTCCATGGCAACCACTAACCATGGATGTCCCTCGTGTGTGTGCTAAGCCACTTCAGTCGTGTCCAACCCTTTGTGACCCTGTGGACCGTACCCCACCAGGCTCCTCTGTTCCTGGGATTTCCCAGGGAAGAATACTGGAGTGGATTGGTGTGCTCTCCTCCAAGGGATCTTCCCAACCCAGGGATCAAACCTGAGTCTCTTACGTCTCCTGTATTGGCAGGCAGGTTCTTTACCACTAGCGTCACCTGAGAAGCCTGGATGTCCTCCACCTGCCCCTGAATGCCAGGGTCTAAACCCCATGGGAGCCAAAGTTTCCTCAGTTGCGGTAAAGAAGTCCTGGACATAACATTTACTATAAATAGACCTGCCTTTTGCTTCTGTCAGCTAAATTCGTGACTCTTCATTAATTTCAAAGAGTTGTTTTAGAATTGGCCCAGCCTCATAGATAAGCATCCTTTAGAGACATGTATTGTCAATTCTTTCTCTTACTTAACCTATTTAAATCCTCTAATTAACAACATCTTTTCAGGCAATAGATTTGTATTCTTTGACCCTCACCTAAGAGGCCATAACTTCAAAAATTTCAACAGCAAATGAGCATAAATTACATTGATTATGCATCCTCTTTTCTTCAGCTCTGGTTAGAAAGTTCGTTTGAATTTGAAGAAAATTGCATGGAAAGTGGAATATGTATTTAAGCGAGAGAAATAGATCACAACTAGATACAGAGTATAATCCTAATTTGTTAAAAAAAAAAAAAAAACACCCACCATGTGTAGATGGGAATAAGTGTGGAAGGAAAAACTTCTAGATGATAACCGTGGACATGTGGCCTTTGGGAACCTGAGATGGGGCAAGTGTAGCGGAGAACTGAATCTTAAACTTTATTTAGGTTCAGTTAATCTCCGTGTGAATAACCACCTGTGACCACTGGCTTCCCTGTTGGACAGCACACGGAGTCAGCTTTGCTTGTGCGTCTGGAAGTTGGTGCTGGTGGCTGGACCGCCTGGGTGACCTCGCCGTGGGGACTCTGCCGGCCGGGGCTAGTTGGCCTCCTCATGGCCTGGCAGCTGGGTTCCAGGAGTAAGCGCCCGCAGAGGACCAGCAGGAAGCTGTGTCACCTTTCAGGACCTGGGCTCAGGGGTCAGACACTGTCCCTTAAGGGCTTCCCTGGGGCTCAGACTGTAAAGAATCCCGTGCAGTGCAGGAGACCTGGGTTCTATCCCTGGGTCGGCAAGATCCCCTGGAGAAGGGAATGGCTGCCCACTCCTGTGTCCTTGCCTGGAGAATCCCATGGACAGAGGAGCCTGGCAGGCTACAGTCCGTGGGGTCGCAAAGAGTTGGCCACAACTGAGTGACTAAGACTCTCACTTTTTAGTGTCACTGATGCCCTAGTCACAAGCAGACCCAGATTCGAGGTGGGGGGAACGCAGATCCTGTGCCTTGATGGAAGAGCCTGTGTGAAACTGTAAGAGGGCATGGAATGAGAGGTGGTTTTGTGGCAAGAGGGAGGTTAATTTCAGAATGGATCATCTATGACTGCCCCACAAACCACCGGAAAACAGAGTACCATAACAATTATTTATTTTGCTCACAATCCACAGGTTCAGACAGCTCATCTCTGTTCCAAAGAGCTTTAGCTCGGGCAGTTCAGTGGGGGACACAGGATCCACTTTCAAGGTGGCACACTCACGGGGCTGGCAAGTTGGTGCTGGCTGGTGGTCGGCAGGGAGCCCAGCCGGGGGTGTGGTTGGGTGGGGCAGGTGTTGGGTCCTGGCTCCTCTCCATATGCTCGCTCCCACCCATGGCAGCTGGATTCCATGGTTGAGCCACCCATGGCGGCTGGGATTCCATCCCAGGACAGGATGGCGTTCTCGTGCGGCAGCCTTGGGAGTCACAGAGCATCCCCTCCATTGTCCTCCGCTGGTCGGGGCTGCACCCGGCTGGACCTCGCTCTAGAGGAGGGGCCACAGGCCCTTCCACTCAGTCAGGAGCATGGTGAGGGGCGCCCGTGGGGTGGGAAGCCCCGTGGCAGGCGTCTTGGCAGAACGGGAAGGTGAGAGTCTGAGGCGCCGGCTCGTCCTGTGCCTGGACGGTCTCTTGAGGATGCGGCAGGCGCCGTTCACGGTCGCTTCCTTTCCCAGCGAGCACTGCCCTCTGCAGTTGGCGGACCCCGCGCCCACTTCCCTCCACATCCTGCGAGGCCCAGTGCCCGTTTCCCTTTGCTTCACCTGCTCGTGACCTGCGGCCGGTGTTGTCTAACTGTCCCCTTTACCCCAAGGAGTATAAATACTTCCCTCTCCCAAAGAGAAGAACGTGGCCCAGTTAGGCTGCTGCCAGAGACAGGAAAGAGGCACGCTGGTCAGCATTTTCACATACAGGTCCAAGATAAAGAGAGGTGGCCGTTTGTACCAAGTAGGAAAAAAAACAACAACTGTAGGGTTTTTTCCCATATGAGCTATTTCCAAATCACTGCCCATTTCCGTACC
Source organism: Cervus elaphus (assembly GCF_910594005.1). Lineage (NCBI taxonomy): Eukaryota > Metazoa > Chordata > Mammalia > Artiodactyla > Cervidae > Cervus > Cervus elaphus. The sequence goes on along the minus strand of NC_057824.1, from coordinate 52,881,413 downwards.
TGGTCAGAAACATGTAGGAACTTCGCTGGTGGTGCAATGGTTGAGAATCCATCTTGCAATGCAGGGGAGGTGGGTTCCATCCCTGATCAGGGAACTAAAATCTCATGCTAGGGGGCAGTTGAGCCCACGTGCTGCAATGACTGAGCCCGAGGGCCATAACTAGAGTCCACACACCTCGATGAGAGATCCTGCGTGCCAGGACTAACACCCGGTGCAGCCCAATAAGTAAATAACAGGTATTTAAAAAAAAAAAAAAGAAAGAAACCTTTGGGAGCTTTTAAGAAGCACCGCTTGCTTTGACATCCTGGCAGCTTCTGGAACATTTCAGGAGCCCGTGCTCATGCATTTATCTCTGCCTGGAATTGGAGTGTCTGTCCTTTTCCTCCACCTTTTGCCTGCTCTCTCCCGTGTGCCAGGCTGAGATGGGTGCCCCTCTCTGTGTGACTTGTCACGGGGCAGGAACTGTCACTGTTGTCATTGTTCGTTGGGGACAGAGACGTGTGAGAATGATTCAGGGCTGCCATATATTAATTTAGTCCCTGAAGTAGCTCTGCAGAGGACTGGGTTTGAAGTTTGATAAAATGAGTTCTCGGACACATATATCTTTTAGAAGTTGACATTTTCTGTAATAAGCTCAAGGGACATTTTCAGCAAAGCCTGCCAGAAGATGCCAGGCTGCAGGCTTTGGGGGCGCTCTGCTTCTCAAGTCTCCCCAGCTCCTCACTGCAGAGGAGCTCAGACTGGGGGTGACAAGGGGCTGCTTGTCTAGGGTGTGGTCTAGGGGTCGCAGGAATCCCTGGGTTGGGGGCTCTCCGAGCCTCAAAGACACCTGACTCTGTTACCTGGAAACCTCCGCATAAATGCTTTCCCTGCCCTTGCTGCTTGGTCACTGTAACATTTCAGAGCCCAGCTCTGCCCACAAGTGGGTAGAAGCTCAACAGATGGTTGCGCCCAAGCTGGGATGCAGTATAGCCACATCCTACACACATTCGCCTTGGTACTGTGGGTGTCATCAGCTGTGAGTGGGTGTGATCCTCACGTCTATAGATGCTTGTTTTTCAGCCTATGCACTCTAACCACTCTGTATATACCTGAAACCATGTATCAACTATGTGTATATTACTATATATATGCATTGTAGAATATATAATGCAGTTAATATACTTACAGTTACAAAGTGTTACAAATAATATATATATGCAAGTATTGATTGTGCAAATTACAATTATATAAGATACATTGATTTAGAATACTTATTTTAAGGAATGGCCTGGCATAATTGTGGGGATGGGCAAGTTAAAATCTGTAGGAGAGGCCAGCAGGCCAGAAACTCAGGTAGGAGTCGATGCTACAGTTTTGAGGCAGAAGCTCTTCTTCTCCACGAAATCTCAAGCTTGTGCTCTTAGGCCTTCAGCTTATAGAGAATCAGCCAGATGAGGGAGGATCATCATTTACAGAAGTCAGCTGACTGTGCGATGTTCCCACTTCCTCCCAGAGCTCTGGAGCAACACCTAGATTTGTGTCTGCTTAGATGCCTGGGTCTTGTCGCCCTGAAGGTGGACACATCAAACTCACCATCACGCAGATGGGACATTTCCAAGCACAACGTTAACCGAACCACGCATGGTGACTTTAAAATCAAGCTCTGAGAAAAGGGAACTATCCTACACCGCTGATGGTAAAGCAAGTTGGTGCGGCCACCGTGGGAAGCGGTGTGGGTGTTCATCAGGAAACAAAAAACAGAACTACCACACGATCCATCAGTCCCACTCCTGGGCGCATATCCAGACAAAACTCTAATCCAAAAAGACACACACACCCCTCTGTTCACAGCAGCACAGTTCACAATAGACAAAACATGGAAACGACTTACGTGCCCAGCAACAGATGAATGGATACAGAAGCCGTGGCACATATGTGCAATGGAATACTACGCAGCCATGAAAAAGAACAAAATAACGCCATTTGCAGCAACATGGATGCGACTAGAGATTATTATAAGTAGGTCAGAAAGAAAAAGACAAACACCATACAATATCACTTACATATGGAATCTAAAATATATTAATAACGCAAATGAACCCATCTATGCCATGGAAACAGGATCACGGACACAGAGAACAGACTGGTGGGTGGGTAGCGGGATGGACTGGGAGTTTGTGGTTGACAGATGCAGACTGTTAGATACAGGATGCTTAAACAACAAGGTCCTACCATACGGCACAGGAAACTGTAGTCAGTGTCCCGTGATGAACCACAGCGGGAAAGAATGTGAAAAAGAATGTGTGCGTGTGTATATATATGAAACTGAATCACTTTGCTGGACAGCGGAAATTAACACAATGCTGTGAATTAACAATACTTCATTTAAAAAAAACCAAACTCCACTATATACACAGCTAATTAATACATCGTATACCTACGCATAATAATAATAGTCAGAGATTTATGATGTCAGTATTGTTTTGGGGGGGGCCGTTATTTCAGCCAAGTGAATAAATCAGGAAGTGGTTAAGAGCAGAGAGGTAAAATGTATAGTTTTTGTGGGTTTAAGGAGCAATATATATCTATAATATCTATACCTCACTTAGCAATCTTCATTTACTTCTGAAAAGCCCTGCCCCTGAGTGAAAAGCTATTAGGTGAACAAATGTTTCCATTATTCACAGTAAAAATTGTGATGTGTTCCATCCTGGACCCAAATATCCAAACAGTTTCCACAGATAAAATACAAATTGAACAAGGAAAACCCAGTTATAAAGAGTAACGCTTTAAAGTAAATAGATACAGTTTGTCCGTAAAATAAAGTGTGTAATAAAGTTTTAGTGTATTTGCTCTTTTGTCTTCTTTCAGCACTTTCTTCACCGATTTTTCAACCTTCTGGGACACCTGGTGACTCAAAGTGAACTTAAAAATAAAGTAATGATGCATAAAATCACCTTGAGGGCAAAATAAAGGCAAAACACGAGAACTGTTCAAAGCTGAAATGTGGAAATACGGCTTCCACACAACACACCAAAGGCTAGTTGAAAATAAGACCTTCCATCCCACTCAGCTGGTGAATACAGGAAAGCAAAATATGTTGGTATGTAATTAAAATTTATTATAATTTATACAGTTGTTCTCCAATGAGAAACTGTATAAAGTAAGTTTTCTGACCTTGCTTGAAACTGGCATGTCTAAATATGGCATCTTTGTAGCATGTTTATTTAGTGTGCTTTTGATGAAAAGCATCCCGTGATACACGTGTACACACACATGCACACACAAGGAGTCATTTAAAAAAGCACTGTAACTTTTACTTAGAAAATGAACTTAGGACAGCCGAGAGGAAGCGATAATTAGGGAGTCTGGGAAGATTCAGTACACAGTGCTGTATTTAAAATGGATAACCAGCAGGCACCCCCGTACAGCACAGGGAGTCTGCTTAATGTTACGTGTCAGCCTGGATGACAGGCGGTTTGGGAGAGAATGGATGCATATATGTCTGAGTCACTTTGCTGTTCATCTGAAGCTACCACAACGTTGTTAATTGGCTATACTCCAATACAAAGTAGAAAGTTTAAAGTTTGAAAGAAATAAATGAAAGGTTTGTGGGGTTTTTTTTTTTTAAGTGCTGTAGCTTTTAAGAGCCATTATGGTTGAAGTTCACACACTGAGGCATCATTGTGTGATGTCCATGTGTGTGTGCTTGCCAGTTCGAAGAATACTTCTCAAAAGATAACAGGGAGCTGGTAACAGAGGCTGCTTCTAGGGAGGAGGACTGGGAGACATTGATAGGAGGGAAATTTCATTTTAACTTAAAAACCTTTTTTGAAAAGAACGGAGAAAAATGTACAAGGATACCAGCAGGAGTCCCTGACTGGGTGGGTCCCGACGGCCTCAAATGGAAGCACACGATGGAAAGATTTCATGAAGAATAATTTCCCTGCAACGCCATCCTGTGGAGAGAGAGTGACCGCACCACACTCTGAGATTCAGTTTCGTGAAGACTGTCCCTTTCCCAATGTTGATGTGGATTCACAATATTGCCCTGTGCAGATGAGCCCTTGGGGCAGACTTTTTGTCATTCCGTGCTCCGTCCTCTTCCCAGAGGGCAGAGCCCACCTCCCACCACAGCAGCTAAAAGTGAAAAACATGTGCATTCCAGCCTCCCTTGCAGCTAGGCTGGCCCAACTCCTGTCCAGGGGGTCATCAGAGGAGATCTGCTGAAAGAAAGTCCCCGGTCAAGCAGGGCATGAGAGAATTAAGTCCTCTCTATTCTTTTGGACATGAGTGGGTAAAGGTGTGATGTCTGGAGCTGTGGTAGCCATGTGGTGACCATGAGGAAAATCACCTAAGGAAGAAAGCTGAGGACTCCTGAGCAGAAAGAGAGAAAGGACCCAAGTTTGTGATGTCTTCATGGTTCCACTGAAATACCCAATCTCGGAAGGACTTACTGTTGGACTTCTTCCAGTGAGAGAGACTAAATGCCTATGTCATTAACTCTGATTGTCCTGAGCCGAACTGAACAGAGCCTATGTGCTCAGTTGTATTTGGCTTTGCGACGCCATGGACTGTAGCCTGCTAGGCTCTTCTGTGCATGGAATTTTCCAAGCAAGAATACTGGAGTGGGTTGCCATTTCCTCCTCCAGGGGATCTTCCCAACCCAGAGACTGAACCTGAGTCTTCTGTATCCTGCATTGGCAGACAGATTCTTTACTAATGCGCCACCTGGAAAGCCCCTGATTGTCCTAAACATCCTATTTATTTAATTAAGTTTTCAGTTACTTGTAAAGTATCCTAGCTGATATAGCATGTCATAAAATTTTTAATAATTGTTCTAGATATATCATTCTGATGAATGTGAATTTATTTCACTGTGATATATTTCCTTTGTAGAATCAGTCAGCAAGAAATAAAAGTTTAAGTAGTGTGTGTTTTATTAGAGGGCCAAAGTCTACCTGAGTGCTGAAGGATTGATGCTTTCAAATTGTGGTCCTGGAGAAGACTCTTGAGAATCCCTTGGACAGAAAGGAGGTCAAACCAGTCAATCCTAAAGGAAATCAACCCTGAATATTCACTGGAAGGACTGATGCTGAAGCTGAAGCTTCAATACTTTGGCCACCTGATGTGAATAGCCAGCTCATTGGAAAAGACCCTGATGTTGGGAAAGATTGAGGGCAGGAGGAGAAGGGGATGACAGAGGATGAGATGGTTGGATAGCATCATCAATTCAATGGACATGAGTTTGAGCAAACTCCAGGAGACAGCAAAGGACAGGGAAGCCTGGCGTGCTGCAGTGCGTGGGGTCACAGAGTGTCGGATACAGCTTAGCGACTGAACAACAACAAAGTCCAGCCAGTGTTTATGTCCAGGTACCTACATAATGCTAATCGTGAACAAATATCTTTTGGGAGAACGTCTCTTTGACATTTATCACTTCTAAAATTTCTTAAAAGTAACATGTATTTTATCACCAAATCACACGACTCACAGATCTCTTTACAGGTAGCTGTCATTAAGTAAACCATGCCTTGAAAAACAGTTCCTGTAAGTCTGTTAAAGTCTGTGTGCATCCAACCCTCCTGACTTGCCCTGCCTTCATCTGCTCCTTCCAGTAGGTGGAGAAACTAACAGTCTCAAAATTGGGACACTTGGGTTTGAATCCAAGTTCTGGTGTCCCAGTCCTCGCTAGCTGAGCTTAATCAAGTTAGTGAACTCATTTGTGCCTCACTCTGTTTAGCCCTCGGCATGGAAAAGATAAGAATCAGCCATGAACGTGACTCATTAACATCCCGGGAGCTGTCTGGAAAACCCCGTGTGTCGTGATGCTGTGTGCTTGTCACGGTACCGTTTTCAACACCTTAGCTGCAAGTAGCAAAAAACTCAACTCACGGAAGCTTTACTCACTTAGCAAATAGATAGGTGGTGGCTGCCCTTAGCGTTAAAGAGTTGTCGAGAGTCCAGGATCACTCCATCCTTTGCTGCTTTCATCTTCACGATGTGAGCTTTTTGACCTCGTGCTTCCTGTTTCACGGCCACAGGATGGCTGCTGCAGCTCCAGGCATCGTGGCTGTGTTCCAAAGCAGGAAGCAAAGGGGGCAGTCGCAAAAGGTTGTTCTCTGAAGTGATTCTCTTTTATCACCACCAACAGAAGAGCTTTCGTTGACGTTTTTCAGCATGTTCCCTTGGGACTGTGATATATGACAATCCCTTTGTGGCAAAAAAAGAAAACTGGGAAAGCAAACATCTGGTCATGTTCCATTTTCCAAAGTGGAAAGTAAAAAGGAAGGGAGCTGGCAATGGTTGTTGTCTGATAGTGAGCATCCTTTTTTTTTAATGAATTTCTTTCTTATTTACTTATTTGGGGCTGCGCTGGCTCTTCATTGCTCTGCACAGGCCCTTTCCAGCTGCGATGAGTAAGGGCTCCTCTCTCGTTGCGGTGCGCAGGCTGGTTTCTGCCGTCGCGGAGGCTTCTCTGGTTGGGAGCACAGCCTCCAGGGCATCTGGGCTCTGTAGTTGTGGCACGCGGGGCTCAGTGGCCCCTCAGCATGTGCCATCTTCTCGGACCAGGGCTGGAACCCATGTCCCCCTGAATTGGCAGCCGGATTCTCAACCATCTGACCACCAGGGAAGTCCCGAACATCTATTTAAATTAGGGTCCATCCCAAAGGTAACAGCAACTCCCAAACACTGGTGAAGTAGGTTGGTGTCATAGCCCCAGCCACAGAAAGTCAGGGTTGGTAAACAAACTCCCATTGAGCATTTGTTAATCACCAGTCAACGTACAAGACAGGGGAGGTTTCAGTCTTCAAGAAGCGGAGACAGGAAACATATTGCTGTTAAGTAAAACGATCATTTTAAACTGTGATTCACACCTCGAGGGCTTCCCTGGTGGTGCTGGTGGTAGAGAATCCGCCTGCCACTGCAACAGACTTGAGAGACTCAGGTTTGATGCCTCGGTCCGAAGGATCCCCTGGAGGAGGGCGTGGCAACCCCTCCCGTGCTCTTGCCTGGAGACCCTCTGTGGACACGGGAGCCTGCTGGGCCACAGTCCATAGGGTTGCAGAGAGTCAGACACAACCGAATGGACTTAGCACACACGCGCACACACACACATACACACACACACCTTGAAGAAAACGAAAGACGGATGCCAGAAAGGTGAATCACTCTGGCCAAAATATAAAATAACAGTGGTGGAAAATGGTACCGAACACCAAACGTTTTTCTCAAAAATCCAGTCGCCTTCTAATTGAAAGCGACATCATGGCTTTGCTCCCCTCCCGAGATGGTGCTCACCCACTCCTCTGAATGTTCCTTTCATTTAAACAAAGTTTTCTAGGCGTTCTATTCTCTTTGACACCCAGCGCAGCTCGGTTCAGGAATGAGTTTTACGATCATTATTCATTTAAGAACATGTGTTTCCTCTCCACGGGGAGGCCCTGCTTCCCGCGCAGGTTTCCTTTAGACGATTTTCTTTGAATTTTGCTTATTGATCCTACGAAGAATTCTGGGACTTCTTTGGGGACTTGGCTTGTATTCAGCATTGTAAGAAGAGGAGCCGGGAATGTAAATACCATTGTGAAAAGAAAAAGGACACACGGCAGGAAGCACGGTCTCCTGCAGGAGCATCCGTCTGCCCGGATGCTATCCCTGGGACGAGGTGCGTTCACTCGCTCGGATTATGTGAGCGCAGCCCGCTGTCAGGGCGCCCACGGCCAGGTGAGTGAGGGAGTCTGAGAGCGGAGAGTGATGCCATGAGTCATCTCGTGCGGCCCTCCTCTTGCGGCAGACACCCTCAGATGCGCGGACCCAGTTTCCTGGGACCAGGTCCCATGGAGGGGAGGTCCCTGTGGATGAGGAGCCGACGTGGTGACCCAGTTGCCTTGTGCGCTTTCTTGTAAAACCATCACCCATTGGTCCTGATGCTGCTTCTGGAAGCGCTGCCCTCCCCTCCTCCTGACATCTCTCCGGCAGACGGCAGTCAGAGCTTACAGGCCATTCCATCTCAGCTGCCCGTTGTCGCTTTCAGCAAGAATTCGACGCCGTTGAATCCAGCACCCCAGTCTTCGGTCTTCATCCTCTTTGTTTCAGTTGTCCGACTCTTTGTGACCCCATGGACCGCAGCACGCCAGGCTTCCCTGTCCTTCACCGTCTCCCGGAGCTTGCTCACACTCACATCCATTGAGTTGCTGATGCCATCCAACCATCTCGTCCTCCGTCGCCCCCTTCTCCCGCCCTGTCTTTCCAGCATCAAGGTCTTTACCAGTGTTCAGTCGCAACGCCTGGTACGGCCGATCACCCCCTTCTCACCCAGCCGCTTCCTTCGTTTGGATTCAGCCCAAACCCTCTGGGCTTCCCTCCCATGTCTCTGGCTGAACCACCCCCCCTCCTTTTGCTGCTGCTGCTTCTTCCCTCCCTCCAGTCTCCGGGGCTCTGTCCCCTAGTGATCATCTCTTCCAGGCGAAGCCCATGGCCCCAGATGTACACAGATCCCCAGCCCCGTCCTTTCCCAACCCTCGGATTCAGAACCCTGCCTCCTCCCCCCTGCCTGCTGCCTAGCAGGCTTCCCACCTTCATCGGGCTGAAAAACAGCACTCCCAGCCCGCCCCACACCCAGCTGTCTCTGGGCTCCTGTCTTGGTTACTGCAGCGCCATCCTCCTGTCGCTCAGACGCCAGAGTGAGGGCTCATCAGTCAGAGCTGCCCTCTGCCCTCCAGGGGTGTCCTAACGAGACACCTTCACCCTGCTCAGCTGCGCCCTCCTGTAATCTCCCAGGAAGTCTCCATCCACACAGACACTGCGCGTAGGGAGACATGGGCGCCGCCTTCCCAGACTCCCGCAACCCTCACAGCTTTCTGCTGACACGTGTCCCGTGCCCCCTCGTGCAGTACCTGTCTGCGGTCCTGCCTAGTCTTCCCTAGGAGCATACAGAGCCCTTGAGGACAGGGGTCATCCTGCACGTGTGTTCAGGCGTGTCCGACTCTTGCGACCCCATGGACTGTAGCCCACCAGGCTCCTCTGCCCATGGGGGGTTCTCCAGGCAAGAATACTGGAGTGGGTTGCCATGCCCTCCTCCAGGAGATCTTCCCAACCCAGGGATTGAACCCAGATCTCCCACATTGCAGGCGGATTCTTCACCGTCTGAGCCGCCAGGCATGTTCATAATCGGGCCCTGTAAGCATTTCCTGAGGAGGTGGTTATGAGTCCTACCGGTTATAACACAGTCTTTTTTTCTTTTTTCTCCTTTCAGTACTTTTAAGTTTATTTTTAATTGGAAGTATTATGTTGATTTACAATGTTTTGTTAGCTTCGGGTGTATAGCAGGGTGCTTCAGTTATACGTGTGTGTGTGTGTGTGTGTGTGTGGTGGTTCTGTCGCTAAGTCGTGTCCGACTCTTGCAACCCCACGGGATGCAGCCCGCCAGGCTCCTCTGTCCATGGGATATAAAATGTGTGTGTGTAAAAAAAAAAAAAAATGTGTGTGTGTGTTGTTGAGTCAGTAAGTTGTGTCCTACTCTTTGTGACCCCATGGACTGTAACCCACCAGGTTTCTCTGTCCACAGGATTTCCCAGGCAAGAATGCTCGAGTGCATTGCCTTTTCCTTCTCCAGAGGACCTTCCCAACCCAGGAACTGAACTTGTGTCTCCCTTCATTGGCGGGTGGATTCTTTACCACTGACCCACCAGAAAAGCGTGTATATATAGTATATGTATATACACATACGCACATACATGTATAAAAATTTTAAAAGTAATATATATTCTTATCTATATGTAACTGAATATATATATATATATATATATATATACACACAGGTAACTGAATATATATTCCTTTTCAAATTCTTTTCCTTTATAGACTTTTACAAAATAATGAGTATAGTTTCCTATACTATACATAATTCAAAAAGATACATGCATCTCAATGTTTACAATTCACAAGGTATAGAAGCAACCCAAATGTCCATCAGCAGATGAATGGATGAAGAAAGATGTGGTATATATACACAATGGGATATTTCTCAACCATTAGAAAAATGAAATAATGGCATCTGTAGCAACACGGATAGACCTAGAGATGATCATACTAAATGAAGTCAGAGAAACACAAATATCATATCGTATTGCTTATATGTAGAACCTAAAAAAATAAAAAGAATGACACAAATGAACTCATTTACAAAATGGAAGTCAGTCTTAAGTACCAAAGCCTAGGAGTGACTTGGGAAGGGTACTGGCAGTGGTGTCTGAGTGCTGGTGGAGGAGGGCTGGACTCACGAAGACCACCTTCCCAGAGACCATCATGTCCTTGAAGAGAGGACAGGGTGGCCACATAGCCCTTGTTGATGCCCCAGTCAGCTGTAGCGTTCACAAACCCCTTTCTCTAAATTGTTCCCTGTGATCATTTCTCATCTAGGACAGAGTCTTGTTTTGTGTGCTCTTCTCCAGCAAAATAAGCATCTGTTCCCCCAACAGAACAAACATCAGCAGTGCTTGATCAAAATGGGACCTTTTTCACTAAGCCAGCTAGAGACCAGCCCCTCCGATGAGCTCCAGAGGGCCCCATCCGTCTCCAGTTTTAGAAAACTGAAAACTCCCGTGGGCCACTTTTGTACCTTTTGTTTTCAGTGGATTTATACATTTTTTAAAAATCAAGGGCCAAGTTAATCCCCATCTCTCCAATCTATTGCTTGGTTCTTGAACATGATAAACTACTTGAACCACAAACACACATAGGAAACTAATGTCATTATGTTGCATATTCTTTGGATAACAGGGCTTCCCTCGTGGCTCAGATGGTAAAGAATCTGCCTGCAGTGCAAGAGACCTGGGTTCCATCTCTGGGTTGGGAAGATTCCCTGGAGAAGGGCATGGCAACCCACTCCAGGATTCTTGCCCGGAGAATTCCATGGACAGAGGAGCCTGGTGGGCTACAGTCCATGGGGTCACAAAGAGTCGGACATGATTGAACAACTAACACACACTTTCTCTGGATAAATTCACTCTTTCCAGAGCTGAATCAAAAGTCGAATTGATACAACAGAGACTTTTTTTAAAAACACTGAAACACAGACACAGAATCAGTGGGCTTTCTCAGATGGAAAAAGCTGAACAGGTTACGACCTGGTTCTCAAGCAGACTGTCCAGAAAATGTTCTAATTGGGGAAAACAGCCGTGAGAGTCTGATGCTCCCAGCACAAAGCCGCCCTGACCGCTGAACTCCTGTTTTTCATTCCTGTTTCTGTGACTTGTAAGGGATTAAATGGGAGCTAAGAGCTCGGAAGTTAAAAAGGTGAGCATTCTTCGGGGGTGGTTCAAGCATCATCCTTTGAAAGATTCCAATTGGTGAAGTGACACTTGTCGTCAGGGTGAGGTGCTGAGGTCTGTGACTCAGTTGCACTTGCACAGAACAACCATAACCACACCTTTTCCCATTACTTCTCCCCACGCACCCCACACCTCTGACCACCCTGCTTCTTTATTCTTCATCGCGTGAATACCGCACCCCCTGGGCTCAGGGAGCCTGGTCTGGGACCCGTTCACCCCTTCACTTGGCTTCCTTGTGCATAACCCCACTCTTTGCCACAGACCTCACTCATTGTCTCAGCATCTTGACCTGCTGAGCCCTGGGGCAAAACCAGCTGGGTCTGGTGACACAGTCCTGCCTTACCAGGGGCTGAACAAGTCGGTGTACGTGGAAGCCAGTGATGCTTGCTCATTGACTTATTTATCTGTTGGTCCTGCCGGGTCTTACTTCCTGGAGTAGGAAATGGCAGCCCGCTCCAGCCCTCTTGCCTGGAGAATCCCATGGACAGAGGAGCCTGGCGGGCTGTAGCCCGTGAGGTCGCAGAGTCGGACGCGACTGAGCACGTGTGCAGGACCCAGTTCCCTGACTGGGGGTTGGACCCAGCCCCCTGCTTTGGGAGCTCGGAGTCTTAGCCCCTGGACCACCAGGGGAGTCCCAAGGCGCTTCTTTATCGTCAGCTTGTTGACTGCTCTTGTGTTCTCTGATTTGTCCGAGACAGCCAGGCTTCCACACCACTGTCCATGGTTTATTCTTGAAGATAAAGCCCATCCAGAGCCTTTCTCTCCCTCTGAGTTGTAAGTCGTGTGGGAACAGGGACAGTGATTCTTCTGTAGTAGAAATTCCAGCATCTTGAACTGTGTAACCACGAGCGTCTTATAACCATTTTTGGCTGGTCAGAAATCTTCTGAGATCTAAAAAGGCTTCCTTATCTGTACCAAAACCCCAGAGAGCATATACATTAAGAAAATTACCCTTCTAAGGACATAAATGTCCAGAGTGGCACGACCGCTGTTTCTTTAAAATGAGCCCCACATCCTCAAAATTGCTGAAAGGCAACAGCCATGAACCTATTTTTGGAAAGCCTGGGATCACAGAATTTCAGACTTCCAGCAGAAGCCCATGAGTTACCCAACACTGATGTTTCAGGAAAAGAAGGAGAAACCTCCCAGCCCTGCCTTACTGCAAGGCCACTAGAGTTCAGAGCATCACAGAGACGCACCCCAGGGATACCCACCTTTGAAGGTCTTTTAGGACCAGGCAGCATTGCTGCAAATCAAGAAAACCCCACAAATAGAAAGTTGTGGCAAAAAATACCAGAAGTGACCACTTTGTCCACCTCATAACCTTGAAATCTAGCAAGCCTGGAAGGTAACTTCTAGATGAAGTTCCAGCAGCTGCAACAGGTAACTGCTAAATGATGCAGCAAAAAAAGCTATTAGGATGAGTTAGAAAGGCGGGCCTGAAACAATGGAATGTTTCATTGTGATTTATTTAGGGAGAAATATGACTATTAACAAGATACACATTTAGTGAGCAACCATTGAAAAATAGACACCCTACTGAACTCGATTTATCGAATACATAAAATTTTGGAATTCACAGTTAAATTTCTATTTAAATCCATACGTAGAGAACATACATATATTTTTCTAAAGTTTATCTTTTTTTCCCTGATGTGATTCTTACCGTTTATTGGGTCGATGATAATTACACACTCACAACATGACTTGTCTGTTAACATTGGTTATAGCTTTGAGTGGCATGAAGGAGATTTGTCAGCAGAAATCCAGCTTAAGTGTCAGCAAGATGCTGGCTAGGAGCTTCAAATGGCAGGGCCTCTGGGTTTGGTAAAAAGTAGTTTAGGCTTTGTCAGCCGCGTGGTCTCTGTCCAAATACCTGTCTTTGCTGTGTAGTCTGAAATCAGCCAGAGATGACATGTAAGCCAGCGATACATGTACAGACGTTGAAATTTGAATTTCACATGCCACGAAGAATTTCTTTATAATTGTATTTGTTTGTTTCTGACCGTCCTGAGTCTTCACTGCTGCTGGGGCTGTTCTCCAGCTGCGCCGAGCTGCTCTCGTCGTGAAGGGCAGGCTTCTCATTGCAGTGGCTTCTCTTGTCGTGAGCCTGGGTTTCGGGGCAGGCCAGCGTCAGCAGCTGTGGTGTACGGGCTTAGTTACTCCGCGGCACGTGGGGTCTTCCCAGATGAGGGATCCAGCCCATGTCTCCTGCCTGGGCGGGCCGCTTCTAACCCAGCGCGCCACCCGGGAAGCGCACATGCCATGAAAGACTATTCTTCTGTTTGCTTTATTCTGGGTTTTTTTTTGGAGGGGGGTGGTTTCCAACCACTTAAAAATGTAAAAATCATTTTTAGCTCACCGGCTGTATGGGTGGAGATCAGGTTTAGCCAACAGGCCCCATTGAACCATTTCAAGGCCACAGCGACCCCAGCAAGGGGAGTGACTGAAATTACACCTTTATGGACAAAGAAACCGGGCCTGGGGGTATTCAGTGACTGCCTCAAGTCAGACAGCCAGGGATGGCAGAGCGGTGGGTGGGAGACACGCGTCTGCCTCTGCGACCCGCCTCTGACGCTGCGTCAGGTCCTCTCGTGACCGTACACGCGGTGCATCGGTCCGTCGTTTCACTGCCGGGGTACAGGTGTCATTGCCGAGTGCACGCTCAGTCGCTTCAGTCTGGCCCTGCAACCCCGTGGACTGTTGCCCACCAGGCTCCTCTGTCCATGGGATTCTCCAGGCAAGAATACTGGAGTGGGTTGCCATTTCCTCCTCCAGGGGATCTTCCCAACCCAGATATCGAACCCTCATCTCCTACGTTGACAGGCGGGTTCTTTACCCCTACTGAGCCACGAGGGAAGCCTCAACATGATGTCATTAACTATACGAAAATCTCCTTCAAGTGCTGTGTTTTATTTCTGACACCTCTGAAGTTTACTGTGATTGAATTCATTAACAAGGAAGCAGTGGTTTGCGGTCAGTCCACTAAATAGCCTGCAACAGCCGATGCTTTATTTTCACGGGCCTCTGGTTCAGACGACATTATCATTGTAATTATTTACTTGTTTGTTCACGTCGTACAATGTTCCTAAAAGGGTCTTAGGTAACTAAGAGTGCCATAAGCTCATAAATTAATGAAGTTGTGATAAACGAGTGATGTTAAATCTTTAAATATAAGCCATAAGGCCTGGGGCAGGCTCCTGCGGGGTTATTAATTTGATTTCTTTCTCTTTCCGACACTTAAGAAAAATCATTTGCTCATGGGAAAAGCCAAAGGTGGACTTGGCAGCCTTCCAAGTCACGACCTCAAGTTTCTGACAAGGTGTTGACAGTTCCCTTCCACGGACATGTCCTCATTGCCCCCCGTGCTCTCCCGGCTACGGCAAGTTATTTGAGAAATTCCGAGAAATTCCAAACATTTACCAGACCCAACCCTGATGTTCAGGGGACTTAACAACCACAGGAGAAACCAGTTCCAGATGAATCCATCACTTAAGAAACGTCCCTGCAGGAAGAACTAAGACCCCACATGCAAGAAATGTCACCACAGGGAGAACTAAGACCCCACATGCAAGAAATGTCACTGCAGGGAGAACTAAGACCCCACATGCCTTTCAGCCAGAAAACCAAAACATAAGACACAGCAATACTGTAACGAATTCAATAAAGACTTTAAAAATGGTCCACATCAAAAAAATCTTTAAAAAAAAAAAGGAATTGATTATGTAGTAGAAGAAAATGTAACTGAAGAGGGGATCGATATATTTTTTTTTTTAATTTCACTGCAACCGTATTTACTTGTCTTCAGTTTTTAGAACACAGGCAGCAGTGAACTGCGGCCTCAGGACCTTTGAACCTGCTTTTTCTCCTGCTCAGGACAGTCTCTTCTTTACAGAACGGGTCTCATCCTGCAGGTCTTGGCTTGAGAGATATGCCCTGAGCACCTATATAAGGCATTTTCCTTTTGTTGGTGTGTTTCACCAAATTCTGTCCCCTTGTTTACAATATAATTACACACCTCACTCGTGGTTTACGTTCTTACCCGTCTTTTCCTCTGAACTGGAAGCTCTAAGGGGGCCACGTCTGCTTGTTTGCTCACCACTGTTTCCCCGGCACATGGCAGATGCTCAACAGATAGATATGGAATAAACACATGACTGAGTGAATGAATGGAGACGAGCAGGGAGGGGGGACCGTGTGGGTGGGCTTCAGCCTTGCTCCCTCGCCCCAGCCCCAGACGCAGAGGTCAAGGCTTGCTCGTTTCACTTGTGGGTGTTCATGGGATTTCCTGCTTTATTCGATTATCTATTTATTTGTCTATTTTTGGCCGTGCTGGGTGTTCGTTGCTGTGTGGCCTTCCTCTAGTTGTGGCAAGCGGGGGCTACTCTGGTTGCAGTGTGTGGGCTTCTCATTGCAGTGGCTTCCCTTGTTGCAGAACAGGGGCTCTCGGGTGCGTGGACTTTGGTAGCTGCAGACGTGGGCTCGGCAGCTGTGGCTCCCGAGCGCTGGAGCACCGGCTCGGAGGTGTGGCACCCAGGTGTAGTTGCTCCGTGGCCTGAGGGATCTTCTCAGACCAGGGATCGAACCCGAGTCTCCTGCATCGGCAGGCAGTTTCTTAACCACTGGACCACCAGGGAAGTCCTCTGTTTTGACTTCTGAAAGCAAAAATCACGAGGCAAAGAAACAAAAAGAGACATTGGCCTTGCTAAACTAGAGAGCTCGTTTCACAGAAACTTTGTGGAAAACGAGGTCATCTGGGTCAGCTGAGATCTGATCACAGACATACCCTAAAGCTGTAGCCGTGAGTTTATAGTGTACTACCGACTCGGTGAGAGAGAAGCGGACCACTGTGGATGAGCAGAGGGCCCAGTCTCAGACCCACACCTAGGTGGTCACCTCGTCCCTGACAAGGACACCGCTGCAGTTCAGCGGGAAATTCTGACAACTGCCTCACCATCATACTCCAAAAGTATTTTACTTGAGGTAGGTCATAGGTCATAGATCTACTCAAGACAGGAAAAACAAAAAAGAAAACACGGCACGCTATCGTCAGGACGCTGGAGCATGCAAAGGTTTCTTAAAGACAACCCTGAAGGGGCTCACCATGAAAGAAAATTCTGACATTAGACTTCATTAAAACTAAACCCTTCTCTTTATCAGAAGCACCGTTAAGGGTCGGAGCAGACAATACACAGACACGGATGAGATAGTCTCCTTGCATATGTCTGACAAAGGAGCCATGTGTAAATATAAGTTAAGAAGAGAAAGATAAGCAATCCAATTAGAAGATGGGCCACAGATTCGAACAGTTCACAAAAGAAAATATCAACTACTCTATCAGTAGACAAAAGCATTTTCAGCAGGGAAAAGCAAATTACAGTCACAATGAGATACCATTACAGATCCAGCAGAATGGCTAAGATTTTTTTAAAAAGGAAAAAAGAAGGAAAAAAAAGACTGGCAATGCCATGCATATGTTAGCAAGCATGGGAAATAACTGGAACCTTGATACACTGCTGGTGGGCATGTAACGGGTAAAGCCACAGTGGCTAATTGCTTAGTGTCTGCTAAAGCTATCTGTCCTCCTGGGTGGCTCAGTGGGAAAGATGACGTCTGCCAGTCCAGGAGACGAGGGTTCAATCCCTGGGTTGGGAAGATTCCCGTGGAGGAGGAAATGGCAACCGACTCCGGTGTTCTGGCCTGGGAAATTCCATGGCCAGAGGAGCCTGGCAGGCTACCATCCATGCAGTCACAAAAGAATCAGACAACTGAGCACGCACACCACGAAAACTGTCTGTGAGATATTTGCCTGCTTAGCAACTGTTCATCAGAAATGTCTGCTGGGCTGCGCAGAGCGACTCAGCAATTGCCCCAAACTGAAAACACCCCATCAAGGCCAGAATGGACAAGTAATGCTTGGCATATTATACAACGGAACACTAAATAGCAATAACAATAACGTGACCCAGACTTGTGGCTGAGGAGGAAGGCGGGACAGGCTGGGAGTCTGGGTTAGTAGATGCGAACTATCACACACAGAATGAATGGACGGCAAGGTCCGGCTGTCCCCCACAGGGAGCTGTATTCCATGTCCCTGCACGTTGATGCCTTAAACGGTAATGGAAAAGAATATAGAAAGGAATGTGTGTGTGTGTGTGTATACACACACATATGTATGTATAACGAATCACCTTGCTGTACAACAGAAATCAACACAACAGTGTAATTTAACTACATTTCAATTTTTAATATTAAAAAAAAGATCGTGAAAAATAATAGCTTGGATGAAACTTACAGAATTTCCCTGACTGAACGCCACCAGACACAAGCAAGGACTCAGTGTGTGGTCCCAGGCGTGAGAAACGTGAGACAGATAAAACCCATCTCTGACGACAGACTGCAGGTCGACGGTCACTCTGCGGGTCAGAGATGGACTAGGTGGAGGCCCCAGGGTTAGGATTCTAGGAACGTGGAAGTGTTCTGAGCTTTCTGATAGGGTGATGGTTACATGCACACACAGACACACACACACGGTGTATGCTCGATGTTAGTACATTTCACGGCATATATGTGTTAGACTGCCATTAAAAGGTGGGGTTTTTTTTAAGAGAAGGAAGAACTCACGACAGAGTTTGAAGGCGAGCATTACCTTCCTGTGTGATTGGATTCAGAAGTTGGCAGACAGGAAAAGGAGGGTCTCCAGGCTCTGTGGACAGTGATTCCATTGATGGAGACACATGGGCAGGAAGTGGGCTGGCAGGGGCCGTTTGCCATTATCGGGACCTGTTGATTTTGAGGTCAAGCCAGGGTCCCTGAGGAGAAATGCCCAGCGGACGGGAGGGGACCCACGGCAGGGGCTGGGGTCACAGCAGGAGACGCAGACTCTGAAGGAGGGGCTTGAAAACATTGGAGGGAAAGAAAGCCAGCAACATGCTCACATTCAAGATTGGTCCTCAGATGAAGTCTACAGCCAGGCAGAGAGAAAATACCCAGGCCGTCCAGGGGGTGATGTTTGCAGAGGGCACCAAGATCTTGCATAGAGATGGACCGAAATGGAGCAGAAAGGGATGTGCCCGCCTCTTCCTTCTTTCTTTTTCTTTTTCTCTTTATCTTTCTTCCCTTCCTCCCTCCTCCTTTCCCTCCCCCCTTCCTTCTTTCCCTCCTCATTCCTTCCGCATTGCCTTCCTGGGTTCTTTTCTCCTGCACCCCACTCATCACAGCCCTCACATCCGGGGAAAGCCATTGGAGTTTGTTTCCTATGCACGCTCACCTCAATTTGTTCTGAATTCCTTTCATTCAAACTGAACAAAGACACAAACATTAAACACACACACACACATAGTTCATGGATTGGGGAATACATTCACTCTTCTGTACTAACCCAGAGATGGGCTGAAAGGTCATTTCAGATAATTATCACCCTGATAATTGAGCAGATGGCAATCACCAAATCCAGCCTTCCCCACCTGTCAGCGTCTCTGTAGCTAATTCACCTTCATGCCTGGGCAATTTATTCTAACTAGATTCCATTTCATGATTGCAACTTATATCTTTGCTTCTCGGTGTGCCCCAGAAACTGAATTTCCAAACGGTTTGTAGCCATGAGAAGCTGTTCCTACAGAACACAGGAAAACTGGCGTGGGTCCAGAGACCTCATGTCCTCTCGAGACCCCAGAAATAGACCCAATCATGCCTTTTTTCATGGCCGCCTCTGTGTCTTTGAGCTGGGCCTCTCCCCTCTATTGTCCTCATCCCTAAGCCTCAGAGGTCTGTCCTAAAAGCTTCTGCAGAAAAGGTGTTCAGTCTCTCCCCATGTCTTAGTGAATCAAATCCAGAGCCTAGAAAAGCAACTCAATCACAGTCACAATCCTCCTTAATCTGTCATCCTGGAGACCAGCCGCCTCCCTTATCTGTTTTTCTGCCTTTCCCTTTTTTGTTTGGCTCTTTTTATACGGATTCTGAGGGAGTCGCCTGCTGGGGAAAATTCACCTCTCCCCAGGAAAGCAATCACTCACCATCGCAGGTGCTCCCTCTGCGAATGGGTCATTACTTTTCAGCAGGGATGTGAATAGTCCATTTACTTTGAAGAAATTAGAGAGAGTGTGGAGGCAAAAACATATAATCACTTAATTTGGAGCAGATCCAGAACTGAGTATAAGCACCTTTGATTTAAAAGGAAAAAAAGCAATTAAAGGCAGTTGGCAGAAAGTTCTTTCAAGTCAATGAAGTCACTCAGTCAGCCCATTAAAAATGACTAGCTTTTGAAAGCCTAATTTGATCTCAAGTGAGAAGAGAGGATCAGGGCGGGGGAGCAAAGATTGGCATCCGAGAGAAGGAAAAAAACTAAAACCAAATGATAGATCATTTAGAAATTTCCATGATCTCATTGGTTTTCTACTTGTGTTCTGTTTTCCATTCAAGGAGACTAGCCTGCTTGGTGTGGGGAGGGCGTAGGGACAGCTCCCAAGACCAAAAGCCAGACACTTACTCTCCCAGCCTCCCTTGCAGCTCAAGCTCAGACCGAGCGTTGCAGGAAGGAAGGGCCCGCGAGAGTGGGCTCTTGTCTAACTCTTGACAACGAATTGTCCTAGAAGACACACGCGCTGGCGAAGCAAGGCCTTTATTGGGAAGGGGCGCCTGGGCGGGGAGCAAGCAGGGTATGTGAGGTTCCTGCCTGGGTTGTCTCTGGCCAGTCTTCCTGCTTGGCCCACGGTTGGTCTGACTCGGGTCCTTGCTGGTGCTGTGACCATCACTGAGCCAAGATGGATTCCAGAGAGAAGGATTCTGGGAGGTCAGTGTCTCGTCCCTCCGTTTGGCCCCTCCCAGATTCTCCCAGTTAATTTTATGAGACATGTTGCAGGCTGGCATCTCATGCCTCTTTTGGGCCCCTCCCAAATTCTCCCCGATAGTTTTCGGCAGCAACGCAACATTCCTATCAGGACCTCCTGTCGTGCAACAACTCATGCAAGTGGTTCTCATCACGCCTGCCCGAGGCGGGCAGTTTTGGTCCGCAGGGCCTAACAACTGGACGTGCACCCCCCCACCCCCCGATCAGCACCGCCCGGTGTCCACCCCTGAGCCGGCAACCCCCGACGCAAGGGCCAGGGAGCCCCCCGTCCTTCTGAGTGCCCTCCCCAGGACCAGGTCTGAAGTGTGCACAGCGCATTTCCCCAGCGTGAGACCACGTGTCGTCTGGGACAGGGAGCATCCGTGGAAAAAGAGGAGGATGGGAGGAGGGAGGGACGGAAAACCAACAGACTAGGAACGCTTTGCTTCAAGGTGAATGAGAGCGACTGGTAGCAGAAGGGGCCTCAGGAGGAGTCCCTTCTGGGAAAAACCAGAGATTTGCTCTCAGTGGAACTCCCTTCTCTCTCCCCAAGCTGGCCCGAGCGTCTCCTCTTCGTGTCCCGATGCCCACTCAGTGCTGCCCACTGAGCCCTCAGGCCCCTCACCTCCTCCCCCAGCCGGAGTCGAGCACTGTGCTTATAAACTGAACTACGACTGCGTGGCGGCCCATCGCCGTGAGAGGCCAGCACGCCTCGTCCAGCACCACTGGGGCAGAATGTGCTTTCTGACTCAGAACTTCGCAGTTTCCTGGAGAATGCACCCCGTAGGCTTCCTATCACATTAAAAACCCAGGAGGACATGGGGCAGCAGTCTGTAATCAAACCCATTAATATTTTTGCAGGAAAGTATATGAATATTCAGAGTAAGCGGGGAAAATAATGATTATAAATAGCCTCTCATCAAGTCAGGTCAGCTTTTGCAGCTAAAAGAATCCTAAAAATGTCCAGTCTGCAGAACTTTTTGAGTTTTGGAGTTGCATGTAAGGATTATGTGTGCTAAGTCGCTTCAGTTGTATCCACCTCTTTGCGACCCCATGGACTATAGCCTGCCAGGTTCCTCTGTCTGTGGGATTCTCCAGGCAAGAGTCCTGGAGTGGGTTGCCAATTCCTTTTCCCCCAATAGGGCCATAGAAGCAGGGGAAGTAAGTGAAGCAACCGGCGGTAACCAGCGGGAAGCAGTGAGGCCTGTGAGAGCAGACGTGCTGGTCCCGCCTGTGAATAGCAGCTGCCAGGTCCGGGCATGGGATTTCCCCGCCGTTGGGGGGTGTCTGGTGATGGGAGACGGGCACAGGTTGGTCGGAAGCAGTCACTGTCGTGGGGATGGTGAGCTGGGGGCGGCGGGTGGGGTGATGAGTAAGGTACACGCAGACACAGCACATTGGAGCCGAGTCCCGGGAGAGACGCAGTGGCGGCTTGTGTCTCGGTTTCTTGTTTGTGTGTATTTCCACTGCATGTGTGTAGCTGATCCCCTCTGAGGAATGCTGAGTTGAAAGGACCAAAATTCAGAGTTTTTGATTGAGCCACAGGGCATCAAGCTTTTAAAACCAACTTACAAACTTGAATAGCCTTTCACATCAAGACTCAGATACAGTACATGTTTCAGTGGTGACATGATCATCTTATCAAAATCATTCAACTTTTAGAGAAGACATTTAAAATGGAAACTTTGGAAGTCAATTGACCTGAGCCCATCAGAATGCTTTATCCAAGAAGCACACATTTGACCGGAAAGTCCCACACGTAGGAGCGTGTCTTGAGGTCATAACGGGACCATCGGACATAAAGGAACATGTGGTCATATTAGCTGCATCAGAGAATAACCTCAATGACTATTGATAGAAAACTGATGAAACAAATCATGGCATAAGCATGCAAAGGAAGACCTTTCACAGGCATAAAATTATGCTGTAGTTCAGTAATCATTGAAATGGAAATACGGCCATGAAAAAAAGCAGTATGATATTATGTTTGTTTGAAAAAGAAATGTGTGTGTGAAAATGCATGCACCTTGAAAAACAGGCCTGAAAGCTTATTCAGCAAAATGTTATGAACGGTCATTTGAATGTTAGGATTACTTGCAATCTATTTTTTCTTTTTTTATATATATTTTGTAAGTTATTTGAAATAAACACAAATGATTATAGTAACTTATGAAAATAAAGTTACTAAAGGGTGTGTGGGTAAATTTCTCTCACCATTTCAATGAATAATTGATCTATTTTGTGGCTCATGTTTACTCTAAGTTATAAATTCCCAAAGAGTGTTTTTCTTCCCTTCTTTCCATAGCTCCACACACAGCGCTGCAGGTAATAAAAACTCCATTATGACTGTTGACTGACTGGGTATTTAGATGTCAAGTGCTGAAAATAGCTAAGACCCAAATTGCACAGCTGAGCCTTTGGCACTCCAACTTTCATAAGTGAAAACTAAAATCTCCAAGTCATTCCATTTTATTATAAATGAACCCTCCCCACAACTCCCCTTCAGTTGTGAAATCTTGCCAAAGAGTGGATTATGATCCCATCTCCCAGCTCATGGGAGAGTTTTTAAAACTACTTGATGGCGTTATTATCCTGCAAATTGTGATGAGGGAGGCAAAAGTGAATGAGGTGTTTGGAAAAGCCGTGCGTGGTCCCGCGACTTCTGTTACGGGAGCAGGGCCTGGCTGGGCACCTTTGAGAAAGGTACTTTGCATCCCCAACTTCCTCACCATTGTTTCCACTGTCTGTATCAGTCAGCTATTGCTGCATAAGGAACACCCACAAAAATCTCAGGGACCAAAAAAATGCACGTGTTTGTCCATCTAGGCTGGGCTCATCTGGAGAGGTTCTGCTTCTTCAAACTACAAGTCTGGCTGGCCCCTCCCTGCCTTCCACCTGTAGGATTCAGGCTCTATCCCATGCCTTCTGGATTCACTTTGGTTCCAGGTTAAAGAGACAGAAGCTTTTCAGGGGAAGCCTGTCTTTTGTCAATGATAGAAGGTCAAGAGTTCACGCCCAATCTTGCAAGCACGCTTGCAATGGCCTGGGTCATCCCATTGGCCAAAGCCAATGCCCAACATCCACGGGGCAGGGAAGACTATAGCAAGGGTGCATGGTAGGAAGCCATGACCCGTGATTCAACTGACCAAGCTCTCACTCTCTTGGAAGTCTTGGAAGTCTTGGCGGGGAAAGGGCACTCCCCCAGTTGGGATAGGCATGGCTTTTCTTGTCTCTTAGTCTTAGGGACACAAAGGGACTTCCCAGCGTGTACAGAGAGCATCCTTGGGGGCTGAGGGGAGACTCGAGTCCACTTCCTCTCCACGTGAGACCACACACAGCCATTGGTACAGTGGGAGGCAGGAGGCCCGTCCGTGGGGCTCTAATGATGGGCACCTGCCAAGGGGTGTTTCCGTTTCTCCCGAATTGTCAAGTAGCAGCAGTTACCACACTAGTAACTCCTTGCTTTAAATCTCCAGGGAAAGGGTGTGCAGTGTCAGTCTCTCAGGTCATCAATTAGGCTGGGTTCTTGGGGACTGTTCATCGGGATGTACACAAACGCAAGCGATTTTAGGAAAGTTGAAAAAAAGAGTGGGTGGAAGGGAACTTCTTCAGCCTTTAGTGACCAACCAACAGTGCTTCAGTGGTAAAGAACCCGCCTGCCAACGCAGGAGACACAAGAGACGTGGATTCGACATCAGGACGTCAGGGTCAGGAAGATCCCCTGGAGAAGGGAATGGCAACCGGCTCCAGTATTCTTGCCTGGGAGATCCCATGGACAGAGGAGCCTGGCGGACTATAGTCCACAGGGTCGCACAGAGTCGGGCACGACTTTGCACACATGACATCAAGGCGGCTTTCTGCCTTTTCCTCCCAAGTCTGGACACCAGCTGGCCGTCGGTGTGTCCACTGTTTCCCAAAGGAGGAGGAGCACACAGAACTCCCCTGGGGCTTAAACATGGCCGGGTGAGAGGGAAAGAGGGAAGTTTTAAGAAATAATACAAAGCAGTGAAAAAGAGAGTCTAGAGTCTCTGAGGGAGGCTTGAAAATAGGGCGGTTCAGGGCAGGGTCTTCAGACCCCCCCGGCCTGAATATCACCGGAGGTTCTCAGGCCCCTCTCCAGACCTGCTGAATCAGAAACCCTGGGGATGGGACGCTCTGTGCATGTTTTTAAAGGCCCCCCGCCCCCCACCCGCCGGGACATTTCCGGAGCCTCGGGTGGTGGATGCACTGGGGGAGGGAACAGCATTAGCAGAGATGGGCGGGCACTGTGTGGCCGGGGAGCGCTGGTGTGCTGGGCGTGTCATCACAAATTGATGGCCGTGTAGGTGAAAGAACAGAAGTGGGTCCGCTCCCTGTTCCGACGGCCAGAAGCCCAAGATGGAGGTGTGGGCGGGGTGGGCTCCTTCCGAGGCTGCCGGGGGAATCTGTTCCCTGAGGTCTGGAGGTGCCCCAGCACTCAGGGCCTGTCGGGGAAGACTAGGAGCACAGGAGTGACAGTGTGAGGGAACCTGCCTCCTCTTGGTGGTGAGTGGGGCTGGCAGCACTGAGTCCTGGCCACATCATTTGCATCATGAAGGCCAGGACGGTTCCTCGACTTTCCCAATGCCTGGACCAATACATCTCCTTTTTGTTGAAGTCTTTTGGGGGTTTTTTGTGGGTTTTTTTTTAATATTTTTTGTTGTTGTTTAGTCACTAAGTCGTGACCAAGTCTTTGCAACCCCATGGACTGCAGCCCACCAGGCTCCTCTGTCCTTGGGGTGTTCCAGACAAGAATACTGGAGTGGGTTGCCATTTCCTCCTCCAGGGGATCTTCCCAACCCAGGGATCGACCCAGTGACTCCTGCATTGGCAGGTGGATTTGTAACTGCCAGACAGCCAGGGAAGTCCCATTCATAGCTATTTTAGCCATTTGAATTTGTCAAATTGAATTTCTGCTTCATGTGATTGAAACCTGTACCTCTAAGGATTGAGATCCAGGACTGAGATCAAACAACCAAATCACCCTCTGACTTATGTTATATTGTATATAATACGTCAATATTAATTTACATCATTTTGCAGTATCCACTATGGACTCCACTTTGAAGAGAACACGAGCCATCAGCCAGTATTCTTTATGTTCCTGTTACGTCTTTATTGAATTGCAGCGTTAATTCTGTTAAGCGTGATTGCCAGCATCCTGAACAGAAGCTGCTGAGCGATGGCTCAGGTCTTACGTTCATGCATCTCTGTTCACTGAGTGTCCAGAGCAGCCCTCTGGCCTTAGCAACAAGACAGCAGAAAGGGCAGGAGACACCTCCAGCAGTTCACCTGCTGCAGGAAGTAAGTTCTCTCTTGCTTCCTGAATTTCAAGGTGATTTTTCGCCAGCCCTTCCACTGTGTGAGAGTCTCAGGGAGTGAGTGTCCACCCGCGGCCCTTGTTCCTGGCACAACCTCAAGGTAAGGGCACCAAAGGTGTCAGAGTGCCGCATCTTCAGGGGATCAGCCACAGCCCATAGACGACAGACAAGCCAGAATTAAACTCATCCCGACACATGCAAGGCTTCACGGATAAGCAAAAATTACTTGTGGCCTTTTGACATCTTAGACTCTTTATATTCTTGGTTTATTTAGATGAGAATGTTGTCGCTGTTCAGCCGCTCAGTCGTGCCCAGCTGTTTGTGACCCGGTGAGCTGCAGCACGCCAGGCTCCCCGCCCTCCACCACCTCCCAGAGTCTGCTCAAACTCACGTCCGTTGAGTCGATGATGCCATCCAACCATCTCATCCTCTGCTGCCCTCTTCTCCTCCTGCCCTCAATCTTTCCCAGCATCAGGGTCTTTTCCAATGGGTCGGCTCTTTGCATCAGGTGGCCAAAGTATTGGAGCTTCAGCATCAGTCCTTCCAGGGAGTATTCAGGGTTGATTTCCTTTAGGATTGACTGTCGGAACAGAATAGATGCCATCAAAGAATAAAGCTGAGACTCTCAGAGCTTAGACAAAACGTACAAAGCTGAGTCTGCTAGTGCAGACAAAGGGGCGCGTGTCCCAGCGGGAAAGCGCTGAGCAGAAACACAGGGTTTAGATTCCGGACAGGGGACCCTAGGGGTCGTGCTGATCACAAGACTGACAACGGCTGCCGCGCACAGAACAAGGCCAGAGGTCTGTGCACAGCGGGTCAGCACCAGCCCCGTCGTTCCCTGGTCTGGAAAACATCTTCACCCCAGACTGAAGGGGTCGGGGGTTAGTGGGAGTCAGGGGTCAGTCCTTGTGCACCGTCCTCTGTCAGCGGTAGTGGCCAGGGGCCAGTTGGATGATCTGGCCAAGCAGTGCCCGGGAGTGGAAGTGTTTCACACACAGCATCCGTTCACTTAGTCCACGTTTATTGATCGGCGCGTTAGAGAGGCTTTGTCCATCGTCCTGTCTTAAGGCCACACCCCCGGCTCCCCGCCCACCATCCGATGTGCTCATCCAGCGGCTCCTCCACCCCCAGCTGCAGCCGTGGGGACGTGGGTCTGTCTTGCTTCCGGCTGTGTGTTCAGTCCTCAGAAATTAGGTGCCCCATGCCTGTTTCCCAGAGGGAAGCGGCACCTCAGGTGCTGAACAAAACCAGAGCTTCCAGAACAGACACGGTGTGATCAAACAAAGCCAGAGGCTCTGTGTTTTAATAAAATATCTTTTAAAACCCTGTGTTATAAAGCAGAGGGAAATGAGGACTCTTGTCACTTGTATCCTGCTTGGGAAGGCAGACAATCAGCATCTGTAAGCATTTTTTAAGATTTTTTTGATGTGCACCATTTTTTTAAATTATTTTATTTATTTATGTTTTGGCCATGCTAGGTCTTTACTGTTGCACGCAGGCCTTCCCTAGCTGTGGCCCGCAGGGGCTGCTCTGGGTGGCGGTGCCCTGGCTTCTCGTTGCAGAGGCTTCTCTTGTTTCGGGGCGCAGGCTCCAGGGCATTCAGACTTCAGGAGTTGTAGCACACGGGCTCGATAATTGTGGCTCACAGGCTCAGTTGCTCCGCGGCACGTGGGATCTTTCCGGACCAGGGATGGAACCCCTGAACTGGCCAGGCAGATTCTTATCCTGTGCCACCAGGAAGAGTCCGACGTGAACCGTTTTTAAGGTCTCTATTGAATTTATGACAATATTGTGTCTGTCCTGTGTTTTGGTTTTCTGGCCACCAGGCCTGTGGGAGCTTAGCTCCCAGACCAGAAATTGAGCTCTCACCCCCTGCAGCAGAAGGGCGGAGTCTTAGCCTCTGGACCACCAGGGGAGTCCCTGTAAACATCTTAAATTCTCATTCCCCCAGTCTGAGAGTTCTGACTCTCTAGTCCCACCCCCCAACCCCTTTGTGTATAAACCGCGCCCTCGCCGGGAATGACTTTGTGAAAAGCTGAAAACAGGCCTCAGGCCCCATCGGCCACGTGCATCCCCGGGGTCCCTTGGAGCACAGAGCAGGCGTCCAGTGCCCACGGCCCTCGTCACCCGCGGCCTCGTTACCTTCCTCTGTCGCGGCCACGTGCTGACGCATAGCCAAGGCCAGACCATCCAGGCAGCAGCCATGACCTGTTCCCACACTTCACGAGCCCAGAGAGGGCTGTCCCCGACCTGCCCTGGTCTGAGGGTCTGCAGCCCCCACCCCACCAGGGGGTGTCCAGTCTCAGCCCCGCAGGCTGGAAAGTCTGAGCCAACAGTGTGAGTGTCAGCTCGGCCGGCCCCGGTGATTAGGGGAACAGTGGTGATGGAAGGACCCTTAAGAGCCAGTAACTCCTGCTTTGAAAAAAAGAAGAATTATTTATTTTGCTGAGCCAAGTCTTAGTTGTGGCCTGTGGGATCTAGTTCCCTGACCAATGATGGAACCCTGGATTTGGGAGAGTGGAGTCTTAGCCCCTGGACCGCCAGGGAAGCCCCCGTAACACCTGCGTGGCCACTTTCTCCTGCAAAGCTGAGCTGCTCTGGAGCCAGGCTGACTGCAGCCTCCGAGACACAGGCCCACTGCACGACGCAGCTTGGGCCCTTCCCACTGCTCAGAGCTCAGGCAGACCCCCTCACATGGGAAGATCAGGCAGACCTCCCCCTCCGCCCAGGCTTCTGTGGGCCAGGCGTTCGGTTTCAGCAAAAGCTCGGTAGCAAGCTAATAGCAGCTTTTCACAAGTCATTTTATCTAGTAGCTACATCAAAACCACAGGCCCCAAACCCCAAAGGGTACCTCCTGCTGAGGGCTGCCTCCCTGCGGAGCCCACCGGCTCCAATTAGGCAAGATGCTCGTGCCTGTTCTGCGTGCAGTATCTAGAGAGGCCGCCCGGGCGCTGGGCCCCCGGGATAACCCTGATCGGTCAGCAGTGGTAGCAAACGGCAGGGCGTCTCACCCTATAGCTCCCTGCATGCGGCTCCCAGAGTGTGGAGGGCAAGCTGCTAATTCACAGTTCACCAACTTCAACGTTCATCTCATCCCAAAACAGCCCCCCAAGTGACGCACATAATAAACCCCACGGTACGTTTACCCCTCCCCCCACCATGCCTGGTGTCCCCTCCCCCACAGCACCAGGTAAGATGGGCATTTAGGTACCTGTATCCACAGGCTCAGCGGTGAAGCATCTGCTTCCACGGTGAAGAAGATACGGATTCAGTTCCCGGATGGGGAAGATCTCCTGGAGGAGGAAATAGCAACTCACTCCGGGATTCGTGCCTGGAGAATCCCATGGACAGAGGAGCCTGGCGGGCTGCATTCCATGGGGTCGCACAGAGTCAGACACAGCTTAGTAGTGACTAAACCAGCACCACATCCAACGGGGAAATCAGAGTTTGAGGTCCTTCCTCCCAGCGTGTTCAGACAGCCGTCTGGGCCCTCAGTCCGCCTCTGGGACAGGGAGTCTTAACCACTGCACCACAGGGAGATCCCTGTGGGCAGGTCGCCTGATGCTGGGAGCTTCCGTTTTCTTGTCTGTCTGCTCCGTAAGGCAGAGGTGACCCCTCCCAGGGCTGCTGTGAGGCTGGGATGATGTCACCGATGGAAAGTGCAGCCAGCAAGGACCTTGTGCGTTATTTGGGAATTCCCTGGTGGTCCAGTGGTTAGGACTCTGCGCTCTCTTTGCCAAAGGCCCAGGTTCAATCCGTGATCAGGGAACTAAAGATCCCACCAGCTGTACAGTGCAGCCAAAAAAAACGGACCTGGTACATTGCTGCCTCTCAATATATTATTTGCCTGCTTATCGGTTTGATGAAATTTCTATATCTAAACCTCCCGATTTTCCATGAAGTCTCACTGTTCTTGCTATTTCTCTGATTGGAAATTAAATTTCTAAAGCACATCTCAAAAAATAATTCTTGCCGGCCCTTGGTCGCAAACATTTTCTTCCTCTGCGTTCTTCTACAAGCTTTGTAGCATGAGCTTTCATGTTTAGGTCTGTGTTTCTTTGGCTGCACTGGGTCTTGGTTGCAGACTGGGTCTGCATGCAGGCTTTGTCTGGTTGCGGCGACCAGGGCTACTGCTGGTTGCAGTGCTGGGGATTCTCACAGTGACAGCTTCTCTAGTTGCAGAGCGCGGACTCGGGGGCGCATGGGCTTCAGGGGTTGTGGCACACGGGCGTAGTTGCTCCGAGACATAGTTTATCTTCCCAGACCAGGGATCGAACCGTGTGCCCTGCACTGGCAGGCGGACTCTTACCCACTTACACCAGGGCAAGTCCCAGGTCTGTGTTCCTTTTTCAGTTAATATTATGTATGCCCTGGTGTTCCTGGCGAGCTACAGTCCCTGGGGCCGCAAAAGAGTCAGACACAACTTAGCGACTAAACAGCAGCGATCTTATAGACAGTAGTGTGTTACATGTTAATCCCAACCTCCTAACTTATCCATCCCCTTCCTTCCCCTTTGGGACCAGACGTCTGTCTTCCGTGTCTACAGGCCCGTCTCGCACCACTTGTTGAAGAGAATATTCCCACTTGCTGATTTGCTTTGGCATCTTTGTCACAAATTAATCATATATGTATGGCTCTGTTCCTGGGCTCTCTATTCCATCACACTCCAACAGAAATAGAACCCAAGCTATAAACGTAAGTAACGGGTATAATTTTAAATTTTCTAGTAACCACATATTAAAAGGCAGGCAGCTATTGGGCTGCTATATTAATAACACGTAATTTAGTCAACCAGTACCCATATGTACTGTTTTATGAATGAATCCAGCCTGGCAAACACAGCGATGGGGTGTCATGAAATATGTATCAAGTAAAATAAAACAGGTTCAGTTGGTCCATAGGCTGGCGCCTCAGCTGAAAGCCCAGCCCACGAGCTGTGACTTTCAGTGCAGTGTTATGTGAAGCGTTAGTGTTAGTAGCTCAGCTGTGTCCAGCTCTTTGTGACCCCATGGACTGTAGCCCGCCAGGCTACTCTGTCCATGGGATTTCCCAGGCAAGGATACCCTTCTCCAGGCGAAGCTATGTAATCAGTGCTAAACATTTCCTCCCAGCCTGGCTCGGTAGAGCAAAGAGCAGGATGCTAGATCCATAATCAATACCATGAGTAATACGAAGTTTATTTAACTCTAAGAGGCAAGAAATTGTTAAAGTCTGAAATAAATCTTAAAATAAATGTTAGTTAAAACTAACCTATGATATCCTGTGCCAGCCTCAT
Source organism: Cervus elaphus (assembly GCF_910594005.1). Taxonomy (NCBI): domain Eukaryota; kingdom Metazoa; phylum Chordata; class Mammalia; order Artiodactyla; family Cervidae; genus Cervus; species Cervus elaphus. The sequence goes on along the minus strand of NC_057824.1, from coordinate 52,850,657 downwards.
GGATTAAGTTTCTGGAAGCAATCGGATAAGACTTACTGGTTAAAAAAGCAAAGATTTAAAAAAAAAAAAAAAAAGCAAAGATTTAAGGGAGATGTAACATTAGGAGGACAAAGATCGTGAATAAGCATGTCTTTAGAATTATTGATTAAGTTAAGAAAAAATAAACAACAGAGACATAACAAACTGCTGGACTAAGCATCACTTTCCTGACTCCAGCTCCCATAAAAATGGCAGAAAATATAATTTTAATGAGAGCAAATACATAATAGTACTAGACTGTAGAAGACTTTTATTTTATTGAAGTATAGTTGATTTTACAGTGTTGATTTCTACTATACAGGAAGATGATTCCATTATGCATATGTATACATTCTTTTCATATTCTTTTCCACTGTGGTTTTCTGAAGCATCTATGTGTGTCTTTACTGGGCTGCCTGAGATCCTAGCTGCGGCGCCCAGGGTTTTCTCCGCATCAGATGGGCTCTCGCGTGGTGGCACCTGGACTCCCGTGGGCGGGCTCTGGAGCGCACGGGCTCGCTGCTCTGACTCCCAGGCTTAGCTGCTCTGCGGGATGTGGGATCTTAGTTCCTGGCCAGGGATCGAACCCGGGCCGCCTGCATTGCAAGGCAGATTCTCAACCACCGGACCTCCGGGGAAGTCTCTCCTTTGTGGTTTATCGTGGGATATCGAGTCTAGTTCCCTGTGCTAGATAGCAGGACCTCATTGTCCATCCATTCTCTATGTAATAGTTCGCACCTGCTAACCCCAACCTCCCTGCCCTTCCCTCTCCAACCAGAAGAGTTTGTGCAGATTAGAAAGCGCACAGAACATGATCTATGGAGGGAGAAAAGACGACAAAAGCAATAGCCCGTAAGCAACAGGAAGGCTGGCGATGTCGCTGAAGGATGTTCCAAGCCCACAGCAGAGCTGGGATGAGAACCCAGGGCTTCTGGCTCCACCCACTGACTTCTCCCTCACATTCCCTCTCTCTGCCAAATGTTTGCTGAAGTAAGTTAGTATTTTAAAAGTGATCTCAAGTTACAATACTTTGGCCACCTGATGTAGAGAGCTGACTCATTGGACAAGACCCTGATGCTGGCAAAGATTGAGGGCAGGAGGAGAAGGGGGCCACAGAAGAGGAGATGGTTGGACGGCATCATCCCCTCGATGGAGTTTAGTTTGAGCAAACTCAGAGAGACAGTGAAGGAAGGGAAGCCTGGCATGCTGCAGTCCATGGGATTGCAAAGAGTCAGACACGACTGAGCAACTGGACAACAAGTTACAAAACTTACAGCACACGGGGAGCTCAGCTCGCTGCTCTGTGATGACGTGGAGGGACTGGACCTGGGAGCTGGGGTGCGTGGGCGGGGAGGTCCAAGAGGGAGGGCTGGCTCTGTACACTCCAATAAGGAAAACTTTAAGTAAAACTAAGATTAGAAGAAAAAAAGAAAAATCCGCCCATTAAAAAGCATCGCATAAACAAGGTCCTACTGTGTAGAGCGAAGAACTATCTTCAGTGTCCTGTAATAAACCGTAATGGAAAAGAAGAAAATAACAGTAAATAGCAATAAAAAATAAATAAAGTTACAACAGGAAAAAAGCATCCCAGTTCATTACCACAAATAACATTTCTTTTACATTATCCCATATTCAAGTATATTTTACATATGCTTTTTTGTAAGAGAAGTAGGCCTACAAGTTTTTGTCCTGTTTTTCATTTAACCTTATATAACATATTTGCCATCTTGTCACTGAATCTTCACAGCTATTGTTTTTAACATCTACATAATATACGTTGATTATGATTTATTTTCTTTTTTCCTTCTTTTTGACCATTTGGGTTGTTTCCAATTTGTGCTATTATAAATAATGCTGTAATTGACATCTTTATTTCCTTGGCTGAATTTAAATCTGCTTCATGAATTAAAAGCAGCTGAATTGACTTCTGCTTCATTCCTTTTTGAACAGAAATGGAATGTCCTGGTTTCATAACAAGGAACAGTCTAAATTTAGGTTTACAGATCGGGATATATGACAAGCCACAATCACAGTGGCAGAGTTCCTAAAGCGTTTCAATGTCTATTCAGCTTGTCTGTTCCTCTTTTGGGAATGCAGTGCGTCCTTGTTGCTCTGGTTTACAAAGAATCTCAAGACAGATAACTTTACCCTTGACAGGACTAATTCGGTCTTCAACAGTATGACTTCCAGATGCGTTACTTTCTTCAGTTCTCTCTGCACTTGACCAAGGTTAAGGTCAACTATGAATGCATAATTCTCAAGTCATTTAAAATACTTGGTAACACTGACAGGGTTTCTGTTTTTTCACAAAGCATTTTGTGGCTCCAGAAAAATAGTGTATAGTGATATTACGGCAGAAATGGGGTGCATGATTTTTTTTTTAAATAATTCGAGGTTTTAGAAATTTTGAATATGATACTGAAAATTTTAAACTCAACAAATCAAATGAGTAGGAGATTAAGAGAACTAAAAATGGATTATCTCCTGACTTCCCTGGAGGTCCCGTGGTAAAACACTGTGCTTCCACGGTGGGGGGACACAGGTTCGATCCCTGGTCAGGGAACTAAGATCCCACATGCCGTGCGAGGCCAAAAAAAAATTATGGAAAAAAACTAAAAATGGATTACTTCCTGAATAATTGAACCAATCCAAAGCCATCTAACGTGAATTTCATAAGTAGAGAATGAAAAAACGGAGAAGAGGAAAAAAATTAATAATAAAATTGTCCAGACTTAAAAGACACAAGTATTGGGGTTGAATAGATTCACCGTAAGTTGATCAGCATGCATGAAACAGAGATGCAAAACCATGGAGTGAAGAGAAAGTCCTAAAAGATTACAAAGCAGGCAGGAGAAAGGGGAGAAAACAGATTGCCCACAAAGGACCAGGAATAAGGTTCTGCCCCTCTCACTGGCAACAGTGGATGCGAGAAGATGAAGGAGCGGCAACCTGAATAGTCTGACGATAAAATTACCCGGAATCCAGCATTTCAGACTCAGTCCAAAAGCAGGACTTAAGTGTGAGATCAAAATCAAGACACTTCCAGACATACTAGAACTGAAAGTATTGACCATCCATAAATCTCTTTTGAACAAATTTGTTAAGGATTTGCTCCACTAAAACAAGCAAAAATAATGAGTTTAAGAAGGCAGGCAGCACAAGATGCAAGTAACTATATGAGAAAAAATAAAATCACTCCCAACAGTCATCTCATGAGCTCCACGTGTAGACGAATGAGAGAACGGAGAGGATGAAAAATTACGTCTGACAATTCAGGAGGCATAATATTTTTAAATGTGTCACCGAAAACTTTAAGCTGAAAACATACCAAGAGAATCCCACTTGGGAAAGGTGTGTTAGCAAGAAGAGGAGGAGGCTGGTAGGAAATGAGAGGAGTAAACTTATGTGAAAGGTCTTGTCTTACTGAAGAGAAAATAAAAAATCTGATTAACTCTGGACATGTTTTAAATTTAAGAACAGTTATTGGAAAAATAGAATTATATGTATAACTTCTTAATTTCAAACCACTGGAGGAAAAATAATAAAACATGATATGGTCAATCTTCAAAAGACAGGAAAAAAACATAAAATAAGATGGGGAGAATGTGTTAATATTAAAACATATTGGTACTAGCAGCAAGTAAAAATCTGTTAAGTTCTCCTATTAAAGAGAAAAAACTGTTTAGAACGTATCAGATAGTAGCCGGCTACATGTATTTGAGACAAATGACACAGAAGTTTGCAATTAAAGAGATAACAAAAAGATGGCTTCTAATTAACCTTAAGAAAACAGGTAATTACTATGCACTTTAAGATATATGTGGAGTAAGATGGAAATTTTACTTTAAGTTAATTCATAACATAATTTTAATAATAAGTTAATTCATAACATAACTTTAAAACCTGCTCGAGTTAGTCCAAAATTAAAAAGGAAGACCAAAACTCAGTGAGACCAAAAATTATCCATCATCTCAAGAATTTTAAAAAGTAAGCTGCAAAATAAACTAAAATGAGACAAGAAGGAAATATTAAACAGCAGAAATTAATTTTTTAAAAATAGACAACAGGGAGTATGAAAAAGTCAAAAGTCCTCTCTTTGAAAAGATAAAATCAGTAGAGTAAGATCAGTGGTTCTCTGGCAAGAAAAAGAGAATGAATAAACATTAAGGGTTGAATAAGATAACGTTTCTACAGATATTTAGACAGTAAAAATAAGAGCGAATTTGCTAATGGGAGCAACGTTATACACTTGAGAATTCAGGCGACATTTACAAATACATAGAAAAACACCATGACTCACCAAAACTGAGACAAGAAGAAACAGAAAATCAGCATCGTTTTGTAACTATTAAACGCAGTCTTCCAGCCCAGCGCAGGTCCAAACCAGAAGGGAGATCTAATGCTCAAACAGGCTTGGAGTTTTGATAATATCTCAAGTCAGACATGTTGATTTGAGATTGTTTTTGCATCTAAACTGACCTGGGAATGCCTGTCCTGTAAGAATGAACCCAAAACTCGTGGGCTAGCCAGATTTTTACTGGGAGGCCAAGGAAAGTTACTAAAACAGCAAAAAATTGTTAAAGATTTGTTTTAATTTTTGTCTGGAATCATGTTTTCCTCATCACCCTGGGTATAGATGGCCCCTACTAATTTCAAGATTTTAAAAATTATTTTCCAGAGTTATTGGCATATAATTGACATACAGCGTTGTATAAATTTTATATAATTTTTACTTGTTTATTTATCTGACTGTGCTGGGTCGTCTTCGCTGCGTGCTCTCTTTAGTTGCAGAGTGGGGGGCTCCGCTCTAGTTGCGGACGCAAGCGTCTCCCTGCAGCAAGGGCTTCCTTTGTTGCGGAGCACCAGCTCTGGGCGCTCGGGCTTCGTCGCCCCGCGGCGTGTGGGTTCTTCCCAGACCAGGGATAGAACCCGTGTCTCCTGCACTGGCGTGCATGCTTCGTCGCTCAGTCCTATCCAGCCCTTTGCGACCCTTTGGACCCTAGCCCGCCAGGCTCCTCTGTCCATGAGATTTTTCAGGCAAGAGTACTGCAGCGAGTTGCCATTTCCTCATTCAGGGGATCTTCCCGACCTGAGGACTGAACCCATGTCTCTTGCGTCTCCTGTGTTGACAGGTGGTTTCTTTACCACTGTGCCAGTACCATACTGTGTGACTACTACAGATTTACTGTAAAGTTTTAAATCAGTAAAGTGCGATGCTCGGAATTTCATGGCAGTCTGGTAGTTAGGACTCTGCACTTTTGCTGCTGAAGTCCTGGGTCCAGGCCCTGCTCAGGGAACTAAGATCCTGAAAGTCTCAAGGTGTGGTGCCCCCCCCCCCAAAAAGTGCGATGCCTCAAGCTTTGTTTTTTCTCAAGATTGTTTCAGCTCTTAGGGATCTTTCGTGGTTCCACGTGAATTTTAGGGTTGGTTTTGTTTTTTTTTTTTTTCTTGTTTCTGGAGCCTAGTTAAAGGGCTCTTTCAGAATCTACAGTCTGACTGACTTTGGAGGACTTACTTCCAGGGGTTCCCAGACCACAGCCAAGAAGGGCGGGAGCCAGTTCACGGGCCACTTCAGGGTCCACAGCCAGGACCGCAGTCTGTACGCCTGACACCTGAGCCACGGGCGGGCCTGGCTCCAGCTCCCTTGGCATACGGTGCCAATGCCAGGACCAAGCCATACGGGGCTGAGGCCAAGTCCTCGGGGGTACAGAGTTGTTTCTGGCTCTGTAGCTGGGACCGTGGTCAGCAGATCCATTGCCAGGTACGAGCCTTCCCTCTCAAAACCCTCTCCTCCATCTAGGACTGCACCGAGCTTTTACAACCTCATGCCTGGATCCCAGAGCTCCTGCAGGAGCACTTTTGTAGGTGGCAAAAAAAGTGAAAGTGTCAGTTGCTCAGTCGTGTCGGACTCTGTGACCCCACGGACTACAGCCCACCAGGCTCCTCTGTCCGTGGGATTCTCCAGGCAAGAATACTGGAGTGGGTTCCCACTTCTTTCTCCAGGGGATCTTCCTGGCCCAGATATCAAACCCAGGTCTCCTACGTTAGCAGGCAGATACTTTATACTGAGCCATCAGAAAAGTCAGCCAAGTCTTCTGACTTTTCCCCAAAGTCAGAAACCTACATTCTTATTTTCCCTGATTTCTGTACATTGCCAACAAAATAAAAATAATTTTTTGATACTTCCCTGGCACTCCAGTGGTGAAGACTTTGCCCTCCAGTGTAGGGAATGCAGATTCGATCCCTGGTTGCCTCTGGGCCAAAATCAAAAAAAAAAAAAAAAAAGAAACAGAAGCAGTATTCTAATAAACTCAATAAAGACTTTTTAAAAATGATCCCCATCAAAAAGAAAATCTTTGAAAAAAGTTTTTTAAACCTACGATGAGCCAAGTGAAACTAATGTATGCACCTGATTCCGAACAGACATGAAACCTCTGATTTATGGCGAGGTCTAATCAGAGATAAATCACAGGGCGGTTAAATTTCCAGGCCAGAACTTTGGATCCAGCAGAGAAGGGGAGGTGGGGCTGGAAACATGAGAGGCACAGTCATCTCTTTGCCATGGAAACCCCACGGGAGAAGGTTTTTTTTTTTCCCCTGTATTAAGAGATCAATGGGAGATTAATAATAATCCTCTACATTGGTAGAGCACTTCAGACTCGAGTGCTTGCTCATCCCTAATCTCATCTCATCCCTGTAACGGCCCACGAGCTCGTCGAGATCACCCGCCGCCCTCTGACCCGATGAGAGGGAGGTAAGCGCTCACACGGGCACACTCGGAGAAAGAGGAGACACAGGAAGGAGGCAGGAGGACCCAGATCTCAGCGGAAAGGCTCAGGATTAAGTTCGTTCTCCCCAACTTTTCATCTGCATCCTTTTATCCTGTGTCTGTCTGACAGGCGGTCCTGGTCCGAGGTTGCAGGAGGCGGATGGAGAGTGTTCATACTGGGCAGGAGGGGCTCGGCAGGGGTGAGGTCAGGACTCTGAGCAGTGTCAGAGAACACATCTGGCCAGATTTGCAAGGAAGACACCACCGGCTGGCCGAGGACCGTGACCACACCGATCGCCACCATCTCTCCCCACGCCTCTGACCGCCCTGCTTCTTTATTCCGCATCCCGTAAACCCCCCAGCCCCTTGCCGTGGAGAAGGGAGGCTTGACATTTGTCTTCCGTCTCCTCGCTTGGCTGCCTTGCTAGTAACTCCTCTCTATGCTGCAGACCTGGGTGTCTAAGCAGTTTGACCTGCTGTGAGTGGGCAAAACAAATCCGGCTCAGTAGCGCTGACACCTGCTGCAATGTGGACGGACCCTGAGGACACTCTGCTAAGTGAGCTGTCAGTCATGAGAAGACAAATCCGTGTGATTCTGTTACAGGATAGAGTCTTCTAAAGACGAAGGCTGGTGCCGGCTGCACAATACCATGAATGCGCTTAACTCCACTGACCCTTACACTTGGAATCGGTTAAGATGTGTTTTAGCACAATTGTTAAAGTTTTTAAGTGGGGCGAAGTCACGGAGTGGATGCGAGCCCTCTGGCCTCAGCCTCCCTCTGCTCCCACTTTGGGCTTTGCCATTTGACCCGAATTCCTAACCCACTGGTGATACTCTGCTGGTCTACACCTGGGGAGGTTTGCCAATTCTCTTTCCCCTCCCTGGGGTTCTGTCCCTGCTCTATTCTGCCTTTTGACCGAACCCACTCGAATGCCGTGAGATGCATGGACGGCATCATCGACTCAATGGACGTGTTTGAGCCAACTCCAGGAGGTGGGGAAGGACAGGGAAGCCTGGCGTGCTGCAGTCCATGGGGTAGCACCGAGTCAGACGCAACTCAGCAGCTGAGCAACAGACAGCTCAAGCGTCAGCGGCCTGGGTCCTCCCCCATCCCACCACCCGCCGCCTGCTCCGAGGGCTGCTGCTCTCTCTCTGGGCGCTCTCTTCGTCATGCCTGTATCTCTACAGCCGTCCGCTCACATAATGTTGTCCGCGCGTTTGCTCAGTCTACACGTCTCCCCAGTGGACGTGGGCTGTGTGGGGCAGGGTGCCTGCAGGTATGAGGGTAACTGAGCATTTTGTCAGCCACTGGGGGCTGAGAGTGAAGACCCAACTATTTGGAGATAGAATGTCATTAAAATGGGATTATAGGGACTTCTCTGACTGGTTCCAAATAGGAAAAGGAGTACGTCAAGGCTGCATATTGACACCCTGCTTATTTAACTTATATGCAGAGTACATCATGAAACGCTGGGCTGGATGAAGCACAAGCTGGAATCAAGATTGCCAGGAGAAATATCAATAACCTCAGATATGCAGATGACACCACCCTTATGGCAGAAAGTGAAGAGGAACTAAAAAGCCTCTTGATGAAAGTGAAAGAGGAGAGTGAAAAAGTTGGCTTAAAGCTCAACATTCAGAAAACTAAGATCATGGCATCTGGTCCCATCACCTCATGGCAAATAGATGGGGAAACAGTGGAAACAGTGGCTGACTTTATTTTTGGGGCCTCCAAAATCACTGCAGATGATGACTACAGCCATGAAATTAAAAGATGCTTACTCCTTGGAAGGAAAGTTATGACCAACCTAGATAGCATATTAAAAAGCAGAGACATTACTTTGCCAACAAAGGTCCGTCTGGTCAAGGCTCTGGTTTTTCCAGTGGTCATGTATGGATGTGAGAGTTGGAATGTGAAGAAAGCTGAGCGCCGAAAAATTGATGCTTTTGAACTGTGGTGTTGGAGGAGACTCTTGAGAGTCCCTTGGACTGCAAGGAGATCCAACCAGTCCATCCTAAAGGAGATCAGTCCTGGGTGTTCATTGGAAGGACTGATGCTGAAGCTGAAACTCCAGTACTTTGGCCACCTCATGCGAAGAGCTGACTCATTGGAAAAGACCCTGATGCTGGGAGGGGTTGGGGGCAGGAGGAGAAGGGGACAAAAGAGGATGAGACGGCTGGATGGCATCACCGACTCGATGGGCATGAGTTTGAGCAAACTCCAGGAGTTTGTGATGGACAGGGAGGCCTGGTGTGCTGCGGTTCATGGGGTCACAAAGAGTCGGACATGACTGAGCGACTGAACTGAACTGAACTGAACTGAACTGAACTGAACTGGAGGTCCACTGGTGGGAACTCTACGCTTCCACCGCAGGGGGCACAGGTTCGATCCCTGGTTAGTGAACTAAGATCCCGCATGCCAGGTGGTACCCCCAAAACAACAGAAAATAAGTTTAATGGGATTATGATGGCCGTAAACACACACACTGTGTGACTTGGTGGTGAATCTCCTTCCTCCATTATAAGCAGAGCAGAGGGTCCTAGGCTGGTGTCCCTGCAATTTGGGGGCATCCCTTGGGGCCATCAGGGGCTCAGGAGGGCTCCATGGAGAGATGATGAGTGGGTTCCTGGCTGGGCCCAGGCCTAGGATTCCTAGTAAACTGTGTCCAGTGGGGCAGGGATGCATTCTTAAAGAGAAGTTCCTGTGTATACACAGTGTGTGGGAAACTGGGGTGGGGGCAGGGAGAATAACAGAGACTTTCAGAAGGCATCCCTGGACACCGTTGTGCACCTCACCTGACCCGACCCTTAGAAGGGCTTGGACCAGATTCCCAAGGAAAGGAGGCTCTGTAGTGAGCAGCCACAGAAATACATTTTCTTTAAAGTGATATCTCCACTTTGACCACCTGATGCAAAGAACTGACTCATTGGAAAAGACCTCGATGCTAGGAAAGATTGAGGGCAGGAGGAGAAGCAGATGACGGAGGATGAGATTGTTGGATGGCATCACCGACTCGATGGACGTGAGTTTGAGCAAGTTCCAGGAGTTGGTGATGGACAGGGAGGCCTGGCGTGCTGCAGTCCATGGGGTCGCAAAGAGTCAGACATAACTGAGCAATGGAACTGAACTCCAGGAATATTTAAAAGCCCATTGGAAAGATAAACATATAGACAGAAAGAAGAAACGAGTTCAGAAATAGGTTCGCATATGCATAGTCTGTTGATTCACTGCAAAGGTGCCAAAGGGAGAGATTGCCTTTTCAATAACTGGTGCTGGAACAATTGAACATCCATACAGGGAAAAAGTTAATCCTTGCCTCACACCGTATGCAAACTTTAACCCAGAAAGGATCAGAGACCTAAATGTAAGAGCTAGATCCTTGAAACGGCCAAAGAAAAACACTCTTCAGTGTTTGTCTGACTTTGGAGTGGGCAGAAATTTGTTAGATGTAACAGCAAAATCACAATCCTTTTTTTAAAAAGGTGGTAAGTTAGGCTTCATCAAAATTAAAAACTTTTGCTCTTTGAAAGACACCATTAAGAAAGCAAGAAGATAAGCCACAGAATAAGAGGAGATATTTGCAAATCATACATCTGGTAACTTGTATCCAGACTATATAAGAACCTTCTATAACCCAAAGGAAAATGAATGAAAGAGTTGAATAGACATTTTGCCCCCAAAAAATCATACAAATAGAATGTATTCATGTAGTTAAATATGTATTTGCACACCCTCTCAATCAAGAAACCATTGACATGCACTTTTTTTTTTTTTTTTTTTTTTTTTGCTTCCAGGAAAACCTCTCGCCTGGTACCCACTTCATCCTGGAACATTTAAGACGGTGTTAATTCCACGGTAGCAGCAGCTTCCTTGACCGTCCCCTGTAAGACTCACAGCCACAAACGGTAAGAATCGCATCCGCCTGGTGACTTGGGGGGTCTGTGAGATGAAGCTGGAGGAGCCAGGTGGGCCTTAGGGCTGCTGTAAGCAGTGACGTGTCTGTCTGTCTAACTCCTGCTCTCCAGGGGGAGCCGGGACAATCCTGATTTGTTGCGTTCACCACTTTCCATGGTGTAAATACTCCCGTCCTGGCTCATTTCAAGCTAAATGACGTCATGACGTCACCGAACCCAGAGTTGGGAAGAGATGCGTGTGATCAGCCCTTCTGAGTAACCCACACCCGTTCCAGCAATGAGATGCCGCTTCACACATCTCATCAGCAGAGCACTAAGCCAGACAATACCGAGGGTTTAATATGAAGGTGCATTATGGTGGTGGGAGTGGAAATTGGTTCACCCACTATGGAGAGCAGGGCGGTATTATTTGGTGGGATGCTTGTAGACTGCAATCCAAAAATGTGTACGATTTTCTACCTGGAGATGTGTAAACAGAGCTTCTTGCAACATTGTTGGGAAGAGCCAGAAAGTGGTAGCAACCTAAATGTCCATCAGTAGGAAAATGTATAAGTAAACCATGAAACAGTCGTTGAGCGGAAGAATGCGCTACAGCATTCTTAAAATTAATACGCTAATGCATGTATCAAGATGGCTGTATCTTGGAAAACATAATGTGGAATAGAAAATCAAGCTTTAGGATGTTATGTGATGTATAACATAGAACTTCTGTAGAAGTTTTAAATGCATAAAATGCTTCCTGGTGATATGATACAGAGATATATATTCATTGAAACATGATGAAAAATCATTTTAAATAGAGTAGACAAATACATCTGAAATTTATGATAATATTGCTCCTGGGGAGAGAGAGAGGAGCTTGCAGCTGGGAATGGATGTAAAGGGTACTTCATCTTTATTATATTATTCTAGCTCCTTTAAATATTAAAAAATAGTGATTTGAAATAAAAATGACAACATATTAATGGTTTAAATTCTGTATTCTGACAAATAGGGCATCGTACTGGTTACATTTTTCTTTATGTTTCTTGATATTTCAAAAAGTCCTTCAAAGCATCAAGGCGTGATCTCTTTGTGACATGAGATTAACTCCATCCCTGTTCACTGGCAAGTCCCATACACCAAGTCCTCGGGCAGAGCAGTGCCACTAGAACGTGACCAGGTGGGTCCTCTCCTCTCAAGTGATGTGCCCCCGACTCCAGAATGCCCCTCCTGACTGCCTCCTCTGAGCTCCTGGTGGCGTTTCATGAATGTACCTTTGGTGACACTTGTCACACTGATTGTACAGTAATTTAATGTTTCCAGCTGGAGCTGGCGTCATCCCAAAGGTTCTCTTCACGTGTCTGAGTTGGAAAGACTCAAACAGCTGGGAGCTGGGGTGCCTGGGGTTTCTGAGACATTTCTACCTTTCTAGACAGATCCACGGATGATGAAGATAGATCGGTAGATGCAGACAGGTAATGGCTAAATAGGTAGATGGAATGAAGATAGATATAGATGAATGAATGATAGATAAAGATGGATGATAAATAAAGACAGATAGATTCCAGTATCCTTGCCTGGGAAATCCCATCGGCAGAGTAGCCTGGTGGGCTGTTTCATGGGGTCGCAACTGAGTGACTAAACAAAACAGACAGACAGGCAGGCAGACGGCTGTAAATGTGGAGATAGAGATACTGTGGTATGCTATAAATGTATCCTCTCTTGCTCTAGAACCAATTGCTACACATTCAGGAATTCTGTGAGCTGGTCACCAAACCATCACTAACTTGAAATTGATGGTGATGAGAGTATTTCCATCACAGAAATAAGCTATACATCAGATCTGTTTTTGAGAGAGAGCAAGCTTGTCTGCATCACTGGGTGTGGATAAAGAAATACTTACTTTCTCCATTCTGTGTAAATATATCCAGTTCTCCTGGCTTTGTCCTCCGAGCCAAGATGAAAAGGTGAAGGGGGAGGTAAAACCCCCTCCCACTGTCTTTTAGGGAACAGTCACCACGTCTGCTGAGGGCGGTCACCTCACCCCCGCGCTCACCGAACCTCTAGCAGCTCCAGAGGGAGCAGCCGCCTCTGCAGTGAGCTGAGGCCTCGCCACGAAATCATCCCCTGATGTCTGTGCAGAGTCAGAGGAATAGAGAGGAAGTGATGATTAGTTACACTTCTGTTGAAAAGTCTTCACTTAAAACTGAAAGAAACAAATGCCACAACTGGGGAGAAGGTTTAAAAAAAAAAAAGACACTGAGCAAAAATAGTTTCCCCTCTGTTGAACTAAAACTCCCCATGCCTTCTTTCAAAAGGACATCTTAAATCCAAGATTGAAATCAAGGACTTGTCTTTTTTGGTAATTGTACTGGAATATAGTTGACTGACAATGTTGTGTTAGTTTCCAGTGTGTGGCAGTGATTCGGTTATACATACACCCACTCCACACATCAGTCATTACGGAATATTGATTAGAGTTCCCTGTGCTATCCAGCAGGCCCCTGTGGGTAATATATAGTAGTGTGTGTATTTTAATCCCAACTTCCAAAATTTATTCCTACCCCCAACACTTCCCCTTTGGTAATAATAAGTTTCTTTTTGAAATCTGTGATTCTGTGTTTAAGTTCACTTTATCATTTTTAAAAATTAGAATCCACACATGCGTGATATCATATGATAAATGTCCTTCTTTGTCTGACTTACTTCACTTAGCATGCTAACCTCTAGGCCCATCCATGTTGCTGTAAATGGCATTGTTTCATTATTTTTTATGGCTGAGTAAGTTTCCATTGTGTGTGTGCATGTGTGTGTATATATGTGTATATAAAACATCTTCTTTACCCAGTCTTCTGTCGATGGACATGTAGCTTTCTTCCATGTCTGGGCTACTATGAACAGTGCTACTATGAATACTGGAGTGCATGTATCTTTTTTAATTATAGTTTTGTCCAAACATATGCCCAGGAATGATTGCTGGGTCGTATGGTAGCTCTATTTTTAGTTTTTAAGAGACTCCCAGAGTGTTCTCCATAGTGGCTGGACCACTTTACATTCCCACCCTCGGTGTTGGAGGCTTCCCTTTTCTCCACAACCTCTCAACTGTTTGTGGACTTTTAGACAATGGCCATTCTGAGTGTCAGGTGATACCTTACTAGCCTTCGTTGGCATTTCTCTAATAATTGGTGATGTTGTGACCGTCTTTTCATGTGCTTTTTGGCTATCTCTGTGTCTTCCTTGGATAAATGTCTATTTAGATCTTATGCCCATTTTCCGATTGGCTTGTTTGTTTTTTTGACATAGAGCTGCATGAGCCGTTTGTATATTTTAGAGATCAGTCCCCTGTGGGTTGTAAAGTTTGCAAATATTTTCGCCCGTTCCGTGGCTCGTGTTTCATTTTGTTTATGGTTTCCATTGCTGTGCAAAAGCTTTTAAGTTTAATTAGGTCCCATTTGTTTTTTGTTTTTATTTTTATTCCTCTAGGAGGTGAATCCAAAAAAGATACCTCTGTGATTTATGTCAAAGAGTGTTCTGCCTGTGTTTTCCTCTAAGAAGAGTTTTATAGTCTCCGGTCTTCCATTTAGGTCATCGACCCATTTTGCGAGTATTTTTGTGTGTGGTGTTAGAGAATGTTCTGGTTTCAGTCTTTTACATGTAGCTGTCCAGTTTTTCCATGTGCTGGATCTTGAATGACAACCCAGCAGGACCGAGTTGTCCATATCCTGCACTTTCCAAGGAAAGGGCTGATCTCGACCAGGTCCAGGGAGATGACCTTGAACGTCAAGGTATTTCCAGCCTGACAGGAGTTCCTTGGGGGCCGTGGGCCACACCAGATTGTTAATGCCGACAGTGTGGCTCATGAAAGGGGTCTTGGGCCATACTGTACCTGTTTGACCTCTAGAGGGGCTGAAGACTGAACAGCTAAGGTCAGCCACACAGACAGTCCATCCTTATGCGACTGACCGCCAGCAACACACCTGGAAGGCAAGGCCTGGGTGGGCTGCCCTGGCTGACACCATGTCATACGCGTCATCACACATCATTATCGGGAGAACTAAGAGTCGTCCGTTCCGTTCCACTGGGAAAAGACAGAGGGACGCCTGCTCACGGTCTCGCCTGGACTCTGTCCCCAAGTTCTTTTACCTTTGCCGATTTTCATCGATATCCTCTTGCTGTGATAAACCGTAATTGTGAGCGTGACTGCAGAATTGAAGGGGGAGGCCCCGTGGAGACAGCCCTCAGGGTTTCTGTCCAGCTGTTTTACATGTTCTTTCATTTGCTTTTCATTCCCCGTTGAGCCCACCTGTGGAAAAGCTCGCCCCTTTCCACGTAACCAGCACTTTCTCTCATCTCCACGCTCTTCTTAGCACTAGGGTTAGCCGTCCAGGATTTACGAGCGTGTGATCGTGAAATACGAGGGTGAAAAGCAGTAAGGCGCTCAAATGGCTGGGGGGGAAAGCCAAGATGGTGCTGCCCACAGTGAGCAGGCGGGGGCCCTGGCGTGCAGGAGCTCATCCGATGGGGTGACCGGCGGGCGTGTGGACTCTCTATAGGAGGCTGTCCTTCAGGGCCGTCCCTGAGCGCTGGCAGAAGTGGGGGCGCCACAGAGGTCAGACTGCGGCGGCGCCTGGGGGGCAGGGGCCGGTTAGAGCGGGTGACGGCAACATGTGTGGGTGTGTGTGGGGTGTGTATGTGGGTGGAGGTGTGGGTGGGTGTGGGGGGTGTATGTGTGTGGGGGTGTGTGGGTGGGTATGTGGGGGTGTATGTGTGGGGGGGGTGGCTGGGTGTGTGGGTGGGTGTGGGGGGGTGTGTGGGTGTGGGGGGGTGTGTGTGGGGGGGGGTGTGGGGGGGGGGGTGCGTGTGTGTGTGGGGGGGTGTGTGTGTGTGTGTGTGTGGGGGGGTGGCTGGGTGTGTGTGGGGGGGTGTGTGGGTGGGTGTGGGGTGTGTGTGGGTGTGGGTGGGTGGGTAGGTATGGGGGGTGTATGTGTGTGTGGGTGTGTATGTGTGGGTATGTGGGGGTGTATGTGTGGGGGGGGTGGCTGGGTGTGGGGTGTGTGTGTGGGTGGGTGGCTGGGTAGGTATGGGGGGTGTATGTGTGTGGGTGTGGGTGTGTGTGTG
Organism: Cervus elaphus; assembly: GCF_910594005.1. Lineage (NCBI taxonomy): Eukaryota > Metazoa > Chordata > Mammalia > Artiodactyla > Cervidae > Cervus > Cervus elaphus. The sequence continues at coordinate 52,834,854 of NC_057824.1, read as the reverse complement.
TGGGCATATGGGGGTATATGTGTGGGGGGGTTGGCTGGGTGTGTGGGTGGGTGTGGGGGGTGTGTGGGTGTGGGGGGTGTGTGTGGGGGTGTGTGGGGGGTGTGTGGGTGGGTATGTGGGGGTGTATGTGTGGGGGGGTGGCTGGGTGTGTGGGGGGTGGGTGTGGGGTGGGTGTGGGTGGGTGGGTAGGTATGGGGGGTGTATGTGTGTGTGGGTGTGTATGTGTGGGTATGTGGGGGTGTATGTGTGGGGGGGTTGGCTGGGTGTGTGGGTGTGTGTGTGGGGTGTGGGTGGGTGGGTGGGTCGGTGTGGGGTGTGTGTGGGGGTGGGTGGGTGGGTGGGTGTGTGTGGGTGGGTGGGTGTGTGGGGGGGGAGGTGTATGTGTTAGCCACTCCACTGCGTCCCCCTGCACTAGTCCTCCTGGGTCACCAGCTTTATCTTCTTGCAAGGTGTTGGCCTCAGATGGTTGGCCTCAGCCGCAGGCTTGCCACAGCCTTTGCTGGTCTAGGCTGACCCCACGCAGCTCCGCTGACCCCGCGGGCCACCAGTCAGGAGTCCTGGCTCACCCCTCTCAGGCTGGCCCTCTTGGCCAGATCAAGTAGATCAAGTAGAATTCCGCATCATGGACTGACTCCAGTGGCAAGGGTTCTGATGAGTCAGAGATTGAAGGAAAAGTAATAAAACCCAGTGGTGGAGATTCTGCCTCCAGAAGCTGGCCATGCGGGCCACGTTTTGCTCCGTGAGGCCCCTCCTGTGTCCTCTCCCCCCGGCCCCCCGCCTAGGTCCCTCACCCCCACCCCCGACCCTGACTCTCCGCAGCCAGGGAACCAAGGAAACCTTTCTGGTCTTACAGGTGGAATGCCTTTTCTTTTTTTTTTTTTTTTTTAATACTTTTCATCCTGTGTTCCCCCCCCCCCCACCCCCACCATCTCTATCTGCACATGAGAGAACTTTGAGGAGAGAACTTTGAGGCCCAGGCTTTTGAAACCTAAAGCCATGAGATGACTTATCTTAGTCTCTTCAGGCTGTGATAACAAGATCCCTCAGCATGGGTGGTGTTTATTTCTCCCTGTTCTAGAGGCCGGAAGTCGAAGGTCAAGGTCAGACGGGTTGCATCATGGTAAGGACCACTTCCTGGTTCGTAGCTGGGGCATCCTTGCTGAGTCCCCACGTAGTGGAAGGGGCCGGGGTGAGGGGGAGCTCTGTGGGGTCCCTTTTAGAAGAACACTAATCCCAGGGGGCTTCCCTGGTGGTCCAGTAGTCAAGAATCTGCCTTACAGTGTAGGGGCATGGGTTCAATCCTTGGTCAGAAAGCTAAGATCCCACTGACCTCGGAGCAAATAAGCCTGCACACCTCGAGAGTCTGTGCCCCACAACGGAAGACCCCCCCCCCATGATGTAACAAAGACCCCGTGCAGCCAAATGAATAAATAATTTAAAAAAAGAAAGAACACTAATCTCATCCGTGAGGACTCCACCCTTAACCCCTCCCCGTTGAGGCCTCACCTCCCAGTGCCGTCACCTTGGGGGCTAGGGTTTCCGCACAAGGTGCGGGGATAGAAAACCCCACCCACAGCTGCGGCTCTCTCTGTCTCTCTGCATTCCTGCTTTGCAGTCTTCCCTTGAGGCACCCCAGGCAAGGTCGAAGGAGACGTCAGGCATGAGAAAACGCTAGTGACGGTTTGAGATGGGAGGGGAGGGCTGTACAATGCTGTGGATGTTCCAAATGCCACGGGATAGCACACGTCAGAAAAGTCCACTCTGTGTTATGTGGGCTTCACCCCAGTGAGAAAAAAGAAAACAAGGAGGCCTTAGTCATTCGGAAACATGATCCACCTGCATTTTCAGCATCACCTCCCAGCCCGGCCAGCTGGATGAGCTCGGCACCTTTAAATCTACGCTCGCTAATTGGAGCGCATGCAGGCTTCTGGTGGTGGCGACAGACTCTGTATGATTAATTTAGCAAATGTCACGGTCAAGAGGACAAGCTGCGGAGGAGCCCCCGGGGGCAGGGCCCGGGGTCCACGGCCTGGCTCAGCCACTTCCGCAGGGTGTGACCTCGGCAAGGACTTTAATTTTTTTAAATCGTTCATTTATTATTAACAGCCCAAGAGGAAATATGTGACTCTTATTCAATCTTCTGCATTTAACTTTTCATGTCTCATGAACTTTCACCCTGGGAAATGTCAAATCCAGCCACGCAACATCCAAGCAGAAGTCAGAATGTCCCCAAACGTTAGAGATATGAACCACAGCCTTTAGACACAGTTCCGGGCGTCAGAGATAATGTAAACGCTCTGTGCTTTGGTGTCTTTGTTGGCGAGTCGGGGGCCCTGGCCCGGGCTGTTCTGTTTCTCTCCCTCCTGACCCACCGCAGCAGCCTCCTGGCCGGCTCGCACATGCCTTCCCCACTCCATCGTTCCAGCTCCCTGGCTTACAACGGTCCATGGCTTCCGTTGTTCTTGAGACTCAGTTCAGAATCCTCACCACAGCCCCGGGGGCCCCCACCCCAGCTCCAGTCCCTGTGGGCTTGTCCCAGTTTCCCCCGAGGCTGCTCAGACACGCTCACCACTTCTCATGAGCCACCCATGGCCAGTAGCCGCTGGACTGGCTCTCCTGCAGAACGATGATGAGACTTCCTTACCAGCTGCTGTGAGTATTAGATGAGATAGGCGTTAGGAACACACCCAGGGATAGAAAGGATGCACGAGAAAATCTGCCTTAAAAAAAAAATTGGACACGTCACATAATAGATTTCCTAAAAAAGAAAAAAATTGATGTTGAGGAAGAAAATTTTTTAAACAGAAAGGCTCATAATATATCACAGAGAGAAAAAAAGAGACACCCAAGTATGCTCATGAGTATGCCACTGGTTTTGTCAAGGTGCACGTTTGTAGTTACACACGAATATATAATTTTATAATTATCTATAAATCATGGACAACCTGTAAGTACATATAACTGATGAGTGTATGTGTGGGTGTGTACATATTTTTAAAACCACAATGTCCGTATCAACATATTATTAATAGTAGTGGTTATCTCTGGGTCGCAGAAAGCATAAAGCCAGATATTTAATCTGTGTGTTTTCTGTGGGTTGTTTTTTGTTTGGTTTTGATTTTTTTTTTTCTTGCATTGAGCACAAGTTGTTTGTAATTAGAAGGTGAAGTTGAACACCCTCCTGTGTGATACTGTATTTCTTATCTTGGACAAATAGTACAGGATTCTTGAATCTGTGACAGCTACTGAATGTGTTTAATATTTTGAATTATAGATAAACAAAATAATCTGCTTTAAACTGAATAGAAAACGGTTCCTAGCTTAAGCCATCAGACTGTGAGAAGTTGTTAAAACCACTGTATCCTGGCAGACATCTGCAGGCTGGGAAAGTTAAGTTGTCGCCAAGTCTGATTTGCAGGGAGAGACTCCATTGGGCTTGTTGGTTTGGCGCCCTTGGATCTGCCCTGGTTCGAGCGAGGCTCAAAGGGGGCAGCTCTCCCTGGACCTGGGGTTCCTGAGCCGCCCGGCCGCCCGGGCGCCTGGGGAACTCTCTGCGGAGCGGGACGGGAGGCCCTCCTGACCGCATCACAGAGACCTGCCTGGAAAGGGACGGTGCCCAGGGGTGGTGGTGACCCAGAAGAGAGGCCAGGTGGGGGACGGGCTGAAGGCCGCGGGCAGGGGGACACAGGCCCCGGCGGGGGTGGTCGCGGGAGCAGCACAGGTCAGATCCCCGGCCGGACAGACGTCCAATCTGAGTGCAGCTGAGGCCGCCAAGGCAGGGCCTGTACGTGGAGACGCAAGGCCCAGGCTGGGCACTGGGAAAGGCCAGCCTTCTGTGGCCAAGGGCGTGAGGCGGCAGGACACATGAAGTACATTCTCTAGGGAGAAGCCAGCCGGGGGAGCGGGCGGCTGGGCGGGTGGGCAGGCGGCCATTCCAGCGGCCCAGGAGCCGCCTCCGCAGACGGGACCCCCAGGACTCGAAGCCGAGCTCCAGCAGGTCCCCGCGACCCCCGCCGAGGACGCACACCGCCCTTGGCCTGACACGGCTTCTCTGGAGAAACGCCCTTTTCCTCAACACCTTCGTTCACGTGCCCCCCACGGGTGTGTGCCAGCCCCCAGGGAGACGGGGTCCCGGTCCAGAGCCGCCAGCACAACAAGATGTAAAACCCGGAGCTTTCCGTTTAAATGGACGAGAGCCGTTCCTCCTGGTCTGCGACCTTCTGCATGAGTTTGCATACAAAAGCGCTCAGAGCAGCCAGCCAGGGTGGGGCCCCCGGAAGATGCAGCCCTTTCCTCCAGGACGATGTCACTCTGCACCATCGTCACCACTGAGACGGGCCCCGCAGGTGAAATCAGTCCCGAGGTCCTGACGCTCCACCATGTCCTCCAGTTTCACCCTTCTCCATCTTCCCGGCCGGGTCAGCGCCTCCCACGTTCTCCAGAATACTCCCGGCGCCCCAGGGCCAGGGCCAGTGCTGTGTCCTCTGCGGGGCGGCATCGGATTCTGACTCTGGTCCCACTCAGTATTTCCATTCCTAAGCTGCCTGGTTCCCCCATGAAGCCAGCCGCTCTCAAGCTTTACAGTCACGACAGCAACCCTCATCTCCACCAGGTCCCCCGCCCAGGACTCCACAGATCATCCCAGAACGCTTGGTCGTCTGAGTTCCCAGGCTCCATCCTCAGACCATCATTCACCCTGTGTCTCATGGTTTATTCTCCTCGCAGTCTGCGAGCCAACACCAGATGCCAGGGTGATTTTTTTTTTTTCCCCTCCCAATACTGTGGAGGAAAAACAGATCTTCCAGATGTGGGAGCCCCCCTGACAGTTCAGAAAATAATGGATGGGCAGGAGTCTGGATTCATCAGAACATGAAAGCACGAGGCTGGCCTCCCCACTCAGCCTCGTCACCTGAGCCGTCCCGGAGTGCAGGATGACCCTAGAATCTGGAGACAGGAAACCCTGGATGTGTCCTTGTCAGAGCTGGGCGCCCCCAGGGGCCACGGGACAGGTGCAGAGGGAGCTGTTGGCGGGACTGTTTATTCAAGGAGAACTTGCACGGCCAACGAGGGCTGTGGTCCGGTGCATCTGAAGAGCCGAGTCCTGTTCCTGCTGCACTTGCAAGGCCCCTGGTGGCCAGGTGGGCACAGCTAACCCAGCCCATGATGCTCTCAGTCCTGGCCCCCGGCTGCCCGGGCACCCGCCCCTGCAGGGCCTCTGACCTCTGACCTCCCTGTCTGCCTGCATCTCAAAAGCAGGAAAGGGAGCCGGCAGACAGGTTCCAGCCGCCCTCCTCTTCCTCCTGACCCTCCCTGGTTCTCAAGACCCTCATCCAACGCCCCAGGCCCCTCCCCCTGAGGAAACAACCTGCCCCCGCCCGCCCCGAGATGACTGAGACCCCTCAGGTCTGCGCTCCGGCGTTCCCCCTGGGCCCCCACCCACACCTGTGCCTCCATCGCCCTCCTTCCACACCGCTTGCCACCGACTAAACATCTAAACCGTCTCCAACGTGTCCCCTGAACTTGGTCGTCAAGAAGTCAGTCCAGGCCACGAGCAGAGCATTGCCCGGGGGGACCGTGGGTGGGGAAGAGGGCGTGGAGGCCGGGCTTGCGGAAGAGGCGGCATGTTCTAGATCTGCCTTCTGGGCGAGGTTCCATGACTCCACCTATCCGTCCAAATTCACAGAACCACACACCAGGAGAGGACGGATTTCTGTCCGCACGGTCACAACTCGGTGGCACCGCCTTCAGTTTGAAGGAGTGTGTGGTCCATCATCCCGGGACCTCCCTGGCGGGTCAGCGGTCAGGACCCCACGCTTGCACCGCAGGGGCACAGGTTGGTCCCCCAGATGGGGAACCACAATCCCACGGGCTGCGTGCTCAGTGCAGCCAAAAAAAGACAAGGAGTAAGTCACTCATGTTCCGAGACGAGCACTTTACCCTCAAACGACTCTGCGCCTTCCAGCCGTCACATCGCAGATGCCACTCCTGTAGAAGACAAGCATAAATATTTCCCTCCCAGCCCATTTTGCACGTTCTCTGCTCACCAATTTTCTCCTCATTTTCCCCTCAGCATAGATTCTCCTCGCTTCCCTTAATAAGCTCCGTTCTATAATTAGCCCGCTCTGATAATTCTTTTATCATGTATGTGTTTTATTTCTAAAATACTCACTGCCGTGTGCTGTCCCATCACGCCGTAATTCCCAATTCCCTGACCACCATTTTCACAGTCTTACAGTCTTAATAATGTTTTCTATTTCGGTCGTGCCTTTTTTTTTCTTTCTTTCTTTTTGTCTGACGAACACAAAAGTGCTCTGCAGGCATTTTATATCCCCGGGAGGTAGTTAGGGGAGAGAAAGAGATTTTGCAGATGGGAAAATACAGGCGCAGAACGTTGCGTGGGGCACTGGTCAGGAACATGGTGTTGAGTGTTAGCCAAAGCTCGGCTCAGCTTCGCAGCCCAGGAAAGGAGGGGTCCAGTCACCCCAGCTCCTCTGCCCGCTGCAGGCCTGGGAGAATCTAAAGTCAGCCCGTTCAGCCTCTGGTTGGGGACCAGGCCTGGGCCTCTCTTTCCACTGCATGCTTTCGTGCTTAGTCGTGTCCGACTCTTTGCAACCTCAGGAACTGCAGCCCATCAGGCTCCTCTGTCCATGGACTTCTCCAGGCAAGAATACTGGAGTAGGTTGCCATTCCCTTCTCCAGGGGGTCTTCCCAACCCAGGGATCAAACCCAGGTCTCCTGCACTGCAGGCAGATTCTTTACTGAGCCACCAAGGAAGTCCTCTTTACAGGGTGGAGCACAAAATCACGTCCCCTTCACCCCCCTCGCCCCCACTGAACACAAGAGACTCCACTGGGGGTTAGGGTGGAAAGTGACCAAAGATGGAAATGTTATGAGCACACAGTGCTTCCCCAGAGGCAAGTACGGGGGTTTCTCCAAACCCAGAGGCTGCCTCTATAAGTCCCCTGACGGCGGTTTTGTGAGCATACAGTCCCCCCACCCCCGCCCAGGGGCTGATCTGATGCTAAGACCCACCTTCAGGCATTGTTCCCCCAGCCGCCACCCCCTCAATAGCTTGGCGGATCCAAGTCTTTCTCTCAACAAGCACAAGTCTTCTGGGTTGTTGAACTGTCCCAAGTTTTCCTCCTTTCTGGAAATACTGGGTTGGCCAAAAAGTTTGTTTGAATTTCAGTAACATCGTACAGAAAAACACAAACGAGGTTTTTGGCCAACCCACTACGTCATCCCAACACACAAAGTCGGCACCTAACAGGGTCAGGCTTTATTGCAGGTGGGGCGCATCGGGTCAGACCACACGCACACAGCTGGAGGGCTTTGCAGCAGACCCGACCACCTGGAACCAGTCATGGTGGCGCTAACAAGCTCCCTAACCGCCACCCGAACTGTGAGCTCCGTCCGGGGTGGACACTTCACACCTGGCGTTGTTACGGATGCAGGCCCAGTGTCACTCCAAGAATAAGCTGATGAGCTGGGATTTGGACCACAGACCACACTCCTCCTCCTGCCTTTCCTTGGCATCATAGACACGGGACCTTGCTGGAATTTGCAGGGGAGCCTTCCGAGTCTCTGGACTCCGGAGTGTCACCACCTCCCTCCAGTCTTGCACAGGTTGTGTTCTCCAAAAGTGTCCATGGCTTCATCTCCCATCCCAAATGCTCTTCTTAAAACATCAACTTGACATTCCTCCCCTGGAGTGACGGGGACCATGTCCTTCCCCTTGAACCTGGGCAGGTTTGGCAGACTAGGCTTATTTACTCATTCATTTTGTTGTTGTTAAGTCACTAAGCCATGTACAACTCTTTGCAACCCCATGGACTGCAGCACACCAGGCTTCCCTGTCCATCACCAACTCCCGGAGTTTGCTCAAACTCATGTCCATTGTGTCGGTGATGCTATCTAACCATCTCATCCTTTGTGTCCCCTTTCTCTCCTGCCTTCAATCTTTTCCAGCATCAGGGTTTTTTCCAATGAGTCAGCTCTTCGCATCAGGTAGTCAAAATATTGGAGCTTCAACATCAGTCCTTCTAATGAATCAGTTCAGTTCAGTCCAATCACATCTGACTTTTCAACCCCATGGACTGCAGGACGCCAGGCTTCCCTGTCCATCACCAACTCCCAGAGCTTGCTCAAACTCACGTCCACCGAGTCAGTGATGCCATCCAACCATCTCACCCTCTGTCGTCCCCTTCTCTTCCTGCTTTCAGTCTTTCCCAGCATCAGGGTCTTTCCCAGTGAGTCAGCTCTTCGCATCAGGTGGCCAAAGTATTGGAGTTTCAGCTTCAACATCAGTCCTTCCAATGAATATTCAGGGTTGACCTCCTTTAGGATGGACTGGTTGGATCTCTTTGCTGTCCAAGGGACTCTCAAGAGTCTTCTCCAACGCCACAGTTCAAAAACATCAATTCTTTGGCACTCAGCTTTCTTAATAGTCCAACTCTCACATCCGTACACGACTATTGGAAAAACCATAACTTTGACAAGACGGACCTTTGTTGGCAAAGTAATGTCTCTACTTTATAATATGTTGTCTAGGTTGGTCATAAGTTTTCTTCCAAGGAGTAAGCGTCTCTTAATTTCATGGCTGCAGTCACCATCTGCAGTGATTTTGGAGCTCAAAAATGTATTCTTTCACCGTTTCCACTGTTTCCCCATCTATTTGCCATGAGGTGATGGGACTGGATGACATGATCTTAGTTTTCTGAATGTTGAGTTTTAAGCCAACTTTTAACTCTCCTCTTTCACTTTCATCAAGAGGCTCTTTAGTTCTTCACTTTCTGCCACAAGGGTGGTGTCATCTATGTTAGGAAAAACGCCGAGGGAGGAAAAAAAACCACCTCTAAGGACCGGTGGTAAAGGCCTTTATTAAGCGTCGCTCTCCGGCAGAACTCCCGGGGGCTGGTGAGTGAGGAGACAAAGGGAGTCTGCAAGGTATGAGGGGTGGGGAGGGGTTTTATAGTCCGGGCCAGCGTCCAGGCCAGGTCTTTTCATATAAGGAAGAAAGCGCGGGCTACAGCGGTGGTCAGTGTCCGAGGGCTCTATGTTGGTCCCTGATTGGACCAGGCTGCAGGGGGCCAGCCCCTGGAAGTTTAGCCAGCCTCCGGAATTTGCCTTGCAGCACTTTCCCGGGGCATGCCCTGACCTTTCAATCTACATATCCGAGGTTATTGATATTTCTCCCGGCAATCTTGATTCCAGCTTGTGCTTCATGCAGTCCAACATCTCGCATCATGTACTCTGCAGATAAGTTAAATAAGCAGGGTGACATTCAGGGTTAATTCCCTTTAGGATTGACTCCCTGCTGTCCACGAGACTCCCAAGAGTCTTCAGCGTGAGCTCCACCTGTGTGCTTCGCCTGGCAGCCTCACTCAGATTTTTTTTTTTTTTTTTTGGTTTATTTTTATTCTCACTCAGATTTTAAACACTTAAGACTCTGCTTTAGGGACATCCCTAGTGGTCCAGTGGCTAAGACTCTGCATTCCCAGTGCAGGGGGCGCAGATTGCATCCTTGGTCAGGGAACTGGATCCCAGCTGCCACAACTAAGAGATCCTGTGTTCCGATACTGAGACCTGGTGCAGTCAAATTAAAAAAAAAAAACAACAGAAAATTAAAAACCCTTCTTAAAGACTCCGCTTCTCCGTTTTAGGAGGGAGATTCCTCCTGTTTCGTTTAGGAGAGAAATTCCCTGGTTTGCTTTGAACTGGAGGCAGCACCTGAGGTGATGTCCCCCAAAGGCGCCAGGAGGACCCAGGAGGCATTGGCGCCCACTCCGCCCGCTCCCTGTGGCCTGCGCCTGTGTGGACTCCGGGGCAGGAAGGAGCCATCCCGAGTTAAAGCGCCCACCCCCACCCCCCGCCCCATTGTGTCAGGTCCAGGGCCCTCCCAAATCCGTTCGTGAAAAGCCGTACCTCTTCACCACAATCCACAGCACACACTTGCTTTCCTGAAGCCTCTGGAATGTGCAGCAGGCAGATAAAATTATGCCAAGTCTAAGATCACTTTGACACTTTCAGAGTTTTGTCGGGAGATGAAAGGCAACCACTGAAAAAGAAATCGCACGTTCTGTGCGACCGAGAGTGAGAACACGGCGGGGTCGGCAGACGTGTGTGCACGCTCAGTCACACCGTCGTGTCTGACTCTCTGCGACCCCATGGACTGCAGCCCGCCGGCCTCCTCTGTCCATGGGGTTGTCCAGGCAAGAATACTGGGGTGGGGAGCCATTTCCTCCTCCAGGGGATCTTCCCAACCCAAGGATCGAACCCGCGTGTCCTGCGTCTCCTGCATTGGCAGGCGGATTCTTTACCGCGGAGCCACCTAGGTCAGCCGGGGCAAACCCCAGATCATCTATCTTCACGTCCAGGGCTATCTGTCTCGCACTTGCAGCTCAGCCTACACATCAGAAGACCACCCTCGTTCTGTGAGGGGGACAGAGGTGACTCCCTGTGAGGTGTTTTTCCCTCCTAGAGACGAACAGCGCTCCTCCCCTTTCTTGGCTGCGTTGGGTCTTGGTTGCGGCATGCAGGACTTGGTTGCAGCACACCACCTTCTTGCCAGTTGGGCGCTGGGGCTTAGTTCTGCAGCGTGTGGAATCTTAGTGCTCCGACCAGGGATCGAACCCACGTGCCCTGTATTGGGAGGTGGATTCTTAACCGCTGGACCCCCAGGGAAGTTCCAGTAGCCCTCCTTTCTATGAAAATATGAGGAAAAGAGCAGGATGGGGCCCTCCGCCATGCATCCGAGGCTCTTCACAGCCGATTTCACCCCTCTTCTGTGCAGGCGCCCCATGTTCTGGCCACCCCCAGGTGACCTTTCTGCTCCCCAGGCCCCTCACTTTCCAGCCTCAGGGCCTTTGCACGTGCTGTCCCTCCATCACAAATGCCAATCTCTCCCTCGTCTAATTGGGAAAATCTCCTACATCCTTTAAGACCTCATACAAATGTTACCTGGTTTCCAGAGCATTCTAACACCTGCCTCCCCAGCAAGGTCGGCTCTTCTGGCATCTGTGCCCTATGTGAGTGTCCATCTCTGCCTACACGTTGGATCCCCAGGGTTGGGTCCACACATAAGACAAGTTATATAATCAGCAAGTGTTGTTGTTGTTGTTTTTAATGAGGAAATAAACACATCCAGCGTGTTTTGACCTCGGCCCCCAGAGGGATTCTGCACAGTCCGCGGCCCGCCCCCCGAGGGCTCAGGTCTCATCCTTCGTCTTCTCAGAGAGGAGTGTCTCATTGTCATGGATGGCAACTCACACACGGTGCAAATAATCACCTCTTCGAGTGGCCTTGGGAAAGCTTCTGTTTGAGCGCTCCACAGCTGTCTTAATGGAAGGCTCCCATGCAAATAAAGAGTGCGGCGGCAAAATGTCAGGGAGCTCAGCCCGGAAGCCTGAGCCCCTGGAGGGTCAGAGGGGCCAGGAGGGGCCTTGGGCCCTTATCCGACTCCCCGAAAACCAGAGCACCTTCCTGCCCGCCGCCACCTCCTGCTCTTCTGTCCTCTGTCCTCAGGACGCTCTGCGTCTGCCCAGCTTGGGACACACAGCTCTCGCATGACCCTTCCCGCACCCCTGCGAGGGCGGAGAGCAGCTCTGCATACCCCACCTCCCCGCGCTGAGCCAGGGCAGGGGGAAGGGAGTGAGTTTGGTGGAGCCAGGGTGCAGGTGGGGGCTGCCTCCCGCGGCTGGAATCAAACGGGAGCTGAGGGGCCCCAGGGCAGGCGGGCCACGTGGAAAAGCCACGTGGGTGAGGGGGGGCATAGGGCTGTTGGCATCTCAGTGTGACGAAGGCCTCTCCACGGGAGGGGCAGCCCGCGTCCTGCCAGCGAGGGCGTCAGCCGCCTCCCTCTGTCTAAAGGGCAGTATGCTAGGGACTTCCCTGATGGTACAGTGGAGACCAGTGCGGGGAACACGGGTTCGATCCCTGGTCTGGGAAGACGCCACATGCCTCGGGGCGGTTAGGCCCGTGTGTCACAACTACTAAAGCCTGCTCGCCCAGAGCCCGCTGTCTGCAGCACGAGAGGCCACCACGGTGAGAAGCCCGCGCCCCGCAGCAGAGCTCGCCACAGCCAGAGGAAACTCAGACTCAACATGAGGTGCTGGAGCGGGGAGTAGAGAAAGGCGTGAGTCGGGAACCGAACTCCCAATTCCGAGTCCATAGACAAGCTGAGCGACCCTGTCCAGAGTGTCAGCAGCCCCTCCCCCACCGGGGACCCCCCCCCCTGCCCCGCCGCCGCCGTCAGAGGAAGGTGGGGTAGCACCTCAGTGGTTTCCAGCCCATGGGGCCTCAAAGCTCACACCATCAAAGATCAAAAAGACCCACGTTTCCGAGAAAGATGTCCCATGGGCAGAGAGAGCACTCTGACACTCCTGTGATGATCACAGAGCTCTGGTTTCCAACCTAGATTTTTATCTGGCGCCAGCAGGGAAGACGTTCTGCTTCTAAGTCAGATGGTATCTGAGCAGGGGCCTTGGGTTCAAACCCAGCCCCTCCCATCCAGAGCGGTCTTAGGGCAAACTGTTGAAACCTCTCTGGACTTCAGTTTGCCAGTCTACAAAGAGAGTGTCCAGGAGGGGGCTGATGGTCGTGTCCGCACCGGGGCAGAGACGTCCCTGTGAAGACCAAACGAGGTGACGGTACCCGGCAGGTAGTGAGTACCCACTAAACACGGCTCGTTTTACGATCTCGCACGTGGAACGGGAATGACAGACAGCTACTTCAGAGGTAGCTGATGTAGGGACTTCCCTGCTGGTTCAGTGGTTGAGGCTCCAAGATCGCAATACAGGGAGCCCGGGTTTGATCCCTGATGGGGGAACTTCGATCCCACATGCCACCAAAAAACTAAAAACAAAAGAAGTACCAGTTTTCATCCATTCATTCAAGATGATGAACAAAGCAAATTAAAATGCCAATGGCAGGTCGCACCAGCAGGCCAAAAAGTAGTAGTTGATTTAGCCACTAGGTTAAAAAAGATTGCTAGCTATATACTGATAATATATAAATAGATAAACTAGTCGGTTTAACTATGTAACATAAAGATGTGGCGTCTTCGGCCTCAGCCCCGCAACTTGCCAGGCTGCCGCCCCCAGCCCCGATTCCTGGGACGCCAGAGCTTTGCTGAGAAAGTTCTAGATGCTCTCTGCTCACCCCTCACCTGCCCATTCTGCCCCCGCCTCCTGATGCTTCGTTTCTTGGCCACCAGCTCATAAAGCGTCAGCTCCTTCGGGCGGAGATGCCAATAAACTCCGGGCTTATGACCCTACAGTTCCACTGAAACCCTATCAGGCGGGATTTTTTTTTTACTCCAGCAAACAGAAGATGGGGGTTATTTTATCTCACATTATAATGATTAGCTTGGGATAGTTGGTTTTTGTTTTTTTAATTTTTTGACCATACCATAGAACATGCAGGATCTTCGTTTCCCAACCAGAGATGGAACCTGTGCTCCCCCCACCCCCACCGCATTGGAAGCGCGGAGTCTTCACCACTGGACCACCAGGGATGTCCCTTGGGATGTTTTTTATTTCCTTATCAATGTCAAAATGAGGGATCACAAACTTCCATCCCCCCGGCAGCCAGGCAGTTACCGTAAATAAGGGACCGCTTGGAGGTGGTGGGGCCTGACACCGCTGGTTCGCCGTGTTGGTCTTGCTGCTGCCACGGACAGAGGCTTTGGCGCCGGGGACAGCGGGGCCCGGTGGAAGCCGAGGCTAAGGCTGGAGACCCGTGCAGCCTCTGTGTTGTAATTTGCGGGTGATGGCCCAATTTTTCTAGTTTCTCTGATTTTTCATATTTTTGCATAAATTCCCCCAAATTTTAAAATACTGGCTCAATTTTTTTTTTTTTTGACACTGTAAGTCAGAGACAACGTAACTGCAGACCAGATTCAGCTCCTGAGCCATAAGCTTGAGAGACTTCATTGAGCCTCCTCCAGCCAGTCCACGCCTCCAGCGTGTGTGGATGGGCGTGGAGAGTGGCCAGGGTCCCAAGGCGCGATTGTCGGGGGCGTGCACTGCCCAAGGGCACCCACCTGAGAGGCAGCCTTTTCTTTCCCCGGGCAGCGAAGACTTGTCCTGTGAATTTCAGCAGCCGTCCAGCAGAGGGCAGTACCATTTCACGGTCTGACACAGTCAGCCCATCACCCGTGCTCCACAGATGGATGTGAAGTGTCTTCAGGCTGGGGTGTGTCCCCCTTCAGACTCACCCAGGGCGGGTGTAAGGACCAGCAGCGGTCCTGAGCAGGGAGGAAATTGCAATGGAAGGCCCTGTCCATTCTGGTTGGTTGCAAAGTGGGAAGTTCCAAATACCAAGCGTTAGTGAGGTTGTGGAAAAAACAGAACTGGGGGTGGGGGGCTGCCAGGGAAGGGCAGGAGGAGTGTAAATCGATACACCCCCACTTTGGAAACTTTTTAGCAGCGCCTACCCAAACCGGACATACAAATACCCGTGACCCAGCAACTCCACTAGGCGTGTGCCCAACCACACACTAACATACGTGCACCCGGAAACGTGTAGAACATCCATGGGCACGCCCTTTCTGAGAGCCAAAACTAGAAGGAGGTCCAATGCCTATTAGTAATGGAAAAAATAAAGTGTGTATTTGCAGGGGTGGATACCAGACAGCAATGCAAATGAACCAGGATACAGAAAAATCTCCTCAAAGTAATGCTAGGTACGTGAAGGCAGCCGCAGAAGAGTGTCCTGGGTGATTTCATTCATATAAAAGGCGAACAGCAGGCAGGGATCAGCTGTGCTGTCAGGAGCCGGGATGGCTTAGGGGTGCCTGGTGGTGACCTAAGGGGCACATGGGGATGGGGACTGTCCTGGGGTGCTGGTGAGGTTCTGGTGCTTGACCTACTGGTGATGACATGGTTGTTGTTGTTTGACCTCTAAGTCGTGTCTGGCTCTTTGCGACCCCATGGACTGCAGCATGCCAGGCTTCCCTGTCCTTCACTATCTCCCAGACTTTGCTCAAACTCGTGGCCGTTGAGTTGGTGATTTCATCCAACCATCTCATCCTCTGTCCTATGTCATCCCCTTCTTCTGCCTTCAATCTTTCCCAGTATCAAAGTCTTTTCCAATGAGTTGGCTCTTTGCATTAGGTGGCCAAAGTATTGGAGCTCAACTTCATCACCAGTCTCTCCATTGAATATTCAGAACTGATTTCCTGTAGGATTGACTGGTTGGATCTCCTTGCAGTCCAAGGAACTCTCAAGAGTCTTCTCCAGCAGCACAGTTCAAAAGCCTCAATTCTTCAACGCTCAGCCTTCTTCATAGTCCAGCTCTCACATCTATACACGACTACTGGAAAAATCATAGCTTTTACTATATAGACCTTGGCCGGCAAACTGATGTCTCTGCTTTTTAAGTACACTGTCTAGGTTTGTCATAGCTTTTCTTCCAAGGAGCAAGCATCTTTTAATTTCATAGCTTCAGTCACCATCTGCAGTGATTTTGCAGCCCAAGAAAATAAAGTCTGTCAGTGTTTCCATTGTTTCCCCTTTATTTGCCATGAAGTGATGGGACTGGATGCCATGAACTTCACTTTTGTGAGTGTTGAGTTTTAAGCCAGCTTTTTCACTCCCCTCTTTCACCCTCATCAGGAGGCTCTTTAGCTCCTCTTTGCTTCCTCCATTAGAGAGACGATGTGGATGGGGTCCCTTTGGGAAATCCACTCATGCACCGTATGCTTTCTGTACACACGAGTCCCACACATGAGTGTCACAGCAGAGAGCCCCAGGTGTGCGCTGGGCAGGGAAGGGCTTCGGAGGAGGAGAGGCAGAGGAAACCTCCGAGTTCCTGCATCAGCGGCTCCGGGTGTGACGTTCACTCCAGAACTGCCCAGGGTCACAGGCGTCACTCTACTGCTAGGGAAAGCCAGCATCCTTGGACGGGTCGTGTCGACGACGGGTTGATGCACAGGATGGGGTTTGGGAACCAGGAGTCCTTGCTTCTGAGATGAGAGTTTGTGTGCTGGTCTTTTATGTGGCTCCCGGGAGATCCACGAGGGAGACGGAGCCGCCAAGGGAGGGCAGGACTTGGAGGCGGAGCCCGAGGCCCCTGGAGCGCAGGTTAAACCTCGAGGTTTGTCCAGACAGGCAAGGGAGCTGGGCTTTTAGAGTCCCACACCCATCAGCACTTGGCCGAGGGCTCGCCTGGAGGATGAAGACCCCCTGCCGTCTGCGTGGGCAGGCCAAGCGGCTCCAGTGCAGGCGTTCCAGAGCCAAGCATCCCTTGGTGAAAAGAATCACGGGCATGTGGGGGAGCCCGGGGACCTTGGGTCCAGAATCTGACCTCCCCGCTTTCCCTGGGTGTCTCCAGTTCAGAGTGGGGGTGGGAGGCTTCCTGTCCCGCTGGAATCACAAATCACCTTCATCAGGCCCCAAGGCGGTGCTTCCTTGTTCAAGGGTATAGAGAGCAAAGAAGAACTAAAGAGCCTCTTGATGAAAGTGAAAGAGGAGAGTGAAAAAGTTCGCTTAAAACTCAACATTCAGAAAACTAAGATTATGGCATCTGGTCCCATCACTTCATGGCAAGTAGATGAGGAAACAATGGAAAAAGTGACAGACTTTTATTTTTGGGGGCTGCAAAATCACTGCAGATGGTGACTGCAGCAATGAAATTAAAAGATGCTTGCTCCTTGGAAGAAAAGTTATGACCAACCTAGACAGCATATTAAAAAGCAGAGACATTACTTTGCCAACAAAGGTCCATCTAGTCAAAGCTGTGGTTTTTCCAGTAGTCATGTACGGATGTGAGAGTTGGACCATAAAGAAAGCTGAGCACTGAAAAATTGATGCTTTTGAACTGTGGTGTTGGAGACGACTCTTGAGAGTCCCTTGGACTGCAAGGAGATCCAACCAGTCCAACCCAAAGGAAATCAGTCCTGAATATTCATTGGAAGGACTGATACTGAAGTTGAAGCTCCAATATTTTGGCCACTTGATGCAAAGAGTGGAGTCACTGGAAAAGACCCTGATGCTGGAAAAGATTGAGGGCAGGAGGAGAAGGGGACGACAGAGGATGAGATGGTTGGATGGCATCACTGACTCGATGGACATGAGTTTGAGTAAGCTTTGTAAGTAAGTAAGTTTGTAAGTTTGAGTTGGTGATGGACAGGGAAGCCTGGCGTGCTACAGTCCATGGGGTCGCAAAGAGTCGGACATGACTGAGCTACTGAACTGCACTGAACTGATATTGGTTGCTTGCAGCATTTGGGTTTCCTCTGGAAAACAAGAGGCCAATGATGCTTTCAAATTGCCGATGCTGGGACCTCCCCCATGGTTCGGTGGTTAAGACACCGTACTTCCAATCCAAGGGAGGCAGGTTCGCTCCCTGGTCAGGAAGCAAAGATCACACATGCCATCTGGCCAAAAAAAAAAAAGGAAAAGAATATGCCAGTATCTTCATAGTAACTGTTTTTTAGAAACCAAACAAATTGCCAAATCCAGCCCAGAAGTCCTGCCCCGCCTTGGCTTCCGGGTCTCCCTTACAGACTTGCCCAGGACGACGACCCACGGGAACACCCTGCACACACAAACTGATCTCAGGGTTTGCTTCTGGGAACCCGAAACTCAAACGGAGAGGAGAATGGATTCCAGCCACTGAGAGAAGTGGAAAGCTGAGACCCAGAGCGCAGGCCTCCTGCCTCCCCCACACAAGCCTGTGGATCTGGTTTCTGCAAACAGAGCGAGTTGCTTGCAACAAGTTTGTCATCACTTCCAGGATCTGCCCTTACTCAAGTCATACTGTTTTCATTGGGAACAGAGACAAGTCCCTGGCGTGGAACTCAGCCGCGCTTTCCCACAAAAATACCAGCGGCCACTCACCATCAGCGAGTGTGACACCGTGAACCAAGCCCGCCCCCAAAGAGCCCTCTTAGCCCCTGCGTCGCCCAGCGTGAGTCTGGCAGCCGCCCATCTGGATCCTGGCACTCTTCCTCTAGTCCGAGGGGGAAGAGAAAGTTGTCCTCGCCCAGAACCAAGGCTCCTCCACAGGCCGGAGGCCTGTGTGTCATCCGAACAGGCCCAGGATCCAGTGCTTCCCGGCCGCGCTCCCCTGGACAGGCAGCTGGCCTCCCCTTCAGATGTCCCCGTCTGGGTCACGGACCCAAGGACGCCAGCCTCAGCCTTACAGCAAGTGTCACTCAGAGGATATTCACCGGAGGGCTTCCCGGGTGGCTCAGTGGTCAAGAATCCGCCTGCCAGTGCAGGAGAAACAGGAGATGTGGGTTCAATCCCTGGGTTGGGAAGATTCCCCTGAAGGAGGAAATGGCCACCCACTCCAGTTTTCTTGCCTGGAGAATCCCATGGACAGAGAAGCCTGGCGGGCTCCAGTCCATGGGGTCACAAAGAGTCAGACTTAGCGACAGATCACACACACGTAGGCATATGGAAAGGTGCTTCACGGCACTAACCATCCAAGACACACCAAGAAAGGTCTCAGTGCGATACCAGATTGGGCAAAAGTAAGCTCTCTCCCAAGCTGCTTGGAAATCTGTTTGGTAGCATCCGCCGGAGCTAGTTACACATAGCTCCTGTGCCCCAGCCGGCTCCCTCATTCCCAAGCAGAGGAAGGGCGTGGACCCACCCAGAGACACGTTCAAGCGCGTCACTGCGGCTTTGCTCGTAACAGGCGAAAGCTGGAAACAACTCAGATGTCTGTCAACGGTGGATGGGGAAGTAGCAGGTGGCGGGTACAGCAGTGAGAGTGAGCAAAGCCCCCTCCTGCAACACGTGTGACCCTGACATCCGCCGCACTGAGCAGAGTTAGAGCCTGTGTGCGGCCAGAGCCCATTCAGATCAGGTTTAAAGACAGGCAAAGCTGTCGTAGTCCGTTCACGCTGCTTTAACAAAGCACCGTGGACTGGGCACCTTGTAAACATCAAGAATTTACTTCACCCAGTTCTAGAGGCTGGAGGCCCCAGATCGGGGTGCCAGCGTAGTTGAATTCTGGTGAGGACCATCTTCTAAGGTTGCATGCGTGCTCAGAAGTGCCCAATTCTTTGCAACGCCATGGACTGACAGACTGTAGCCCTCCAGGCTCCTCTGTCCATGGGATTCTCCAGGAAAGAATACTGGAGTGGGTTGCCATTTCCTCCTCCAGGGGATCTTCCTGACCCAAGGATTGAACCCATGTCTCCTGCATTGGCAGGCGGATTCTCTACCACCGTGCTACCTAGGAACCCCTCTTCTAAGCCTGCAGACGCCTTCACATAGAATGACCACACAGCCCAGCAGTTCCACTCCTGGGTGTACACCCCAAAGAACTGGAAGCAGGAACTCAAACAAAACCGCGTGTGGTAATGTCTATACCAGCATTATTGACCACAGCCAAAAGGTAGGAGCAACCCAAGTGTCGGTCAGTTGATGAGTGGGTAAACCAAATGTGATACGTCCATACAATGGATTTTTTTAAATGTATTTGATTGACGTATAGTTGATTTATAATGTCATGTTCGTTTCGGCTACACAGCAGGGTGACTCGGTTACAGGCATGTATTCATTTCCATTACGGTTTGTGCAGGATGTTGACTCGAGTTCCTGGTGCTCTACCGTGGGACCCTGCTGCTCATCCCTGCTGTGAACACGAGTTTCATCTGCTCAGCCCAGCCTCCCAGCCCCTCCCTCCCCGCCCGCTCTCCCCCTTGGCAGCCAGCCGTTGTTCTCTACGTCTGCTACTCTGTTTCATAGATGAGCTTGTTTGTCCTACAGTTGATGTTATTCCTCCTTAAAAGGAATCAAGTGCTGATACACGCTAGAATGTGGTTGAACTTGAAAACGTAATGCCAAATGAAAGAAGCCAGATCCCAGAGGACATACATGGTATGATCACACGCCTATGAAGTACCCACAGTAGCAAATCCATGGAGACAGAAAGGAGATGCGTGGTTTCCAGGGGCTGTGGGCGGGCGGGGGAGGGGGGACGTGAGGTGAGTACATCATGGGCGGGGTTTCGGTTCAGGGTGATGACAGAGTTCTGGAACCCCATAGCGGCGATGGTTGCACAATTTTGTGAATTACTTCATGCCACCAAAGTGTGCACTTTAAAATGATTCGGATGAGAGATCTTTTTATGTTGTGTGCCTTTTGCTGCGCACACAGAAAGTTAAACTGAAGTTACCGTATGACTCAGCAATTCCACTCCAAGGTGTAAAGCCTGGAGAATTGAAAACACGTGTCCACACAAAAAGCTCCCTGCGAACGTTCGTAGCAGCATGATTCATAACAGCCGTGAGGTGGAAACCATCCAAATAACCATCGCATGAGGAATGGGTGTTGTGATTTCTTAGGGTTACTGAAACAAATTACGGCAAAGCAAGTGACTTAGAACGATAGGAACGCACCGTCTGGCAGCCCCGGAGGCCAGAAGTCTGAAATCCAGGTGTCGGCAGGGCTGAAACCTGTGGGGGAGCCCTTGCCTGCCTCTTGGGGCTTCTGGTTTTGCTGGCAGCCCCTGGCATCTCTTGGCTTGTAGCTGCCTCCCACCAGTCTCTGCCGGTGTCGTCACGTGGCCACCTTCTCTCCATGTATAAGGACATGGTCATCATGGATTAAGGGCTCACTCCAGGATGACCTTATTTTAACTGATTCTTTGGCAACGACTCTATTTCCAAATAAGGTCAACATTTCTAGGAACTAGAGGCTAGGACTTGATTTCTTTTTCCGGAGGACACAGTTACGCTCCTAACAATGTATGAACTAAATGCGGTGTATGTACATGATAAGACATGATCCAGCCAAGGGAGGGGATGAAATACTGACACATGCTTTATTGTGGGTAAAACCTGCAGGCATGATGCCAAGTGGGAGAAGCCAGACAACGAAAGGCCATGTAGCGTACAGTTCCATTTATGTGAAATGAAATACCCAGAACAGGCAAATCCATAGACGCATAAAACCGCTTACAGAGTTTGGGGGAAGGGGCAGAATGCAGTGACTCCTCAAACGGGTCTGGAGTTTGTTCTGGAGGTGATGAAAATGCTCTGGAACCAAACAGAGGCATCATTTGCACAACTTTGCAAATGTAATAAAAACTACCAAATCGTGCACTTTACAAGGGCGAATTTATAGTGACTGAAGCAATGAAATGGAAAGACACTTGCTCCTTGGAAGAAAAGCTGTGACAAACATAGCATATTCAAAAGCAGAGACATCACTTTGCCAGTAAAGGTCCATATAGTCAAAGCTATGGTTTTCCAGTAGTCACATACAGATGTACGTAGCTCAGTCTGCAAAGCGTCTGCCCACAGTGCAGGAGACCTGGGTTCAGTTCCTGGGTCGGGAAGTTCCCCTGGAGAAGGAAATGGCAACCCACTCCAGTATTCTTGCCATGGACAGAGGAGCCTGACGAGCTACAGTCCGTTGGGTCACAAAGAGTCAGAGCGACTGACAGACACACACAGTGGCATTACAGGTGATTCTGATCTTCCTCTTCTTCTTCCCTGTATTTTCCCTTTTTCCCACAATAAGTCTGAATGCATTGTTTTTATAAGAAAAATATAGTGTGGGCCTTCTTTGGTTGAAAGCCACAGAAAGTAACTCACACTAATCTAGACAAAAGGAGGGAAGGGTGTTGGAAACTGAGACAGAGGGCAAGACTTGCCCACCCAGCACCCATTCTCTGCCTCTTCCTTCCTAGCAGAAGCCTGGTGTGCAGGGCAGGAATGTGTCCAGGTAAACTGCACTTCTTCAATTCAGTTCAGTCGCTCAGTCATGTCCAACTCTTTGTGACCCCATGAACCGCAGCACACCAGGCCTCCCTGTCCATCACCAACTCCCAGAGTTCACCCAAACTCATGTCCATTGAGTCAGTGATGCCATCCAACCATCTCATCCTCTGTCGTCCCCTTCTCCTCCTGCCCTCAAATCTTTCCCAGCATCAGGGTCTTTTCAAATGAGTCAGCTCTTCAAAGCAGGTGGCCAGAGTCTTGGAGTTTCAGCTTCAGCATCAGTCCTTCCAGTGAATACCCAGGACTGATCTCCTTTAGGATGGACTGGTTGGATCTCCTTGCAGTCCAAGGGACTCTCAAGAGTCTCCTCCAGCACCACAGTTCAAAAGCATCAGTTCTTCGGCACTCAGCTTTCTTTATAGTCCAACTCTCACATCCATGCATGACCATTGGAAAAACCATAGCCTTGACTAGGTGGACCTTTGTTGGCGAAGTAATGTCTCTGCTTTTTAATATGCTGTCTAGGTTGGTCATAGCTTTCCTTCCAAGGAGTAAGCGTCTTTTAATTTCATGGCTACAATCATCATCTGCAGTGATTTTGGAGCCCAAAAAAATAAAGTCAGCCACTGTTTCCCCATCTATTTGCCATGAAGTGATGGGACCAGATGCCATGATCTTAGTTTTCTGAATGTTGAGCTTTAAGCCAACTTTTTCACTCTCCTCTTTCACTTTCATCAAGAGGCTCTTTAGTTCTTCACTTTCTGCCATAAGGGTGGTGTCATCTGCATATCTGAGATTATTGATATTT